>NW_005435086.1:366557-397456 GCF_000147415.1 Chlorella variabilis | reverse complement strand
GCCCCCCCCCCCCCCCCCCCCCCCCCCGATGTGCAGAAATCGTGCTTCACCAGCCCAAGCGCTCAGCAGTTCAGCTGCAAGTTTTGGGCGGACATCCCCTTCTCTGTGCAGGTGTGCTCCGCGACAGGGCCCATGCCGGAGCACTCGTGCACCTGAGAGGCAGTCAGCATGCATCGCGGCATTCAACATTCCCGGCCTTTTGCACTACGGCGGCTCAATGTCCAAACCAGCTTACACATCGTCCCAGCAGTGAAGAACATCGAGTGAAGAACATCGAGTGAAGAACATCGAGAACCAAGGGGTTGGGGGCAAGGGTCAAGGGCAGGCGAGTGGCAGCAGCCGTACGGGCAGTCGGCGGGACTGACGCCAGACCACAGCGTGCATGTCATGGTTGTGGTCACGCCAGCGCATACAGGTCGACCACCTTGTCCTTTCCAACCGCATACAGGGGGATCCCAGCGCCTCATTCCACTTGACGTCGTGGTATGTGTTGCGCGGGCGGCCGTCGGGCCAGGACGCCACCACGGGTTCAGACAGCACTGCAAGGGGAGGCAGGCGGGGAGGCAGGAGGGTCGGTCGAGAGAGTGGCAGCACTCACCCTGTGGGGGCTAGCGCGACGGCTTCGCACAGGCGAGGAAACAAGAAAGGGAAGCGGAACCCCCAGCGTAATGCAGGTCCACGTGGCGAAGCTCTGTGCGCTGACCTGGCGCCGTGGGGTTAGTGATGTCCAGCAGGCGCAGCGTGTGCACTGCCGACACCACCACCGTCTTGCGCCCGGCATTCAGCGCCAGCTGCAGGGCGGGCAGCATGAGTGGGAGGTGGTGCGTGTGTGTGTGATTTGGTGCTTGGGTGGCAGGAGGCAGCTGGGGTGCTGGCAAGAAAAAGCAGCTAAGCCAAGCAAGGCTTTCCCAAAACAGCAGCAGTCGTCAGGCAGCAGGTAGGGCCCTACCTTGAGCACAGTCATGTTGTCAGCCCCCACTTTGGCCAGCGGCGGCTGGCCCAACGTCCTGCAGGCCAAGAAACCACGGGTCAGAGCTCGTGGGCGAGACGACCTTCAGCAGCGGGCCTACCGTCTGCCGGCCGGCCGTGCGCCGACTGCCCCACCCTGTCCGGGGCCCCTCGCAGCCCTGCCCCGCCTCATCAGCAAGCGCCGCGGCCCACCTGATGTCCCACAGCGCCACGCTCTTGTCGGTGCTGCCGCTGATGACGAGCGGGCCGGCGCTCTCTATGGATGTCACCATCAGGTTGTGCGCCCTGCAGGTGGGCAGGTGCAGCCAGCGGGTTCAGGCAGCGGGCTCAGGCAGCGAAGTGGCGCGCGGGCGGCCGCAGGCAGCAGGTGCAGGCGGCGGGGTGTGGTGAGGGGGCGTGGGCACAGCAGGCGCGGCTGCAGGGACGGGGCCGGCACAGGCGGGATGCGAGGCTGCCGCGCGGCGGCCGTCCAGGCCGCCACGCACATGGAGTGTCCGGCGGGGTCAGGGGCGCCAAAGGTTCCCACGTGGGTGGGCGACCGCAGATCCCACAGCAGCATGGCGCCGCCCTTGTCGCCTGCGGGAAGGGAGGTAAACGGCAGCGTGGGGTGGGAGGCGAGGTGATAGTTGGGTAGGGCGAGGTCTGGATGGGTGCGTGGGTAGGTGACTCCAGAGGAAGGGAAGGGCCCAGGCGCGCTGCTCACCAGACACAAACATGTTGGCATCCCCCGCCACCCCCCGCAGCGCCGTGGCTATCTGGGCGTGCCCCTTGAATGTCTGCGTGGGCTGCAGGCTCTGGAAGCTGGCGGCGGCTGCAGGCGGGGAGTTGGGGGCGGGCGGTGGCACATGTGAGCGTGCGTGCGGGTGAAGTGTGTGCAAATAGGGTTGTGTAGCGATACGTGGGTGTGTGGACTGGACGGGGCAGGCGTGGGAGCCGCGCCGCGGGAGCCGCAGCGCAGCAACTGCATGCATGCTCCCTGGGCACATCCGTCCCGTCGCTGCACCGCCACCCCACCGACCCCGCCGCAACAACCCTAAAACCCTAGACCCTCACCCGCCACATCCCAGTATCGGATCAGAGGCGCCTGCGCCCTGTCCAAAAACACCGTCTCTCCCGTCAGGAAGCCGGTGCTCTCGGGCAGCGCCTGCGGGCAGAGGGCAGGCACCCGGGCAGTCGGTAGGACGGTGGGCACAGCCCCACGTGCCACACACCGACACCACCGCAGCCCTGCACAGAGAGGCGGCGGACATGACAGGCACAGCCCAGCTGTGGCTCACCCGCACTGTGGCCACCGCCATCATGTCATCCTTGGCCACAAAGCCCTTGGCGGCAAACCCGTTGGGCTGCCCGCTGGTGAAGCCTGCAGCCAGGCCGGGGGCGCACAGCATAAGCACATCACACACAGCGTGAGCACATCGTGCACAGCATGAGCACAGCATGCGCAGCGTGCGCTCTCCCGCCCGCGCGCGCACCCCCCAGGCGCAGCGACTGGGTGGCCTGGTTGAGGCAGCTGCAGAGCAGCATGTTGAGGCGGGGGTGGAAGTCCATGGAGGAGATGTACCTGCAGCGGTACAGGAGGGGCCAGGATCGATCAGGTCAGTACCATGAGGGCAGATGTGATGGAGAGGGCAGCGGGTGCAGGAGCACAACCCGCATTGGGCAGGGCAGGCCGGAAGCGGGCATGGCGCTTGCACCGGTGTAGCACAGCACAGGGCAGCGCAGGGCGGCGCAGCACAGCGCGGTGCAGCGTGGCACAGCGCAGTACAGCACAGCGTGGAACAGCGCAGCGCAGCGTGGGCTCACTGGTCCCCCAGCTCCAGCTTCTGCACCGGGCTGCCGTCCTGGGTCCACACCTGCAGGTACATGTCCTTGCCGCCTGCGGGGAGGGCAGCCGGCAGGCATGGATCCAGACAGCCGGTGTGCGCAGCCAGCAGGCAGCATGGATCCAGGTGGCTGGCGTGCTGCCAGGCGCAGGTGTGCTGCCAGGCGCAGCCGGCCAGCCAGCAGGCAGAATGGATCGGGCGGTTGGCGGAACTGTAAGCGTTGGCTGGAGTGGGTGCGTGCAACCTCTGCCACCCAGGCCCGCAGGCATGCACGGCGGTGGCGGCATGCGTCGGGCGCGACACTTCCTGCCCCCATCCCTGCTCACCCACCCGTCACAAACTGCTGGTGGGCTGAGTCCACAGCCATGGCAAAGATCATCTCATTGTGTGCGCCTGGGATGGAGCGGACTGGGCGTAGGGAGCGCTGCACACGGCCAGGTCAGCACAGGGCACGCCCAGGCACGGCGAGGGGTTGGGAGGTAAGGCGGGCGTGCAGCATGCGTGGGGCGGCAGCAAAGAAGGGGCAGGCGAGGCATCTGGCGGAGCTCTCGCGGCAGCCGCGCTGAGGGCTCACCGGTCCCGCTGGGGCGGCGCTGGGTGCGGCTGCAGGGCCGGCTGCCGCCACGGCTGCGGGGGCAGCTGCCCCCTGGGTCCAGCCCATTGTACTGTTGATGTACTCCACATCGTACCTGAACTCCGCATCTGCAGGAAGAAAGAAAGAACCAAGGGAGGAAGAAAGCGCAGGGTTGGAAAGAAAGCACAGCGCCGGCGAAAAGGAAGGTGTCCATCTGTCCATGAGGCAAGCACGCAGCTGAGCTGCAGGCAGCCCACGGCCGGCCCACGGCAGCACACACTCGTGATGTTAGCCACAGTGGCCCGCATCGCCTCCTGCGTGGCCGCCGGCACCTTCTCCGCTATCTGCAGGCACAGCAAGCGGTGGGGCGGCGGCTGGGGGTGCAGTTGGGGTGGTAATGCAGGTGGGGATCGATCACCGGGGTGGCAGGCCAGCAGGCAGCAGGCAGCAGGCAGCAGGCAGCAGGCAGCACGCGCAGCAGGGGCGCACCACATGCCCCGCAAGCTCCACAGTCTTTCCCAGCATTGTCACAGCCGCGCCGCGCTTCTCCGGGTTGCGGGCCAGAGTGCACATGGTCTGGATGGCGCCCTGCAAGCACACGGGTTATGGGTTGCGGCGCGGGCAGCCGGGCTGCCAGGTAAGTGCAGACGAGGCAGGCAGGCAGAAAGGAAGCAGCAAGTGGAGAGCCGGCTCGCAGGCAGTAGCGAACAAAGCGCCCTACACAAGACGTGTGCCGCGCTCAGCGCGGCACCGCCCACACACAGTCCCTCAGAACTAGGGCCCTCATGCAAGCAGGCCAGCCAGCCAGCTGGGCCTCACGTCTATGGGCACAATCTCTATGGACACAAGCGCAGCAAAGGCCTCGGCGTGCACGTAATACTCGCCGCGGTTGGCGTTGACGGGGCGCGGCTTTGTGAGGTGCGTGAGCAGCTGCGGGCAGGCAGGTGGCAGGCGGGGGCGGAAGTGGGGTGCCTAGGAGCATGCGCGGGCGTGGCATGGGCGCAGCGCGGCAGCACGATCAGGCGGTACGGCTGCGGAATGCCGCGCCACAGGCATGGCGCCACCAGTGCAGCGCAGCACCGCGCAGCGCAGCGCACCAGGCGCATGATGTAGTCCCGGAACTTCTCCCTGAAGCCGGGCCCCATGCTCTGCAGCAGCATCACAAACGGCACCTGCAGGCCGGCAGCCAGCGGCAGCGGCGCAGCAGGGGTGAGGGCTGGCGGGGGAGGAGCCGTGCGCCACGCCGGCGAGCAGCGGCAGCGGCAGCAGCTGCTGGCGGCAGCGGTACGCAAGGGCAGCGGTAGACAACACGGTGCAGCAGTACCAGCGGCAGTACCAGCGGCTGGCGGCAGCAGCAGGCCCACCGCAGAGCGCTCCTCGGCGGGCAGGTTGGGATTGAGGGCGACGGATGTCCAGATCTGGTGAGGAGGAAAGGACAAGCAGGGAGGAAAGCAGGGAATTGAGTGCCTGCTCCGCAAGCAGCTGCTTTGTGTGATACTTAATCCCAACCATGCAGCTTCCGAGAGGAATGCAGGCAGCAGTGAGGCCGGTCTGACTCACGGTGCAGAATTCCGGGAACATCGCCGCAGGGCCGCCCAGCGAGGGGTCTGACAGGAGCGCCTCAAGCTGCCGCGCCAGCTGCAGGGCAGGCCGCAGGGCAGCGAGCGAGGCGAAGCCTTGGGAGGGAAGGGCAGCGCAGCAGCGGGCCGACTGCACATGCCGGCTGTGTGCGCGAGCGGGGGCAGCGCCAGCATGCCTGCAGGCCCCTTACCGCCTCGGGGTGTTCTGTGTACTCGCTCTGCGCAATCAGCGCGTGCATCTGCTGCTGGGGCGGCGTCCCTGGCGGGAACTGGATGGCGGGCGCTGGCGGCGGCGGCGCAGCCGCTGCCGCGGTGCTGGTGGCGCTTTGTGTGGAGCTCGCTGGCGTCAGCGGCCCTGGCGGCGCTGCTGCTGAGTTGATGGGGCTGGGCCCGCGGCTGGCGGCTTGCTGCTGGCCCGGCTCGGGCGACACGCGGGCGGAGCCAGGTGCTGTGGGCAGCGGCGGTGGCGCGGCGGGTGCGGGCCCCTGCTGCGATGCCGGTGTCACGCCGCCGTTGGCCATGTTCACGCTGACATGGTCGGTGAGCTGCCTGCACGCAGAGGGCCAGGAAACGGAGCGCGCATGATCAGAGGCGGCATCTGCAGGTGACATGCGGGCTTGATGGCGATCGGCAGGCCATGCCGATGTGCGATCATCGCGTCCCACGGCACCCGGCACGCTACCTGAGCACCGCCAGCAGCTCAGTCGCCATCGGCACCTCCTCGGGCGCCACATCCACAGTCACCGTTATCCGCATGCTGGGCTGATTTCGGAAATGCCGCGATGGCGGGCCAGCCGAGTAAATGCAACACTTGGCCTGCCGCCTTTCCACCCACCCGCCAACCCGCCGCCATGGCGCGCCAGGCACCTCTCTGGTGCCTTCTTTGATCATTCATTCAATCGTGATGCCAATCAGAGGACTCTGCAGGATAGTTTGGGGGGAGAATGTAGCAGGCTGTAGGGATGTCTGATGGGCTATTGCCTCTTCAGTCGTGCCGCCTCGGCAACCAGACCAGCTGCCGTCAAGGTGGCACTCGACGCAGGCTTCAGAAGCCGTCAGCAGCTTCTCTGACAGGCATCGATGTTCAAACCGACCAGCAGGCCTTCCCACTTTCCACTGCGAATATTTCTCAGGCATTGTATTCCACTGCAGCTAACCTTCACAACACGCGTTGCTGTGGCAGCCCTTGGGCACAGCAACCACCATGCTGTCCAGAGCTCCGAGCAGACACCCCAGCAGGGAGCAGCCCCAGCGGCTCTACTCAGACTCCGAGGTTGGTGCCGCACAGCACAGAGGCCGTGGAGGAGGGCGCAGGGCAGCAGCAGCGCCCCCTGGCAGCCTGGCCCGCCGCCAAGCGCCGGCGCCCGCCTTTGCAAAACACCCCGCCCGCTGACGGCTACCTCACTTCCCCCTCCTCCCCGCCTTCTCCTACGCAGGACCACCTCCACTGCTACGACTCCCACTCACAGCGCCTGAACGAGCAGCTCAGCGAGGATCTGGTGGCCTCCCAGCGCGAGGCGCAGCGGCTGCGGCAGCAGGCAGCAGCAGCGCAGCGCGCGGCAGAGGCCGCCGCCGCCGCGCTGCGCCAGGCCCAGCAGCAGCTGGCGGCGGCGCAGGCGGCGGCGGCGGCGAGCGCTGCTGGCGGGCGGGGGGAGGGCGAGGAGCATGAAGCCGGCAGGAAGCTGCGCCAGCTGGAGGAGCGCTGGCGCCACGCTGAGTATGCTTTGGAGGAGGTGCGGCGACGCCTGCTCTGAGGGAGCTTAAGGCTGTGTGTAAATTCGCACCGGCTGGTACCTTGATTGCTGCCTTGGCAGATGCGGGAGAGCAGCCTGCACCATTGCCCCGCACGATGATGCTCCCCGCCCGCCACCACCACCGCTGCCCGCCTGCCCTGCAGTCGGCCAGGCAGCAGGAGTCGCTACGGGCGGAGGCGCAGCAGTGGCGCCAGCACGCCGACGAGCTGCGCGGCCACCTGCAGGAGCAGCAGCGGCAGGCCGAGGCGGCGGCAGCCGGGCGGGCATGGCATATGCAGCAGGCTGGGCGGCCCGGCAGCGGGCCCACTGCCCCACACCCAAGCTGGGCAGCTGAGCTGGAAGTTGCCAGGGCCCAGGCTGCCAGCCTGCAGCACCAGCTGAGCGAGCAGCAGGCTGCCGCCGAGGCGGCGGCCGCGGCGACTGCCAGCCTGGCAGACGAGCGGGCCGCGCTACAGCGGCAGCTGGGTCGACAGGTGGAGCAGCAGCAGGCGCAGGAGGCGGCGGCCCAGGCCCTGCGCAGGAGGATGGCCGCCGCCAGCGCCGCGGCAGCGGTGGCGTCGCAACAGCAGCAGGCGCAGCTGCGGGCGCTGCAGCAGCAGCTGGAGCAGCAGCAGGTACGGGTGCAGGAAGCTGAGCAGGACAGGCAGCAGGAGCGGCGGCGGGCCATAGATCTGGAGGAGGTGCTGCTCGGGCTAACCGACTTCAGCGCTGCCGCTGCCGCATCACATGCCGGCGCCGCACCACCAGTGCCCGCCGCTTCCAGCCATGCATCTGCGGAGCGACCCGACACCGCTGCGCCCGGCAACGGTAACAGCAGCAACAGCTGCCAGGCCAGTGCGCGTAATCAGCCGGCATCGCCGGCCCGGGAGTACCAGCAGCAGCAATCCGAGGGGCTGAGGGCGGCTCTGGCAGCGGCCGAGCAGCGGGAGGCAGCGGTGCGCCGGGGGCTCGAGGCGGCTCGCTCGCAAGCTGAGCAGCAGGCAGGCGAGTTCCGGCAGCGGCAGCAGGAGCTGATGAAGCAGATGGATGAGGCGGCAGGCAAAGCCAGGCGCGCCCAGGCGGCGCTCGTGCAGCAGAGCGAGGAGCTGGAGTCATCCCGGCAGCAGCAGCAGGGCCTGCACCGGGAGTGCCAGCGACGCTGCCACGAGCTGGAGGAAGAGTGGAGGCGGCAGGGGCAGGAGCTGGAGGCGGCGCGGAGGCTGGGGGAGGAAGCGAGCCTGGCGGCAGCAGCAGCCGCGGCAGCGGCGGCAGAGGCAGCTTCCAGGGAGGCCAAAGCGGCAGCTGCAGCACAGGGAGAGTCCCAGGCTCTGCTGGCGGAGAAGGAAGGCCAGCTCGCGGCAGCACGGCAGGAGGCAGAGCGTCTGGGGAGCCAGCTGGCGACGGGAGAGGAGGAGGCACGGCTGGGGCGGCGGCAGCTGGCGGAGGCTCGGGAGCAGCTGGCAGCCCGTGCTCTGGAGTTGGAGAGGCACCGCGAGGCTGCCGCCGCCGAAGCCGCGCATCTGCGGGAGGCGGCAGCGGTGGCGGCGCAAGAGGCGCAGGGGCGGCTGGCTGCCCAGCTGGCAGCAGCAGCGGCTGCAACGCAAGAGGCCGCGGCAGAGCAGCAGTCTAGAGTGGAGCGGCTGCAGACGGAGGTGCAGGAGTGGCGGTCTCGGTACGATTTGCTGAGGGAGGAGGTCAATGCTGCTTCCACTGCGCAGCAGAAGCAAAGCGAGGCACAGACAGCAGAGTGGGCGCGCGTGCCACCAGCGCTGCTGCCGCCCAGCCAGCAGCACACGCAGCCGCCAACTCAGCACACGCAGCCGCAGACCACGGGTCAGCTTGCTGTTTCATTGAGCCAGGGCTACATGCCTGGGGATGCCAGCAGCGGCAGCCTACCTCTGGGCAGCCCGCCTGAGCGCAGCAGCAGCATCGGCGGCAGCAGCAGCGAGGTGGCGGCACTGCGGCGGCGGGTTAAGGAGCAGGCTGGGCGGATCGATGCCCTGCTGGCGCACATCACCCAGCTGGAAGGTGGCGGCACGGGGTCGGCCGCTGCGCTGTCCAGGTCAGAGGTGGCAGCGGTGCAGAGCCTGGAGGCAAAGCTGCAGCAGGAGCAGCTGTCCCGGCAGAGCCTGCTGCAGGCTTACACCGAGCGCAGCATGCAGGTGAAGCGGCTGACCGTGCAGCTGGATGCTGCGCGCGGTGCGGTGGGGGCCCAGCGGGCTGCCCTGGCGGCAGAGCAGGCCAGGGCTGCGGCGGCTGCGGCTGCGGCGGCGCAGCTCAAGGATCAGCTCGGGGAGCAGCGGGCGGCGACAGAGGCGGCAGAGGACGCGCTGGGAGGCCTGCTGGCCCGTTGGCTGGCGCAGCAGGCTGTGCAAGCGGTGGTCAGCGAGCAGGAAAAGGAGGTAGCAAGGGGGGCTGGCCAGGCACCCGTCACACACAGTGCGCAGCAGCTAGCCTCTCCCGGCCCTGCCGCGCCGCCGGCGACGCCACCCCAGCAGCCACCTGAGCTGCACCGGCGGCAGGGAGGTGGCCTGCCAGAGGGCGGACAGCGGGAGCCGGAAGCGGCGCTGCAGGAGGAGCAGGCTGAGCAGGCTGAGCAGCGGCTGCAGGGCTCATTCCTGGCACAGCTGGAGCTCCAGCGATTGTCAGAGGAGAATGCGTCGCTGCGGCAGCAGGTGGCGGCCATGGAGGCTGCGCTGGCAGAGGCGGCAGAGGCCACTGCTGGCCACGCCAACCAGCAGCAGAAGATCCAGGTGTGGCGTGGTGCCCTTTCACAACTATTCCCTGCTGCCGCCGTGGCATTTCACGGCGCCTGCCGCTTCCTGACGCACCGCTGTGCAGTACCTTCACCGCGTGCGAGGCGAGCTGGAGGGCATGCGCCAGCAGTGCAACAGGCTGCTGAGGGAGCGGTTTGAGCTGGAGCAATGCATCAGGTGGCAGGCAGCAGCGGAGCAGCTGCCTGCCCTGCCTCTCTGGCAAGAGGGGGTCAGGAGGCCAGACTTTTCAACCGTCACCGACATGCCTGCCCCTGATTGCAGGTACCTTGCAGCCAGCATGCAGCTGCCCGGCGCGGTGCAGCGCAATGCCGCTGGCACCGGCACACGCAGCCCCGTCAGCCATGTGCAGCCCAGCTCGCTCGCCGGCCACGTCGCCGGCAGCGGCGGCAGCACCGAGAGGGCTGCGCCAGGGCGGCCACCGCCCCGCTCCCTGTCTGCATCTTCCCTGGACAGCGCCGCCAGCAGCCAGGCGAGCAGCAGGGGCCGCGTGCAAGCAGGGACGGCGGTTGAGGCCGCCATTCAGAGCCGGGTGGCGGCAGTGGTGGCGGCAGGCGGCAGCTGGGGCAGCCGTCAGATGCCCAGCGGCAATGCATGAGGTGGCTGTCCGTCTTGGTTTTCTTGTGTTTACTAGCAGAATAGTAACAGGGCAGCGGCAGCAAGAACTGAAGGTCGCAACGAGCGGCGGCAGCGGCAGCGGCAGGGCGGGCGGTGGCGGCGCCACCCTGGAAAGCCTGCCCGATCCAGCTGGCATTTACACCTCCTGAGAGCTCTTCAACCAATCGCGATCACCAACAGCCAGCCCAATCAGCCCCCCAGCCGCAGAATACGCAGCCCACATGTCCATCTGACGGCGGTCAAGGGCGCCCGCATGTCCAAGGCACATGGGGCCAGAGCGGCCGCGCTGGCGGCCCTCATTGCGCTCTGGGCGGCCCGGGTGGATGCCGGGGTGGTGGCCGTGGGCAAGCTGCAGAGCTGCGTGAACGACGGCACGGTGAGTGGCGTGCTCAGGACGCTCGGCCCGGGTGCCCCTCGCGCCCTGAAATTGGACCCCTCGCTGCGCCGCAGACGCCATCAACAAGCCTCAGCTGCTCCCAGAAGATCGTGGTGACCGTGGAGCTGGAGAATAACAAGCTCTACGAGACGGAGCAGCTGAGCTTTGGGGTGTCCTGCGTGAACAGGTGCGGGAGCGCCGCCTGCGCCGCCAACATGAAGCCTCTCCACCCCGCGTATTGGCCACTATGCCAGTGACCGGTGCCAATGCGGCGCTTCGCCCGCCGACCCATTCTCTAGCCACTTCCCCGCCACTTCCGCCGCCCCGCCGTTGCTTGCACCCCCCGCCGTTGCCGCCCCTCCCAACGGTTCCATTGCCCCCTGCCCCTCCTTGCCCGCTCCCACCGGCCCCCACCTCCCCCTCCACGCTCCCTGATCGCCCTCTGGCTGCAGCCCCACCGACCAGTGCCCCTGCCCCTGCAACTATGCCACCGACCCGAGCTGCCAGTGCCGCGACCTGCGCCAGACCATCCTGGTGGCAGCCACCAAGTCCCCCGTCAAGGCCTCCTACCCCATCACATACAGCCAGCACTTCAACGGCCGCCCCTACGAGGCAAGCCCAACGGCGCTGGCACCGCTGCTGCACAGGCAGCGTGGAGCTGCCAGGGGACAACTGTCAACTGATCCCCGGGACCACGCCTGCCGCTCTCCAGCCGCCGCCGAGCGCCACGGATGCGCCTGCCAGCCTCCTGAGCCGCCCTGCTGCCCCTGTGTGTGTGCTCCACACTTGCTGTGTTGTACCGCCCATGTGTACTGCTGCAGGACATCATCGTGGGCAGCACTTGCCGCGACGGCTGGAACGATGCGGGCGCCACCTGCGGCTTTGCCCAGGACGGCGGCCAGGACGTGGCGTGAGCGGCCGCCGCCGCCGGCTGTGCCTGTTGTCGAGGCAGGGGTGGAGATGCGTGCCCAAGCAGGGCAGTTCTGCTGGGCCCAGCGAGTTGGCAGCAAAAAACAAAAACATAAAAAAGCCGCTGCCCTGTGCCAGCTGCCTGCACCCTTCTCCTGCCCACTGGCCCGCCCGGCTGCCCTGCCGCCCCCGCCCCGCAGCGACTCCCAAGGCTTCTGCTGCGACTGCGGCAGCCTCATCAACTTTGGCGGCGACGACGGGCAGCTGTCGCGCGGCAACCTCGACTGCGGCGGCTTCATCCAGACGCAGGACTCGGCCCACTGCCTGCGCTTCGACAACACGTGGTGGCACGCTGTGAGCGCTGGGAGCGGATGCGCGGGCCGGGGGTGGGGCGGGGCGGGGCGGAGTGGGGCGTGTCGGTGGGCTGGAGCGGCTGGCAATAAAGGATGGGATGCCCGCCCAGCTCCCGCTGCCGGGACCCAGTGCTGTAAACTGAGGCGCTGCCCCTCCCTGCGCGCCCTGCCCCGCCCTGCGCTGCCCTGTCATGTCATGTCATGCCGCGCCATGCCACGCTGCCACGACCTTTTGCCCCATCCCGTGCCCGCCCACGCCCGCCCCTTGCCTCCCTCCAGGGCTACGTGATTGGCGAGTATTCTCTTGACTTCACCATCAACCTCAACATCACCACCGTCACCACCAATGCCACCACCAACGCCACCGCCGCCGCCTCGGAGCTGGTGACGCTCACCCCCAGCGCCCCCTTCCGGCGCGACTCCTCCCGCCGCCTGTCGGCCAAGCTGCTGGGAGACCTGGAGTCGTACCAGCAGGCGCCCCAGTTGGACGGCAAGTGGCTGCTCATCCCCACCAAGCCGGGTGCGCGGCGTCCGCCGCTCCTGCTGCGCCTGCTGCGCCTGCTGCCGCAGCGGCGGCGTCGACAGGCTGGGATGCATGCAGCCAGCGGAAGGTCAGGCCCAGCAATGAAAAGGATGGGAGAAGAGGGGCCGCTGATGCCGATGCCGCCACCGCCACCTCGATGCCGCCACCGCCACCTCGGCCACCTCTCCTCGCCGCTGCCGCCCCACCTGGCCACCTCCCACCCACCCGCCGCTGCAGGGGAGGGGCCCCAGGAGTGGTACACCCGCCACTTCAATGAATGGATGGTGGTGGACGGCAACCTGGTCACCACCACCGGCCTGGAGTGCGACAAGATCGGCGTGAGCTACAGGTGGCTGCCTGCGGCGCTGGCTGGCCGGGGGAGCTGCTCTTGTGTGTTTGTGTGTGTGTGTGGGTGGGTGTGGGCGTGTGGTGTGTGGTGCACGCGCGTCTGGGTCGAGTGGGTGCCATCCAGTGCGCGTGCATCACCAACTTTCCGCCAGCCACCTTGACATCCCACCCCGCCACGCCGCCCCCGCCCCCGCAGCGGCTTCCGCAACAGCCAGCCCAACAAGTGCACCACGCCGCAGGGCAGCTGCCTGCGCAACCAGATCGTGGACCTGTATGCCGCAGACCTCAACAGGATCAACACGGGTGGGCGCCAGTCAGAACCACAAAATGATCGTGTGGCGTGGGCTGGTGCTGCTGCTGCTGCCAGCTAATGTGGTGGTGACAGGGTTTGTGGCGAGTGCGCGCCTGTGGTGGGGGGCGTGGCGTGCGATTCTGCGTCTGTGCTGGTGAGCGAGGCAGTGTGGGTGGTGGTGGACGAGGCAGTGTGTGGGGTGTGGAAGTGGCGGTGCCGGCCGGCCCACCTCCGCTGCGGCTGCTGCCCCTGCAGGGGTGGACCCGTTGTATTTTGTTGGGCGGTACGGTGGCGGTACTCTAAACTCCGACCAGGTGCGGCGTGGGGCGCGCATGCCCTGCGCCAGGGCCCGGGGCCATCCCGCTGCCGCTGCCCTTGCTTGCCCCATGCCACAACCGCCTCCTCGCCGCCTGGCCCTGCCCCGACCCCACCCATCCCTTCCCTAGTTGTTGACACAGCTGCGCCCCACCTGCCGCCGCCCACCCCACCCCGCTCCCGCCAGTTGACCGGAGAGCTGCAGGAAGACGGCTCCTTCAAGCTGGCCCTCAACCTCCCCATCTCCGCCATCAAGGTCAGCCTGCTGACGCTGATGGTGGCGGCGGACGACGTGGCGTTTGTGGTCAACCGCTCCCCCGCGCAGATCACCAGCGTGCAGGTGGGCTAAGCAAAAAAGTGCAGTTGTGTGTGGTGGTGGTGGCCGTGGCGGTGGTGGTGGCGGTAGTGGTGTGCTTGTGTTTGTACGGCTCCCTGCCGGCAGGTGGCCATGCCTTGCTTGAGGAATTGGGCCGCAGCCACGCATCTCCCTGTGCGTGCCCACCCGGCAGCCCCATCACCCCTTATCACCACAAGCGCACACACCCCTCCACCACGCTCGCAGGTCTGCACATACGACGGCATCATATGCGGCGGCTTTGAGGCGATGACGGCACGGGGCTACCTGCGAGGTGAGCCACGCTGGGCCGCGCTGTGGTCGCCGTTGGTTTGTTGTGCCCTGGCTCCCTTCGTGACCCGCACCCACCCCTCCCAACCCCGCCATTTCCACAACCCTTGCGCACAACCCTTGCGCTTGTGTAGTCACTGTGAGGAACAGCGGCTATGTGGCGTCTGACTATACAGTGCAGGTCACGAACTGCACCACCGGAGTGCGGAATGTGCTGGTGGGTGGCGGCCAGCCCCGCTCCCAGCCCTGCCGCCGACAACTACCGCCGACGCTGCCTGCAACCACCCATGCCCGCTGCTGCCTGTTCTGGCCCCCCATGCTCGCCGCCGCCTGCCCCTTCCTGCCATCTGCAGGCGCAGCGGGCGGGCATCGCCCCCCAGTCCTCCACTGTGTTCCAGTTTGAGCTACAGATGGAGAGCGACGCCGCCTCAGAGAGCAGCTGCATGGGTGAGGCCGCCACACGGCGGCGCCGCCAGCCTGCCTGGAGCGGCAGGCTGCCTTGTCCGCTTGCCACTGCTGGCCGCCGCCCAGCCAAGGGCTGCATGTCCCGAGGTGCAGCTTTCGCTCGCCGCTGCACGCACCGTGGTTGCTCCCTACCCTGCACTCTGTCACCACCTTGGCCTTTACCTGTACCCCTCCCTCTCCTGCCCTCTGGCAGTGTCTGTGGTGGATTCCCTGGGCGACACAGTCGCCACCATGGGCATCAGCTTCTACACCGACGCCACAGACTACACCCAGCCGCCAGAACAGTCGGACATCGGGGACCAGGTGCGGGCGGTACATATGGTACCGCCATGGTACAGCCTGGCATGGTATAGGCAGCAGCGCCAGGTGGCGCGTCCTGCAGCGGCTGCCCTCCCCCCAGCGCCAGGCTGGCGCTGCCCTGCCCCGCTCGGCGTCAGGCTAGCTGCCACTACGCTATGCTGAGGGCCCTGCACCCTGGTCCTGCTGCAGGTCACGGGACCCAATGAGGACACCCCCGACTGGTGCCAGCAGGTGTGCCCCCGCCTCACCGACTTCAAGTGCGCAATCAACAAGGGCTGCTACGGACGCCTGGCAAAGGTGCGGCGCCAGGGCGCCGGCGCCTCGCTCCCCCTGCTGCGTCTCCCTCCTTCTTCTGCCGCTGGGCAGCGCCGGTGGCCAGCCGCGTTGCCGGGCACAGCATTGCCGCCGCCACCAAGCAGCCAGCCCCTCGCTCCGCGCAGCCCCTGCCGTGCCACGCCAGGCACGTCACCGTGCGACCGCCGCCCCCTGCCATCTGCCGCTCCGCGCAGGGCCTCTCTGCCATCGTGGCACCGGTGGCCGGCCTGGGTGCGCTCTTCATGATTTGGAAGACGGGACACCTGGGCCTGGTGCTGCGTATCCTATCCTTCCTGTGCTGCCGCCCCTCGGCGGCGGCGCCGCAGCCCGCCGCAGCCGCGCCCGCGCCCGCGCAGCAGCCGCCCGCCGGCGGCAGGAAGCAGCGTGGTGGCGGCCGGCCCTCGCCGTCGTCGTCTCAGGATGGGGAGGCGGGGGGGCAGCCCGTGGATGGCGTCGTGCGGGTGGCCAAGCAGGGGCAGGCGGCTGGGTGGAAGAAGCTGAGGGTGGGTTCGGTGGCTCCCGACCCCGAGCGCCAGCGGCGGCGCAGCAGCAGCCTGTACCGGGCGCGGGCCTCCATCATTGCGGCAGCGCACCAGGCCCGCGAGATGCTCCTGGGCCTGCGCTGCATGGTGAGCAACCCACTGGCCGACGGCGGCGACGAGGAGGCGGCCGCCGGGAGGCTGCCCGCGCGCGTGGCGGGGCCGGGGGCCGGCGCCGGAAGCGGAAGCGGCGGCGGCGTGTACGGCGGCATGGGCTCAGACCCGTTCTGCACCACACCCACCTTTGCGCCCATGGCTGGCGGCAGCGGCGGCTCGCCCTTTGGCGGCCTCCCCGTCCGATCCACCGGCGGCTCCCCAGCCGCACCTCTGTCCCCTATGGCCACACCCACCGCCCGAGCGGCGAACGCCGGCTTTGCGGCGTTTGGGAGCGGCGGTGGCGGCGGGGGCGGTCCCAGCCTGGAGCAGCAGCTGCGCCAGGTGCAGCAGCAGCGCCAGCTGCTGCGCCAGCTGCAGCAGGTGCAGCAGCAGCAGGACTCGCTGGCGGCGCTGGCGGGCGGCGGCGGCGCCGCGGCGGCCTACCACCTTGCCGAGAGGGCCGCCTCGGCGCCAGCCCTCTTCCTGGCGCCCCTGGGAGGCCAGCCCAGCCTGTCGCCGCAGCAGCTGGGCGCGGGCTGGCCCCAGCAGCAGCAGCAGCAGCAGCAGCAGTGGCCCGCTCCAGCGATGGCCAGCTCGGCGCCGGGGTCGCCGATGGCGGCGGCGGCGGCGGCGGGCGTGCTGGGCCCCGGCCACCCGTTGCTGCCGCCATTCGCCGCCCTTGGGGGCGCCCCGCTGTCGCTGCCGGCGGCTCTGCACCACCACATGAGCGCAGCGCTGCTGGCGGGGCCGTCCCTGGCTGGCGGCGTGCACTCTGCGCCCGTCACCCCAGCCGGCGCAGCCTCGCTGCAGCAGCAGCAGCAGCTGCAGGCGGCGGCGTGGCAGCAAGGGCTGCAACAGCAGCAGCAGCAGCAGCAGCAGCAGGCGGATGCCCTGGATCTGTCAGGGCTGGGCCCTGCCTCCTGGCAAGGCGCGCTGGCCGGCGGCGGCCCGCAGCAGCAGCAGCAGGCAGCAGGCATGCACGCCCTGGGCCTTCCGGCGCTGGAGGCGCAGCAGCAGCAGCAGCAGCAGCTGCGGCGGCTGGCTGCGGCTGCCGGCGCCGCCAAGAGCCGCTTTGCACCCGGCCTGGGCGGCGGCTGAGCGGTGGGTGGCTGGCGGGGGCTCGGGCAGCAGCGGCGGCACCTCACTTTGGCGGCCCGGACCGCTCCTGTGGCACATCTGGAGGGCTCAGCTGGGCGGCAGGGCAGTTTGCCCTGCCGCCGAAGCAAAGGGGGCATATAGGGCGCACAGCTGCTGCCGCGGCTACCGCCCACTCCAGGACGAGCGGCGGGGTGGCTTTGGGGCCAGTAGGTCGGCCTGGCGCAGGCAGCCCAGTCAGCAGGCTCTGAAATCGCTGTGGAGTAGCAGCTCCGCTGAAGGGGGTGCAGCCAGCACAGGGGGTCCTTAGCCCAGGCAGGACAGGCGACGGCGGGGTTGTGCCGCCCCATGTGTGCCCCGTCGCCCTTTCCTCTTCTGGGCGGCCTTTGCTGGAGCCGCGTCCGTCCCATATCCCTCCAATCCTGGCCTGTAATCGCATTTACCTGCTTGTCGGCCTCAGTCTGAGGCAGCCTACCACACAAGTGACCGGTCTGGCATACGCGCCCGCTCCCCGGTGCACTCGCTTCGCTCTGCCTGGGGCTCCGCCACCTGTTTCCCTTCCCTCTACGCACGCTGCATTGCTGATTTAGACGCATTCGACGGCCGTCGGACGACCTGTGCACTGCTCCGACCCGCCGCCGACCAGCCTTTTTGGGAGTGGCAGCCCTGCAAGCAGGCAAGCAGCGGCTCCCTGCGCCCCTTGTCGCCGTCCAGGCGCCTGCAGTGGGAGAGCTGAGCCTCAGACCCCCTCTCGTCACTTTGCCTGCAGGGCGCGAGACGCATTACATGACCTCTCAAGCAGGCCCCGCCTCTGCCTTTCAGCTGGCCTCCTCTGTACCAGCAAGGTGAGAACGCGGTTTGGCCGGGGCGGCCGCGGGCGGGCGCAGGGTGGGCGCGGGCCGCCCGCACGCTCCGCCTCCCCGTTTGTACGGACTGGCGGGCTTGTGCTGCTGGCTGGTCGCCTTGCACAGCACCCACCCAGCCAACAGGCGCAGGGCCTGCAGCAGTGGCACGCAGCAGCGCCGTGGCCGCGCCCAGCCCGCCGCAAGACACCACGACGGCCGCCGCACGCCGCCGCTGCCGGGCCCAGAGTCTAACACCCCCCCTGCTCCGCCGCCGCCGCCGCCCGCAGCTTCCGCAGGGCCACCAGCGAGGCTCTCAGCTGGGTCTCGGTGGAGACGGCGGCCAACATGGACCTGATGGCTCAGTACAGCCTGTGCACCACCGACGGCACGGAGGAGGAGGAGGAGCTGACCAACGCGCTGACCGCCGAGCTGGCGGCCGATTTTGGGCTGCTGATGCGCGAGCAGTCGGGCGACGCCTCCATGTCGCGCCACTCCTCGCTGCAGACCGCCTCCTCCATGCTGTCGGCGCTGGAGGAGCCGCAGGAGGAGCCGGAGGCATCGCTGTACGACCAGCTGGGCGGCGGCGTGGCGGTCAAGGGCGTGGTGGACGACTTCTACCGCCGCGTGCTGTCGGAGCCAGCCATGGCGCGCTTCTTTGATGGCGTGGACATGGCCAAGCACCGCCGCAAGTTCCTGCTGTTCGTCACGTACGCGCTGGGGGGCCCGGACGAGTACCTGCAGCTGGCGCCGGAGCCGTGGCCGCAGCTGTACAGCGCGCACGAGCGCCTCATCCTGCAGTACGGTGAGCGGCCGGCGCGCGTTTGTTTGCTTCCCCCTCTTTGCCGGCTGCGCAGGCTGCTGCGTGTCCCGCTGCCGCACCTTGCCGTCGCGGCACGCATGGCATCGGCGCCTGACGCTCTGGTCCCTCTGTGTTTCGCTGTGCGTGCAGGGCTGAACGAGACGCACTTTGACGCCATCAAGGTGCTGTTTGCCACCACCCTGAGGGACGCCGGCGCCCCGGAGCACTTGATAGAGCAGGCGCTGGCGGTGGTGGAGAGCACCCGGCGGGTCCTCTTCCCGCTCGACCCCGCAGCGCAGAAGGCCAAGGAGGCCAAGCAGGCGCCGGCCAAGTGCCCCCACATGCGCCAGCTCGAGGAGGAGGCGGCAGCGGCAGCGGCAGCAGCAGGGGCAGCAGCAGGGGCAGCAGCAGCAGCGGGCGGCTGCCCGCACATGCGCGGCAGCACCGGCGCGGCGCCATCGGCAGCAGCTGCCGCGGCAGCGGGCTGCCCGCACATGCGCCAGAAGCTGGGCTTGTGAGCGCACGCACCCGTCAGCTGTATTTGTTGGTTTCTTATATGTATGTTTACGCCTGCCCTGCTTTCTCTCCTAGCAGAAGTCTTCTCACATCTCCGCACTCCCTTTCAGATCTATCTTCCGTCACCCTGGCTGTGCCAAGCGAGCCTGGCGCCCACGGGTGCCGCGCTGGCACGCCATTTTCCCTGCGCCCGCCCTCCCCCCACGCACCCACCCCTCAGCCCCCAGGCCTTTACGGATATCTGGACGCTTAGTGTCTTGCTCTGGGCCCCTCACCGCCATCACCCTCACCCCCATTTCTCGCTTTGCTGGAACCACCTGCAGTGCTGTCCCCACGCACTGCCTTCTGCAGCCTCTGTTTCTTGCGCAGCAGGGCCTGCCTGCTCCTTGCTCCTGCTATTGATTCTAACGTCAAACACCACCTACACTGAAACCTATTGCATTCCGCCTGGTTGTAACAAAGCAGGCACTGACTATGGTTAGAATTGCAGGAGCTCAGTACTGAAGTTGGAAGGAGGAAAGAATCACGCCACAGTTGTGTGCAGTCAGGGGGTAGGCACGCTGGGCCTCAGGTGGAGGCTAGCTGTCCCCTGGGCATGGCAGCTGCCCGTGCGCGCAGCGCGGCGCGCGTGGCCGCCCGCCCATTCAGCGTGGCAATCATGCCAGCCGCCGAATCCTTGTCCGGCACCTTAACTGTCAGCGCAGAGGCCTGGCCGGGCGCCGAGCCGAGCCTGATGTACACACCCTGCACCGCAGCGTCAGCGGCAACGGCAGGGTCGGTGGTTTGGTGCGGTGGGCGGTGCGCGCTGGGAGGGCGTGGGCTGCTGATGCATCATGATAAGCCTCCCTTGGTGCTTTCCTGCGCCTGCCAGGCATGGGGTGCTGCCCGAGCACAACCCACCAGCTCGATGCAGGCGGCTGCCACCCACCAGCTCGTCCCGTGCCGCATGCACCGCATCCGCCTCCTCTATGTAGATTGTCTGCCCAGCGCCCAGCACAAACAGGTGGGTGAGCGAGGAGGCCAGGCCCACGCAGCCGCTCTGCAGGGCAGGTGGCGGCGGCGGCAAGGGCGCGAAGGGCGAGCATGGGAGGCAGCGGCAGCACAGGAGGGAGCCGCGTGGTTGTCACACAACAGGCAGGCCAAGGCTCCCAGCCTGCCCTGCAAGCCAGCGCTGGGCGCAAGCCCGCCCACCTGGCCGCTCAGCACCCAGTTCAGGCAGTGTGCGTTGTTGGTCTGGCCGAGGGCAACCGGCAAGCCGTCCCAGCGATGCAGCTTGTCTGCAGGGACGCAACACATTCAAGAAGGCATCTTCAGACGCAAGGTGGTTGCAGGCATTGCAAGCGGCGGCAGCAAGAACGCTCACAGTCGTCTTCTGCCAGGTCGGTCTTGGCAGCGCCCAGCTGCTGCAGCAGCTCCTCTGGCTCCATCTGGCGGGCGGGCAGGAAGCGCTTGGTGCCAAACCTGCAGGTTTGCCACCGTGGTGGGGTGCTGGGTGCTGGGTGCTGGGCTGCAGCAGCTGCAGCAGCGGCTTGCCCCAGCAACGCCCTGCATGATTGGTGGCACTCCAGCACGCAGTGGGACGCTGCAGGGTGCTTGCCTGGCGCGGATCTTCTCAAGCCGGGCCTCCCTGGCAGCACCTGCCTCGCCGTTGCTGGCTTGGCAGGCCAGCGGCGGCTCCTGTGCCCACAGCTGGCGCTCCACCTGCGGTGCCCCAGCCCCTGCTGCTGGCACCACCTCGGCTGCATCCATGCTCCCAAGCCTCTGGCGCTTCAGCAGGGGCTGCGCTGGAGAGGCACTGCTGGGCGTGGAGGCTAGCTCGTCACCCGCTGGCGCCGACCCATTGCTGCCGCTCTGCTCTGGCGGCGCTGCCGGTGCCAGGCACTGCTGCTTCCACTGCGTCGCAGGTGCATTGCCACCTCCCTCGAAAAGCTTGGCAAGGCTTGCCACGCTGCTGGAACCCAGTCGACGGGCGCTGGATGGGCACTGACCGACTTGCGCTGCTTGGGTGGAGGGGCTTGCGGCCAGGGGAGGCCACATGGCCCAGCGCAATGCTGGGGTTGTCGGCAGACGACAACCCTGCCTCGAATGCCCAGATGCGACGGAGTGGTGCCGCAGGCACGCAGGGGCCGCCTCCTGTTAATCAAGCTGTGTATTAAACGGCAGAATGCAGAGGTTATGTGCATCGCGCATCAGTGTGCCTAAGCGGCGGGCGCCAGCAGGGCGCCGACTGGTCTCCACTTCTCGCATGATGAGGAGAAGTATGAGTATGACTAAGTACACTGAGAGTGCCATACCAACGACATGGTGGCTGGAGGGAAAGTCACGTCCCATCCATCAGTCCTGCCGCTGCTTGCCGGCGCTGCCACTCCCCTCCACGACGCCGCCGCCGACCGCCGCCGTGGCCTCCGCCCGCGCCGCCGCACGCAGCAGGCGCAGCAGCAGCAGCACCTGCAGCCCTCCCCACACCAGGTTCATGCCGTACAGGAAGTTGGCATTGCCGCCGCGGCCGCCCAGCCAGAGCTGCAGGCAGAGTGCGGCAAGGCAGCAGCAGTTGGTGGGTGCTGCCGCCGCACAAGCTTCAACAAGCTTCATGCCTTCACCATGGGCAGAGCACAGTCCAGCACAGACCTGTGTTGCCAAGAACCACCCTGGCTTGTCTTCCACGCAGCAGAAAGCAGAGCAGGCCGGGCAGCGCAGCAGGGGCCCACCTGCGCGGCAGAGTCGCTCATGAGCAGCGCCGCCGCCTGCGCCAACGCGTGCCAGCCCAGGCCGCCCACGCACGCCAGCTGCTCGTGCGCCAGCGGCAGCAGGCCCTGCGCAGCACACAGCAGCACGACGGTGTGGGGGTTTGCACCAAGGCTGTCCTCTGCACTGGATGCAAGTGCCGGCTCAGGACCCCGCGTCGGCGGCAGGCCAGCCTCTCACCAAGCTGAGAGCTGCCATGCTGGGCACGGGGCGCGGGTGCAGCAGGCAGCGCAGCAGGCCGCCCGCCGCCGCCAGCAGCTGCGGCCGGTGCGGGAAGCGCAGGGCCAGCGGCAGCATGGTGGCGGCGGGCAGCGCCTGCAGCACGTAAAGAAAGAACGCCCTGCAGGCACGGGTTGGTTGGGAGTGGGAGCAGGAGTTTGGTTGGCTGGGAACAGCAGAGCACGGCTGGCTTGCACAGCGGCAAGGCCCGCCTGGCATGCCGGCCAGGTGCCTCCTCGGCTGCCTCCGGCCAGCAGCCTGCTTGCCTGAACTGCGGGAAGCTTTGTGCCAGCAGGTACCAGTGCAGGCCCAGGCCGGGCTGCAGCGAGGCGGCGGGGAGGAGCCGCGCAGGGCGCTGGTGCCAGGCCTGCTGGCTGGCCCGCGTGCCAACCCAATCCAGCGCACCCGCGCCGCTGCTGCCCGCTGCTGGCTGCGGCACGGCCGCCTGCCAGGCCGCCAGACCCAGCCAGCGATCCAGCTGCGCTGCCGCGGCTGGAGCCAGCATGCTCTGCAGCTGCAGCAGGGCCGCCACGCTGGCTGCCCAGCAGGCAACGTACGCTGCGAGCGGCCTCATCATCAGGCGCAAGGAGCCACCGCGGCTGCCCGCCCCGCTGCCGCCACGGCTGCCGCCGGCAGCTCGAGCTGCCAGCAAGGCCATGGGCGCCTGCATACAGGCGGCAGCTCGCATGATTGTGCTCCACCCAGCAGCAATGTACCATGGTTTGTTCCAGGGCAGAGTTCCAGCCAAGGGGTGTGTGCCCAGGTGCCAGCTGCAACACTCACCGCCAGCAGCACGCCGCCTGGCAGCCAGTCGGCGCTGCCGACAGCCAGCAGCACCGGCGACAAGAGCACGCCGCCGGGAGCCAGCGCTGCCGCCAGGGCGCCCAGCAGCGCCAGGTTTTGTGCGCAGGCTGCCACGCCGCTGCAGCCGGCCAGCAGGGCGGCGGCGCAGGCACAGAAGTAGGCGGTAGCGGTGCCGGCGGCGCGCTCCCGGCTCTGCTGGAGCTGGCCTGCAGGCATGAGGGAGCGCAGCAGGGTCGCACCGGCAAGATTGCAGGCCAGGAATGAGGGTGGGACTGCGGCGGGGCAACGCGGAGCGGCAGATGGACGAGAGGGCGGCGCACCCACCTGCCACCAGGTGCAGCAGCACTGCGCCTGTCAGGTCGGCCCCGGCAGCAATGGCCTGCTGGCGCCATCCCACGGCTACCAGCTCCCCGCCCAGCACCATCGCCTGCTCCAGCCCCAAGCTTTGCGATCAAATGCGGGCTGGGGCGGCCTGCTGCTGTATGATTGTGCCCTGATGTTTGCGTGATCTTCTGCGTGCTTATGGGGATCCGAGACGGTCGATGAGGCAGCCGGCGGATGAAACACCTGCGGGGTGTACCTCGTCGCCGCCGGGCTGCTGCCAGGCGCATCAATCTAGGGGGCCACGGGCTCTGCTGAGCATCTGAGCCCACATACAGCAGCTTGATATTGATTGGGGTACATTGACCAGCCGGTGGGTTAAAACAAGCAGCACAGTGACACGAGCGGTGCGGCAGGGAGGGCGGCACACACGGCAACGGCAGCCCACGCACAAGCAATTGAGTTGTGTCATCTGCATTGCCCTGCGTGCCTCTAGCATTGAATGCTCTTTCAGTGGAGCCTGAGCCTGGCTTCAAGAGCCTCAGGGAGTTTAGTCTCTCCAGCCTAGAACCCACTTTGCCAGAGCACCACATGAGCAGCCGCTCTGTGCGTGGCCTGGAGCGCGTGCATGCGGCGCATTGCTGCATGCCAGCAGGGAACCAGACCCTGGATGTGTGAGCGGCGTGAGGCCAAAAGGAAGTGAGTGCCCTACACCATGCGAGCCCCCACCCGGCAGTGGGAGGCTGGCGGCGGCAGGCTGGCGGCAGGTTGGCGGCAGGAGGCAGCGCAAGGGGGAGACAGGGCGGCGGCTCCCCGATCAGCCCTACCGCGCTTTCCTCGCATGGTGTGCAGCCAATGGCGGCGCGGGCTGATGAAATGAGGGCGGGGCGTCGCTGCATGGGCCTCAGGATCACGTTCACTTTCCAAGGCGCCAACCCACCCTGTACTCGGCCATCCGAGCCTCCCTCGGCCTTTTGATTGCGGATCGGAAGCAAACCAGCAGCACCATGGCCTCCACCATCGCCGCCACCGCCGTTCCTATCGCCGCCGCCCGTGTGGCTGGCCGCCGCACCTCTGCGCCCCGCGCTGCCCTTTCCGGCACCCCCCGGCTGGCCAAGAAGGAGTCCACCTTCAGCGGCAAGGTGGCGGAGCGCGTGTCTGCCGTCAAGGTGGGCAAACATCGAGCTGGGGCCCGATGCAGGGCAGCGGTTTTGGCAGGGTGGCGCATTGCCCCTGCTGCCGACATTTCCGGCCAATCGGCTATCGATGTGCCACTTGTAGACCAGCCCCGTCCCCTTTGCTGGCCTGCAGGCCACTCGCCCCTCCCGCACCGTGGCCACCATGGCCAAGAAGTCGGGTGAGCGGCCCTGATCTGGCAAGATCGCCCCGGCCCGCCCCCAGTCCTGCAGCCCGATGCCCCGCTCGCCTCGCTGCGTGTGCCGGCGGCAGCCCGCCGCCGCTGCGTCAGCCCCGCCTGCGCGGCCTGGAGGCAGCCGCAGCTCTGCCGCAGCTGGCTGACGCCGCCGACCTCGCTCTGCCTGCAGTGGGCGACCTCAGCAAGGCTGACCTGGAGGGCAAGGTGGTGTTTGTGCGCGCGGACCTCAACGTGAGCCCCCTCCATAGCACAGCAGCAGGTGGCGCCCGCAAGGCGCTGCTGGGGCGGGACCGTCAGCGCTTGCCCGCCACCCGCGCGCCCGCCGGCGACAGCCCAGCATGGCCGCGCCGCATCAGCCTCCGCATGCGGGCGCGTTGCACGCGACGAGCATTGCCATGGGCACCCCCGGCGAAACTCTTTTGTTTTCCATCCCCGCCATCACGACACGCCAGCTCCCGCTCCTTGCATCCCACCCCCGTGCATCCCAGCCTGCCCTCCTCTCATCCCCTCACCCCCTCCCTCACCCTCCCTCCCTTCCCACCCTCCCCTCCCTTCCCGCAGGTCCCGCTGGACGGCGACAAGATCACGGACGACACGCGCATCCGCGCCGCGGTGCCCACCCTCAAGTATCTGGTGGACAACGGCGCCAAGGTGGTGGGGGGGGGCGGGCATGGGGCTGTGCTTTGCTTTGTTTTGTTTTGTTGTTTTTGGTTGTGAGGGTGGGCTGTGCTCGCAGCGGGTCCAGCGGGGTGGGACGGTGTGCTTACCGCTGGCGGGGTGGCTGTGCGATGGCTGGCTGTGCACATCAACAAGCGCAGCGCTGCTGTGCTGCGCTGCGCTTGTTGATGGTGGCTGTGCACGGCGGGCTGGGCCCGGCAGCGGGACGCAGCTGCGGGCGCAAGGGAGCAGGGCCTGGCAAGGCGGGCGGCATGGGCCGCCTGCCGCGTCTGCGCTGCGCCGGCCTGCTCACCCCGGCGCCTCGTCTCCGCCGCCGCCGCGCCGCAGGTGCTGCTGACCAGCCACCTGGGCCGCCCCAAGAAGGGCCCCGAGGACAAGTTCCGGCTGACCCCCGTGGTGGGCCGCCTGAGCGAGCTCATGGGCGCGGCGGTGGAGAAGGCGGAGGACTGCATCGGCGAGGCGGTGACCAGCAAGCTGGCCAAGATGAGCAACGGCTCGGTGAGAGGGTGGTAGTGAAGGGCCCGGGGGGCCAGCGCACGGCAGGGGCAGGGCGTGGATGCATCCAGATGTCAGTTTGGCTGGGCGGTGCGTCGGGGGCGCGCCAGCAAGCGCTTGGCGCAGGCAGGGTGGGCCCGTTCCGTGGCAGGCAGGCAGGCAGGCCCGCCACAGCTCCCGAGGCCCTGCGGTCAGCCAGAGGCCCCCTCCCTCTCGACGCTCCCACCTCCTCCTCTGAGGAACGCCTCCTCCCTGCACCTCCTGCTCGACGAGGGTCTGAGGGACACCTCCCTGCACCTCCCGCCCGACGCTCCCCTGCACCCGGCACGCCTCCCCGCCCCCCAACCCGCAGGTGCTGCTGCTGGAGAACGTGCGCTTCTACCCCGAGGAGGAGAAGAACGACCCGGAGTTCGCCAAGAAGCTGGCGGCGCCCGCCGACTTGTACGTCAACGACGCCTTTGGCACCGCGCACCGCGCCCACGCCTCCACCGAGGGCGTCACCAAGTTCCTGTCGCCCTCCGTGGCCGGCTTCCTGCTGCAGAAGGAGCTGGACTACCTGGGTGAGCTGGCGGCGGTGGTGGTGGTGTGTGTGTGTGTGTGTGTGTGTGTGTTTCTATGCGCACGCTCTGCACTCCCTGGGCGAGCGGGGCGGGGCCTTATGTGCGGTGGGTGGGTGGGTGGCTGCGGCGGGCTGCAGAACCTCTCTGGCAAAGAGAGGGAGCCAGGTGGTTCTTTCCCCTGGGGTTGGGCCCCGACGCTGCCCGCCCGCGCCACGCGCAGATGGCGCCGTGACCACCCCCAAGCGCCCCTTTGTGGCCATCGTGGGCGGCTCCAAGGTCTCCTCCAAGATCGGCGTGATTGAGTCGCTTCTGGCCAAGTGCGACAAGATCATCCTGGGGTGAGCAGCGAGCCGGGCGCCTGCCGCCGGCGTTTTGGCAGCCCGCTGTCTGGCGGAGCGGCCCGCGGATGCGTGGGGGCATTGCATCGGAACCAGACATGCAGCCCCAAAGGGTCCTCCCACCGCTCGCCAGCGCGACCACACTCCCTGGCTCGCCTCGCCTCCACGCACTCACGCACACACACCTCCTGCTGCCTCCCTCCCTCCCTCCGCCTGCCTGCCTGCTTTCCTCCCTGCAGCGGCGGCATGATCTTCACCTTCTACAAGGCCAAGGGCCTGGCGGTGGGCGGCAGCCTGGTGGAGGAGGACAAGCTGGAGCTGGCGCTGGAGCTCATGGAGAAGGCCAAGGTGGGTGGGGCCCCCTCCTTTCCTCCTTTCCCCTTCACCTCCCTGTGCTGGAGTGGCGGCGGTGGCGGCGGGGTTCTTGGGGCTGGAGGCTAGCAGGCCCGACGGCGTCACCGCGAGCACGCCACGCTGGACGGTTTCGCTGGCCGATCGCGCATCCCCGCCCAGCCCGCCCACACGCTTCCGCAGCCACAAACCCCGCCTACTCCACCCTCTGTGCTGCCGCAGGCCAAGGGCGTGGAGTTTGTGCTGCCCACCGACGTGATTGTGGCCGACAAGTTTGCGCCCGACGCCGCCACCCAGGTGGTCGACGTCACCGCCATCCCCGACGGCTGGATGGTGAGTGGGCGGGCGGCGGCGGGTGGGGTGGTGGCGGCAGATGGGGCAGCGGGAGAGCCAGGGCGCGAGGAAGGGAGGGAGGGAGGCGGGTCGCGGCCTCGTCACCCTGCCCCTCTTCACCCTGCCCCTCCTCTGCTCGCTGCTCCGACCGCTGAACCCGTCCCCGTGCTTTCCTCCTGTGCTTTCTTCCCGTGCTTTCCTCCCAGGGTCTGGACATCGGCCCCAAGTCCATCGACCTGCTCAAGGACACCCTCAAGGGCGCGAAGACCGTCATCTGGAACGGCCCCATGGGCGTGTTTGAGTTTGGTGCGTGGCGCGGGCCGCCTGCCGGCCGCCGGGCCCGCCGCCAGCCCTGGCAGCGGCGCCGGGCAACAACAGCTGTATTAGAACAAGACAGGCTGAAGCCTCCCTCGGCCCGAACGCAGCGCTGCCTGCCTGGCCGGTCCCGAAGCTGCTCGGCAGGCTCTCCTCCCCGTGTCCCGCGCTGCTCACCCCTCACCTGCCAGCCCCCTGCTCCTGCACCCCCCCCCCGCCGCAGACGCCTTTGCCAAGGGCACCTTTGCCATCGCCAACGAGCTGGCTGCCATGGACGACTGCATCACCATCATCGGCGGCGGCGACTCGGTGGCGGCGGTGGAGAAGGCGGGCGTGGCGGAGAAGATGAGCCACATCTCCACCGGCGGCGGCGCCAGCCTGGAGCTGCTGGAGGGCAAGGTCCTCCCCGGTGAGCCCTCCCCACCTCCTTTCCCTGCTTTTCCCTGCTTTCTGCCTCCTTCTCTGCTTCTTTCCCTGCTTTCTGCCTGCCTGCTGTCTAGCTGTCTTCCTCCTGCTGGTGCTGCTGGTGCTGCTGGTGCTGCTGGTGCCGCTGCTGGTGCTGCTGGTGGCTGGCAGTGCTGCCGTGTGCTGTGTACCTGCTGGCCATGGTTTGGAACAACCTGGAGCTCTTGGGACGGCGACGGCGAGCATGCTGCCCAACCCCCCCACACCCCCTCCCGCTGCGCCGCCGCCCTCCCAGCAGGTGTGGCTGCCCTCAACGAGGCCTAAGCTGGATGCGTGTGGTCGCCCCGCCCCGGCCTGCCACCTGCAGGTGTGGCCGCTCTGAACGAGGCCGGCCCCGCCAAGGCGGCCGCCCCGGCCAAGGAGCTCGTGTCTGCCACCGCCGGCGGCAGCAACTGGCCCTTCTGAGCGGCCGACCAGCAGACCGGCGGCCGGCCTGGAGCCAGGCGGGCAGCGCCCCGAGAGGAGCTCCCCGCCAGCTGCCAGGAGGCCGCCCCTCTAGCCGCCGCTCTCCCCACACACCCCAATGCACCGAATCGCTTCTCTGCCACTCCTGCTCTGTCCCCGCACGCCGCCCAACGCCCCCCCCTCGGTTGCGTGCTTTTCCCCTTGCCTTGCGCACACCCAGCGTCCCGCTCCTACCGCCACTCCCCGATCATCTCTGCATTTTATTTCTTTGTGGATGTGCCCCGCCGCAGCCCCCCAGTTTTGCCTGGCAGTAGTGCCCCATTCCACGGCGTGCCGGATTTCATTCTGCGTGTTGGTCCCGTGTATTCGTGTAAGGCGCATTGCTGAGGGCTGGCAGAGGGCGGGTGGCGGAGCCGAGCTGATGGCCTCCGGCCCACGGTGCCAGCAAGATGCTGCGGGGTGGTGTCGTACCAGGCAGGCGGGCGGTGAAAGGTTCCACACCAGAAGCGGCCTTCAGGCGCGCGAGAGGTGTAGCGTACCGGGTGAGGGGCGGTGATAGCTAGAGGGCAGGTGGGGGGCGAGCAGCTAACAGGGAAGCCACATGGTGCAAAGCACCCAGGAGGGGAGGGAGTGGAGGGGAGAGTGGTGGTGGTGCGGGTGAGACCAGAGGGGGGTGTTCTCAGCGGGCACAACAAGAGCAGCAGGGGAGGAGGTTGCCTGGAACAGCGGACAGAGCAGGCAGAAGCAAAAGGAATGAAAGGTTGGGCGCGGTATGCGCGGTACTGGTTGAATTGGGGCGGGGGGCCGACGACGATGCGTGGCCCCGACCAAAGTACTCGCCCGCCGCAGGGCGGCGACGACGATGCGTGGCACGCCCGCGGGGCGCGCAGCAAGTGCTGGCAGGCGGGCGCTGTGCGGCTGGCGGGCGCCTGAGCATGGGCGCTGCCCGCAGCACGGCCGGTAGGTAATTCTCTTCGCAAGAACAGGGGCCTCCCAGCCTATGGCTGGTAGAGGCTGGGGTGAAGGGGCAGGGCTGGTGCAAGCTGCCTGCCACGAGGTGGCCGCTCACTGCTGCGCGCACGACACGCGCTGCTGACCGCCCCGCATCTCGTCATCACTGTCGCTGTCGTACGTTTCCGCGCCTGCGTGAAGTGGAAGCGGCAGGCGGCGGCAGAGGTGAGGGCGGGCGCAGGAAGACCGCACAGGCTGGGCCGTGCTCTGCCGGCCTGTGCCCCCGGCCGAGCAGCACAGCACAGCACAGGTAGCAGAGGCGCGGCAGAAGGTGCTGAGGAAGGTGCCTGGGTGCGTGCCTGGTGCCGCGGATGCGGCAGCAGGGCAGGCAGGCAGACAGGCAGGAAGGAAGGCAGGGAGGCAGGCAGGCGGCGGGGTGCTCACCGGTGCGGCGCTCGTGCTCCCTCCGTGCCTTGATCTCCTGCTCTATGTCGGTCACAGGCAGCAGCCGCACCTCCTCCACCTGCAGACGCCACACCAGGCAAGGCGCAGCAACCAAACACGTCAGAGCCATGGGCAGCAGAGCTCTGCAGCAGCAGGACCGCGTGCTTGCCGGCCAGGCAGGCAGGCAGGCAGGCGGGCGCAGCCGTGGGGGCAGGGCAGCCGGGCCGCGCCGCACCTCTGCCATCGGCGCCGCGCCGTTGGGCGTGGGCCCGCCGAATGCTGCCTTGAGCGCTGCTGCCTGCTTGGGGGTCACCTCATCGGGGAACTCAACTGCAGGCAGGAGCCAGGGCAGGCAGGAGTCGGGGCAGGCAGGAGCAGGCACGCAGGACTCAGGGCAGGCAGGACTCAGGGCAGGCAGGAGCGGGCAGGCAGGAGTTTGGGCAGGCAGACGGGGGTGCGGCACGGCGAGGCAGCAGGCGGCCAGGAGCGCCTGGGGCGAGCTGGGCGGAGGCTGGGCGGAAGCAGAAGAGAGGCGCACGTGCCCACCCCTGTTGGTTACCCACACAGCCAGGCTCGCCCCCTGCGACTGCCACCCCGCACACCCACCTGTGAAGTGGACGTAGAGGTTGCCCTTATCAAACGGCCGGCCGTGGATGGGCATGCCCTCGCCCTGTGGCGCAGAAAGCAGCAGGCGGGCGGGCGGGGCGTCAGTATGGCAGGCAGGCGGGAGGCGACACACGCGAGCATGCAGCACTGCCTCCGCAGGCCGTGCCGCTGCCCCAAAGCCGCTGCCTGCTCCCACGCAGGCGCCGCCCTAGGCCGCAGCCTGGGCCGCGCGCCGGGGCAGTCGCCTCGGGCGGCGGCGGGCGCGTGCCGGCCGGCGGCGCGGCCTCACCCTGATGCAGGCCCAGCTGTCAGGCTTGATCACGCCGGTACTGGCCACCTCTAGCACACGCTCGTCCAGGTGGGGGAGGTGGAAGTGGGCGCCTGCACGGGGGGGGGGGGGGGGGGGGGGCTACCTGCCCACCGCTCCGGCGCGCTGCCAGCCAGTGATGCGGCGGCCCACCCCGGCGCTGGTGGCTGCCTGGCGGCGACGCCTGCTGCCGCTTGGTGGCGGCAAGCCCTGCTCTGCCTGAGCAGAGCATCCGGCATCCAGCGGGCTGGAAAGATAGAGGGGCCTCATCTGCAGAGGCCCCCGGCTAGGCGCCCACCACGTTCTTCAGCACCGGTACATCCGCCAGCGCCAACACCACATCGTCCTCCGGCACCTGCACGCACCAGCAGGCAGTCGGCAGTTTCTACACCACGCTTGCTCAAA
>NW_005435086.1:363418-366507 GCF_000147415.1 Chlorella variabilis | reverse complement strand
CCGACCCCCGCTCACCGCACAGCGCGTCCAACAGGCTGACCGACTTCTCGAAGAACAGGTCGGTGCCGATGCGCTTGAAGCCGCCGTGCTCCTTCTGCTCCAGGATGAAGATGAGGTCGCCCGGCAGCACGTCGGGGGAGTCGCTGCCCGCCTCGCCGCGGAACACCACCTTGCTGCCGTGGCGGTGGCCGGGCTCGATGTGCACCTGCTCAATGCCGATGTGGGAGGCGGGGGCGCGCGGGGGAGGGCAGGGAGGAGGGGCATGAGGGGCAGGAGGCGTGGTGCTGTGCTTGTGCCGGGCAGCGGCCGGCTGAGAGCAGCGGCGGCAGCAGAGCAGGGAGTGGCAGCAGCGGCGGCGGCAGCGGCAGCAGGGCTTGGCCCTCACCTCAAACACCTTCTTCTCCGGCGCCAGCCCCTTGCCGTCGCACTGCCCGCACTTGTCGGCGGGCGGGCAGGCGTAGCCGCCGCCGCCGCAGCGCGAGCAGCGCTGCTGGATCTGCTGCACCATACCCGGGCCCAGCGCCCGCAGCTTCATCTCTACGCCGCTGCCGTGGCAGGTCTGCAGGCGTGGAGCAGGCAGCAGAGTCAGCAGGCGGGGTGAGCAGGAGCGAGTCGGCAGGAGGAACAGCAGGGCTGCGGCTGTGCACAGACTCTGCACAGGCTCTGCAGGCGTGCCCAGGCCCGCCGTTCAGCCTCGCAACAGGGCGTGTGCTGCGCGGCGGCGATGCGCGGCATCTGCGCATGCAGCATGCGCGTGGGCCCAGGCGGGCGCCGGGCCGCAGAGGTGCCAGCGGTACGCCCCGCACCTCGCACGTGTACCGCTTGCCGCTCTTGCTGCCGCTGCCGCTGCACGAGGCGCACTTGACGCTGCGGGTCATCTGCAGCTTGCGCACGCTGCCCTTGTACATCTCGTCCAGCCCCACCTTCATCCTGCGGGGTGCAAGCAGGAGGCAGGGCAGGGGGCAGGGAAGGGGTGGGTTCCGGAGCTTGTAAGGAGGCCCGGCGGAAGGCAAGCAAGGCGGGAAGGCTCTGGGAGGGGAGCCCAGCATTGCGTGAGCAGAGGCAGAACAGCGCCCGCTCAGCGTCAGCCAGACACGCCACCCAGCCCCCAAAACGCTGCCGCTGCCACCCAAATGCTGCCGCCAAGGCACCATAGACACCGCGGCAGCGGCAGCGGCGCGGCTGTGGCCGCCCTCCCACCCTCCCGCCTCGCTCACTTGTGCACGACGTCCTCGCTGCGCCGCTCCCGCGGGGCGCCGCGCCGCGAGCCGCCGCCCATGCCAAAGAGGTCGAAGATGTCTGCGGGGCCGCCGCCGCCGCCGCCGCCCATCCCCTCCTTCACCGCCTCCTCTCCAAACTGCAGCGGCGTGACAGGCAGGCAGCTCAGATCAGGCCAGAGAACGCATCACCAGGTGCGTCCCAGAGGAGAGGGAGAAACGTCCTAGTTCATATGCATCAGGGCAGGCGCGGCTGCTGACTGCGCAGCTGCTGCGCAGCACGCCCCAGGTGCCGCGCCCCGCCCCAACCACCGCCCTGGCTGCCGCTGCCAGCGCGGCACAGCGCAGACCTGGTCGTAGATTTTGCGCTTCTCCGGGTCACGCAGCACGTCAAAGGCCTCGTTGACCTCTTTGAACTTCTCCTCATCGCCGCCTGCAGCCAGCCAGCACCCGCAGTCAGGCGCCAGGCGGGTTGCGGCGAGCTGCCGGAAGGCGGGAAGGCAGGCGGCGAGGCGGTTCTGCTGCCCTCTGCTGCCCGCCACCCAGGTTCCCGCTGCTGCGCTGCTGGGCAGTCACCTTTGTCTGGGTGGTATTTGAGGGCCGCCTTCCTGCATGGCAGAGGCAGAGGGTCGAAAAGCGGGAGCGTCCAGAAGGTGAGTGGCAGTGGCGGCGCTGGGCATGGGCTGAAGCATGCGGGGGCGGCCCCCTGTTAGGCCCCAGCCACGCCACTCCTTCTGGCGGGCGGGGCGGATGGGAGGCCGCCGTGGAAGGCTCCCAGCCGCCGGCCATCCCCTCGCCGAAGCTTCATTTCTGACCTGTGGGCCTTCTTGATTTCAACATCTGTGGCCTCCTGTGCCACCCCCAGGATCTCGTAGTAGCGCTTATTGTTCACCGGGCCGCTGGCGCCCCGCGTCCTGGGGCCCCCAGGCCCTCCCATGCCTGGGATGTCCCCAAAAGGGAAGCCTCCGCCTCCAAAGAACATCCTGTGCTGCTGACACTATGATGCGTGATGGTATGTTGGGTGGCAGCAACGAGGGAAGGCAAACGCTGCTTGTGTGTACGGCATGGGTACCTTCTGGAGAGCACCTTGCATAGGAAGAGCAGCGAGTGGCCCGCCACCGCACCCCGCTATCACGCGCTGAATTGCACCACCTGCCGGAGAATTCTGCTGCCAACTCAAACTCTGTGATCGGCCGACGCATGTTGCGCATGTGCTGCTGCCCTCCCACCGCAATGGGCTCGCATCAGCGGGCCTGGAGGTCCGGCAGTTGGCGATGCTGAGGCGGGGAGCGTGTGCACAACTGCCGCCGCTTGCCAACCACCCCTTGCCGAGCCGCGGGGTGTGTCACATGCACATCGCTCAATTTTAATGTAGTCATGTCATCAATGCTGGGTCAGCACGCCCTTGGAGGAGGCGATGGTGCCGGCGCGCCGCGGATCGGCCTCGCACGCGCGGCGCAGCGCCCTGGCAAACGCCTTGAACGTCGCCTCCACAATGTGGTGCGAGTTCTTGCCCGCTAGCTGCAGGCAAGGCAGAGGGCGGGGCAGGGCCCGCTGGTGGGCTGGCCACGCAGCAGCACCATGCGGGCGGGCTGGGCTGGGCACCAGCAGCGGGCAGGCAGTGCACCAGGCGGGGGCCCAGCGAAGCACAGGCGCCAAGGCTGCATGCAGCTGGCACAGCCCCGGGCGGCCAGCAGGCGGCGCGCGACGGCGAGGGCCAGCGCCGCCGCTGCCATTGCCACGCTGGCCACGCTGTGCTTGCCTGGCGGATGTGCAGCGTCATGCCCGAGGTGTTGGCCAGGGACTGGAAGAAGTGCTCCACCAGCTGCGTCTCGTACCGCCCTATCCGCTCCGTGGGCAGGTCCAGGTCGC
>NW_005435086.1:354708-362675 GCF_000147415.1 Chlorella variabilis | reverse complement strand
CGAGGACAGAGGCGCAGGGAGCGGGGAGACAGAGAGGAGGGAGGTGGAGGACAGCGTGAGGGAGGGCCAGGTGGAGGCATGGAGAGGGCGGAGGCCGCGGGACGGTGCAGGGTTGGCTGGGGGATTGGTGGGGAGCGGCAACCGAACGCAGGCAGCACCAGCGCCAGCCAGCGCGCCCCGCCAGTCCGGCCCGCGCCGACGTACCTGGCTCTTGGAGTGGCACACGCCGGTACCGTCCAGATTGATGGTCACCTTGACGTTCGTTTCCTTGGTCTGCCGCTGCACGGTAGCTGTGCGCACTGCAGCTCCAAGCGGGCGGGAGAGGCGAGAGGAGAGGTTGGCGGGCAGTCTAGCGGCAGTATGCCCCACCCGCCGAGGCAGCCTGCGGACTGCGACGACAGCCCCTTGCACCTGCGAGTCGCTATGCACAATGCGCAGAGCTGGGCTCACCCGGGGCGCCGTTGGCAGACACGGCGGCCTCCGCTTCGGCCACCGCCTGCACCGGCTGCATGCTCTGCCGGCCGTCTGGCCGCCGCTGCTGCCGCGCCCCTGCTGCTGCTGCTGTGCGCCAGCGGCCGCCTGCGATGGAGCTCAGGGGAGCCCAGGGCCTGCCGGAGGTGCTAGCCGACGCAGTGCCGCGAGTGCCGGGCTGCAGGGAGAGGACGGCAGCAACGGCCATGCTCCCTCTTGACTCCACAGGGTAATCAGGCTTGAGGGATTGGGTCCCGGGGGCATCCACACTCCCTCAGGGCAGACTTGCCAGCTCGGCTAGAGCCCAAGAAAGTGGCTAAAATGCGGAGCCCAGAGGCCGTCTTGGAGGCATCTGAGCAGCGTGCCAACACCTCCACTCGGCTGCGCACTCGATCAGCTCGCTGCATGCGTTGCTAGGTGACCTACAAGTGCGACCATTGACACCCCGCGCGGGCGCAGCAGCGGCAGGCATGGAGGCTGCGGTAGCAGCAGACCTGACGGTAAAAGGCGCTCTAGCAGCAGGTAGGACATACATATGTCGCAGGGCCGCTGCATGCCGCCTGCTGCCTGCTGGTTGCCCAGCCCCTACCCACCCGCAACGATGCGATGTTGATACACAGATGCCGAAGACTTTGAGGCGGCCAGCGATGAGGAGCCCAGCAGCGGCGACGGCGACGCCAGCGGCAGCGATGGCGGGGAGCCTGAGGCCGCGAGTAGCTCTGGTGGAGAGGAGGAGGAGGAGGGCGCAGATGAGGGCAGCGAGGGCTGGAGCGGTGGGTAGCTCTCCATGGCTCAGCGGCACAGCCAATGTGGAGCAGGCTTTCGCACTGCTGCACTCTGCTTCCCCAGCCTCGCTTGGGGGCACCTTCTGCTCAGCCTGCCTCCCCTCCTGCCATTGCTGCCATTTTGTTGCAGATGATGAGCTGGAGGCCGCCCCTCCTGGCAGCGGCAGCGACGCCGAGGAGGAGGGGGAGGAGGGGAACGCGGGCGCAGGCGGCGGCGGCGGCAGCAGCGACAGCGACAGCGAGGGCGGCGGCGGCGGCCGGCAGCAGCAGCGCGATGCCGGCTTCCTGGAGGGCGGCAAGTCGGCTTCCTTTGCCAAGGCCTTTGCCATGATCCTGGAAGGCAGCGGCAAGAAGGCGGCGGAGGCCGCGAGGCCCACGGCGGCGGGGGGTGCTGCCGTGGCGCCCATCCTCGCCACCAGCAAGTCGATCGCCAAGCGCAAGGCGGAGGACGCGGAGGAGCAGCAGGCGGACCGGGAGGCCAAGAAGCTGCGGCAGGAGATGAAGAAGCGGGGGCACGTGGTGCGCTGGCGCGGGTGGTGCGGTGCAGGGCCCAAAATGCATGGCATGAGATCGCTGGAGGGCGTAGCTATCAGTTCGTTGGCTGTATGGTTGGTCCGTGTCTGGTGAACCACAGTGCAGACCGAGTGCTGCACAGGGGCAGGTGTCATGCCCACAACTGACCGCACGTCCCCGGTTCCGTGTGCGTGGCGCAGGTGCCGCGGCGGCGCGGCCAGGACCCCGCCGCCGACCAGCAGGACAAGGCGCTGGCGCGGCTGGCCACCAAGGGCGTGGTGCGCTTGTTCAACGCCATTGCCAAGGCGCAGAAGCAGCTGCGGGAGGCGGAGGAGGCGACGGGCAGCCGCGTCCAGGCGGTCAAGCTGGGCAAGGCCTCGTTCCTGGCGCAGCTCAAGCGCAGCAGCGGGGTGCGGGCGGATGGCCAGCCCGACCAGCCGCTGGTGCCGTCGGCGCCGGCGCGGCAGCAGGGCGCGGCTGCGGCCGCGGCGGCGCCCGCGGCCGGCAAGAAACAGCAGCAACAGCAGCGGCGGGCGGCGGCGGCGGCGGATAGCAGCAGCGAGGACGAGGATGCGGGAGGCTGGGATGTTCTGAAGCAGGGCTTTGTGGGCTTGCAAGGTGGGGAAGGGTTGGGGGTCGCGTGGGCACCAGCAGGACTGGGACTGTCAGGCTGCCATTGCTGTGCAGCCAGCCTTGGGTGCAGTGGAATGTCTGGAGCTTGCATACAGCCTCCATCAACGCATCTGCCGCTCTGCTGCTGGGCATGCAGGCGGCAACAAAATGAAGGATTGGGACAGGCAGGCGAGCGATGAGGAAGGGGAGGCTGGCGGCATGGGCGGCAGCAGCGACGATGAGTGACAGCTGGGTGGCAAGCTGCACCGACTCCGTCACTATGTGTAAAGTAGCAAGATTGTTGTGAAGGAGCATAGGTGGTGAGGTGGAGCGCAGCATGCTGGCACCCCTTTGACCAGCTCAGCACTATGTCCTCGTGCTCTCTTTCAACCCTCGATAGCATCCTGAGTTCATATTCTCCGATTTCAAGGGCTTTTGCTGGTCGCGCGTGCTGTCGAGGCGCCTCGCGCACCGCCCCGGTTGGCCCTCGAGTCTCCCGCTGAGCGGCAGGTGCCCGAGCGTGGTTGTAGGGAGCGTTTAGAAAGATGCCGAGCGCAGCGCGAGTGTGCAGCATACTAGGGGCCATGTTTGGTGAGCCCCGCCGGCGGGTGCTGCTGCTGCCGGTTGGCTGTCTCCGGCCACCACACCAACTCTCTGCATGCCGTCCTCCAAGCACAAGAAACAGACGCAATGAAAGCGTATGTGGCGGCATAGTGTGGCAGCGTGGGCTGCGCCACCAACCGCCGCTTGCCGCCGCCGCTGCCGCCCGCCGCTCACTATGTGCTGGCCTCGCCCTCGCCGCTGTGCAGCCTACACCGTGTTTGCCACCTCCTGGCTCAGCTGGATCATCATGCTAGGAGGCGTGGCGGGCATGCAGGCCAAGTGCGGCGGGTACCTGGGCAAGGAGGTGAACATCAGCATCGGTGGCCAGGATCTTAAGGGCTTCGCGGAGGGTTGCGATACAACCAACACCACCGCCTTTATCTGGTGAGCTGCAGCAGCTGTGCGAGAGCGCGGGTGGATGCTGTGCTCATCACCCGGCCCTTGCCCCACCCACTGCTGCAGGTGGACTGTCTGGTTCGAGTTCTTCCTCCTGGTGCTGCTGTCGGTGGCCGAGTGCGGCCGCGTCCGTGGCCTGTACCTGACGTAAGCAGCTGCCCTGGTATCTTTGACAGGCATCAATGCACTTGCCTTGCCCCTCACCCTCCCGGAGTGAGTTTGCTGCCCGCAGGAAGCAGCTGTTCATCGCCATGGTGAGCGTGTGCCTCATGCTGGCCGCCGACCGCTCCAACGTCGTCATCTCCACATATGAGGGCGCGCTGCGCACCTCGGCGCAGGCCTGCATGGCCGGCCAGGTCATCACCATCATCTGCAACCTCCTCCTGGTGAGCCCGCCTGGGCACGGCATGCAGAGGCAGGCCGCACGCCCCCTGCCTGCCCCGCTGCTCCCTGGCAGAAGCCACATCGTCCAGCACAACGCCGCCCCCCGCCCGCCTTGAACTCAACACCATGCTTGCAGCTGCTGTACTTTGGGGGCGAGATCCAAGACATGAAGCGCTCTTCCCCCGACGACGGCGGCTACGGCGGCAAGGCCGGCATGCCCCCCATGTCCCACAACATTGGCGCCGACATGCAGCTGTCGGGGTCAGTGGCGGGCCTGGGCGCGGTGTCGGGCCCCACCTTCCGCAGCGCCGCCGACCCGCCGCTGTCGGAAAACCCGTTTGCGGTGCCCGTGTGAGGTGAGCGCGAGGCGCCACCTGCGGCGGGGGCCGCCGAGGGCGCTCACACCGATGCCCGCACGCACCTCCCTCCCGCCCCCGGTGCAAGTGCAGGAGTGGCAACTACGGCGGCAACCAGTATGCGCTCGAATTCGAGAGGCTGTACCAGTCTGGCAGCGCGGCCATGGTGGCCCCGGTGGCGGCACCGGAGAGCAAGAAGGAGCAGAAGAGCAGCATCAAGGCGGCCCAGGCCCTGGCAGGAGACAGCTGGCAGGCGTGAGTGCGGCGCCCCCGCGGGCCGACAGGTGCTGGGCTGTTCAGACATGCTAGCTGCAGGTCAGCGCAGGGTGTGCTGATAGCTTGATTTTGTCAGATATGTATTCTTTAAAATTCGGCTTAGGGCTCCACAAGGCTTACTAGAGGGAGCACCGCTGTCCGCGGGCGGCTCTAGGGGCGGAGCGGCGAGACGGGCGGGACATGAGCGGCTCGAATGTGGACAGCGCCGCTTCGCGATCAAACTGCATTTTGTCCGTCACTCTCTGCCTTGCATCTCCATCCCTGTGGCGTGGGTCAAGCGCCTCTCTCCGCTGCTCTCGCCGCCGCTCGCTCACCGCCTGCTCGCCTCGCTGCCTGCCCTGCCCCTGGCTGTTGGCACCAGGAAGACGCTGCCGCCCTTGCTGCGGCAGCCGAGGCGGGCGATGGTGGATGGGCGGGTGATGGCGGCGGGAGCGGCGGTCGCCTTGGGCCTCACTTTCACGTGGCTGCGCCGGCGCCGCGCCCAGCGGTCGCCACACCACCACCAACGCCACAGCGTGCGGCTCCTGCCGCGCGGCAGGCCGCTGCCCAGCAAGCCCGGCGAGCTCAGCCTGGTCAGCTACAACATCCTGTGCGAGCGGTACGCCACCGGCCGCCGCTTCCCATACGTCTTTGCTCAGTACCTCGACCCCGACTATCGCTGGGCGCGGCTGCAAGCGGAGCTGGAGGCGTTTGGCGCCGACCTCATCGCGCTGCAGGAGGTCACCGTGGACAGGTGGGTGGATGGGTGAGGTGGCTGTCCGGCAGCTAGCGACAGGCGGTCGTGCCAGGCAGCAGCTCGGTGTGGCACCAGCACCGGCCAGCCGGCTCCTGCTGCCGTGCCGTTGCCGCCGCACCACCCACCCGCTGCCCCGTGCCCTCCCCGGTGCAGGTGGATGGAGCTCAAGGCCTTCATGGCCTCCCTGGGCTACACGGCGGTGGTGCAGGCGCGGGCGGCAGCCACCGGCAGCGACTTCATGCTCGCCCTGTTCTACCGCCAGGGCAAGCTGCGGCTGGCGTGGAGCAAGGAGCGCAGCCGGGTGCTGCTGGCGGCGCTGGAGGTCGTGGAGCCGGGCCCGGCGGAGGGGCAGGTGGGCCGGGAGGCGTCCATGCAGGCAGCGTGGCTGGGAGGCCGCCCTGGCTTCACTCCTCCTGCTTGAATCCTCCCCAGCAGCAGCCCAGCACAAGCGATTAGCCGGCGGGTTGCGGCCGGTGCCCGCCATGGCTGCTGCAAGTGTCCTGTGCAGGGGCGGGCTGTGCTGCTCGGCGTGTGTCCGACGACCACCTGCTGCCACCTGCTGCCACCTGCTGCCGCTGCAGGTAGTGTGGCTAGCCAATGTGCACCTGGAGGGCTCTCCCTACCGCCCCAACGACCGCATCAGCCAGCTGAAGCACGCGCTGCAGCGGCTGGAGGGGCACATCGGCAGCAAGGACGGTGAGAGAGCTTGGCCGCCGCGCGGCTGTCGTCGGCTGCGACTGTGGCAGCAGCACCAAAGGGGGCTGGTGGTAGCCACGTCGACCTCCCTGCTGTCGTCTGCATGCTGCCGGTGCCGCCCCCTCCCAAGGCTGCCCGTCATGTGTGCTGCTGCAGCGGCGGAGGCGGCGGACGTCATCATCTGTGGCGACTTCAATTCCCTAGATCAGGACTCGCCCTGCTGGCTGCTGCGCCGCGGCCGGCTGGAGCGCAACCACACCGACGCCTGCTGCCCGCAGGTGGGCACCATGATGAAGCGCGCGTGCCGCTGCTGCTGCTTGTGTGCTGCGGTGCCCGCCGAGCCTGAGCTGCGAGCCCTGCATGCGTGCACACAACTGTGGGCAGGCCTTTCCTGCTCTGAGCCGCCCTGTACATGCCTGCTACCCTCCCGGCTCGCCGCCCTGCAGGTGCCAACCACCAAGGAGACGATCGCGCACCCCTTTGCCCTGCACGAGGCCTATGAGTCCTCGGGATACCGCCAGCCCTTCACCCACAAGGTGGCGCAGGACCATGCCGTGCTGGACTTTATCTGGTGCAGCCGCCACATGCCTGTGGCGGCGGTCATGCGACCGCTGCAGCAGGAGCTGCGGGAGGTGGTGGGCAAGTGCTACCTGCCAAACCGGTGGCACCCCTCTGACCACCTCCCTGTCGGCGCCGTGCTCAAGCTCTCCGGCTGCTACGGCGGCGAGCAGGCAGCGCAAGGCGCGGCGACGGCGGAGGCTCCGGCCGCAGCGGACGACGCGGCGGCAGACATTTCGTCTGTCGGCGGCGGCAGCAGCACCGGCGGCAGTGACGGAGGGTCGGTGCGGTGAGGCGGCTAATGGTATGCACGCGGCGGGCACTCGTTGACACAGACAGCACCCTGTTTTTGGCATCACTGCAAGCACTGAGTTTTAACGCTTTTGCACCACACTCTATTCTTTTGTGACGCACTATCTGACCAGGGTGCTTGCCAGGAGAGGCAGTCAAGTGAGGAATCGGCAACGGGCATGGGCGGCAGAGCTGGCGGCCTGCCAGCTGGCGCGCCAAGTGCAATGCAGCGCGAGATGCAGTGGACGCCCTATCCTTCTGATCCGAAAGCTCTGTTGCTCCCTAAGCGTGCCCTGTGCTGTCGTGGGAACATTTTCGCACATGCCGCTGTGTGTTTCGATCACCCGATTGCTGCTGCTGTTGCTGCTGCTGCTGCAGCAAGCGCAGCCCGCTGTCTGCGCTCCTGACGTGTGGGATGCGTGGCCCACTTGGTGGCTGGATAACGACCGGGGTTCAGGGAACGTCTCGGTGGGAGGCGTGGAGCTGCCTTCAACAGCCATGCAGCTGATGCAGCAGGCCGGGCTGGAGGGCAATTCGCTGTACAGGTGAGTCCAGCCAGCGGCGCCCAGCTTGGGCCGGGCGGGCCGTCGGCGGTACCCCGCCTCTGCGCCCGCCTGCAGAGCAGCTGTTTGTTGCCATGCTCCCCTGCCTCCCTACTGCCTGCAGGTACAGCGAGCTGAACCAGCGCTGGGCGGCGTACGACAACTGGACCTTCTCTGTGCTCTTTGACGTGCCCCGCAAGCTGCTGCGCAACCGCGCCGTACTGCTTCACATCGATGGCCTCGACACCGGTGCGGCCTGCCAGGCTGGAGCGGGCAGCCGAGGGCAGGCAGGCAGGATCGCTCATGCAGCTGGCAGCTGCTGGCTGCGGGCTGTAGGGAGGCGGCACATCCAGGGCACCTGAAGCTGGCACGCGCCTGCCACCCGCCCGCCGCGCCGCACGCCCGCAGTGGCCGCCATCGAGCTCAACGGCGCTCCGGTGGGGCGCGCCGCCAACGCCCACCGACCCCACGCCTTTGACATCACCGACCTGCTCAAGAAGGAGAACAACAACCTTGGAATCACCATCTTCTCTGCCACGCGGTATGCGGCGGCGCAGCAGGCAGACTATCCCTACCCGGTGCCCGCCACGCAGGTAGGGAGGCTGTGGGCTGTGGCTGCCGGCTCGGCCGCTCCCTGCTGACATACACATACGTTCATCCAGCCACGGCGCATGCTCAGAGGCGGCGCTGCCCTCTGCGGACCGCTGCCCTCTGCTGATCTGCTGACCGCTGCCCTCTGCTCACTCCA
>NW_005435086.1:347396-354658 GCF_000147415.1 Chlorella variabilis | reverse complement strand
GGGCCCCCCCCCCCCCCCGCCCGCTCCCGCTTTGCCCAGCAAGTGGGGGCCATCCCCGGCTACAACTTTGTGCGCAAGGCCGCCAGCGACTTTGGGTGGGACTGGGGCCCCGCCCTGGCGCCCGCGGGCATCACCGGCGGCATCAAACTGGTGGGGCGCAGCGGCGCCGTGCTGACGGGTAGGCCGCCGCCCGCCGCGCCGCGGAATGCACTACGCCTGCCTGCCTGGACAGGGCGGCAAGCACTCTGCGATGCGAGTGCAGCAGCAGGCTGGCGCGGATGCATGCACCGAGGGGCATCCACCGCAGCCCCGAGCTTGCCCGGCAACCGACCCTGGCACCCCCGTGCCTTGCTGCGTCCGCCTTGCTGCAGACATGGTGGTGCGGCAGCAGCACCTGGCCAACGGCAGCGTGCAGCTGGCTGTGGACGCTCTGCTGATGCCGCCGCCAGCGGGGCAGGGCGGGGCAGGCGCTGAGGAGCAGGGGGAGCTTGTGCTGGAGCTGGCCAGCCCCGATGGCAGCCAGCACTGGCGGGCGCAGGCGCCAGTCACCATCCCGCCGCCGGTGCCCTGCCCTGCCGACGGCGGCGGCAGCGACAGCAGCGGCGCCGCGGAGTCCAGCCCCTGGCTCCAGCCAGAGGGATGCCAGGCGGGCGATCAGGTAGAGGGCGGCCCGCGGCTGGCTCCGCACCCCGTGAAGCGAGGCGTGGGGGTTCTGGTGGAGGCGCCGCAGCTGTGGTGGCCTCACGACTTTGGAGAGCAGCCCCTGTACCGGCTGCAGCTCACCTACACACCCGTCGCCGCCAGCAACAGCCAGGCTGCTGGCGACGGTGCTGGTGGCAGGAGCAGTGGTGCGCTGGCGGCCGAGGCAGGCGAGGAGGAGCCAGCCACCGACGCGGCTGCCGCAGAGGCGGGGGCCAGAGCGCCAGGCGGCCCCGGCGTGAATGCAGGCCTGGGCACGCGCAGCAGCAAGCTGTCCCGCCGCATCGGATTCCGTACCGTCGAGCTGGTGACCGATCCGCTGCCTGGCGGCGCCGCCGAGACTTTCTACTTCCGAATCAACGGCCAGCCCGTGTTTGCCAGAGGTGAACCCAGGGCGCTGCTGCTGCTGCTGTGGACCCCCACCGCAAGACCCGCCCGCCCCTTTTCATCTGTATTGTCCGGTGTCTGTGCAGCGCACTGCTGCTTTGGAGGGGTTTGTGCTGCTGTGAGTGCAGCAGCTGTGGCGCTGTGAGCCCAGCAGCCCCCAACCGCAGCTTACCCACCCATGCTTCCACAGGCGCCAACATCGTGCCTGCTCATGTCTACGAGCCTGCCGTCACCAAGGGGCGGCTGCGCCGCCTGGTGGCTGATGCCAAGGCAGCCCACATGAACATGCTGCGGGTGTGGGGCGGCGGCCGCTACTTCAAAGGTGCGAGTGCCATGTGTGCCTTACCTCGAATGGGCAGTCGTGGAGGCTGCCTGTGCTGGATGGAAGGCTGGCGGCCGGGCTGGGCGGGTGGGCAGGTGACTCTGCTCCTGCTGCTGTGCCTTGGCCGCACGCAGATGCTTTCTACCAGGCCTGCGACGAGCAGGGGGTGCTGGTGTGGCAAGAGGCCATGTTTGCCTGCGCCATGTACCCGCGGGACGATGCTTTCCTCAGAGAGGTACGACGGGGCGGTACCGGCATGGCAAGCCTGGGCCACAGCAGCGCATCGGGGCGGCTGGTCCCATGAAGAGCGTGTGGTGCACATTCCACATCCTGCCTGCAGGCCTGGCTGGAGGTGCGGCACCAGGCAGCCCGCCTCAGCAGCCACCCCTCGGTAGCCATCTGGGGTGAGCCTCGTGGCATATGACAGCCACCCGCCTCGCCTCTTCTGCTCCGCTCCACAAACGCCGCCGTCTTTCCGGTTCTGCTGCCGCTCCTCTGCTGCCGGCCAGCCGCGCACATGGAAGGCCGACGCGCCGCCCGGTTCCCGACCCCTGTCCCCGTGCCTGCACTGCAGGCGGGAACAACGAGGACGAGGCGGCGTTTGGCTGGTTTGGCGAGTCCCTCCAGAACCCACGCCTCTATGCCGCCGACTACTCCAAACTCTTTGTGGATGTGGTTCGGCAGGTGTGCCTGCCCGTCTCCCTCCCACCCCTCGTGCGGGTGTGCCGTTCTTTGCTTGTCCGCTTGCTGAGGGCTGCTGGAGAGGCCTCCCCTTGCCCACTCCTGTGCTGCCAGCCGCCCACCTGTCGCGTGTTCCCCACCGCGTGCAGGCGGTGATGGGGGTGGATCCTGCCATGCCTTACGTAGACACCTCACCCTCCAACGGCCTCCTCAGCCGCGAGCCGTACGCAAAGCGGTGAGCGAGCTGGCTGCTGCCCACCCCAGGTGCCGCCTCGAGCCGGCCCTGGTGCCTTGCTCCCATGAGAGAGTTGGCCGCTGCGCCGCCGATGCCACCGCCGATGCAAGCACCAGCTGAGCTGCATCGGCCACCGGGCCGAGCGGTGCCATGCTGCTCTTGAAACCGCAGCTGGGGCGATGTAGCCGACCCCCGCTTCGGCGACATACACTTCTACAACTACCGGGCGGATGCCTGGGACCCCGCCACCTACCCGCCCGCCAAGTTTGTGAGCGAGTTTGGCTTCATGTCCTTCCCCTCTTTTGCCGGTGAGCCGTTGCCCGCTCAAGCTTGGCCATGCCTGATTGCATACCTGATTGCTTATGTGCTACCCACGCTGCCCACGCTGCCCAAGCGAAGCTGGTGAGTGGTTTGCTGTGGCAGAGCCGTCCAGCAGCAGCTGCGGCCGAGGTTTTCAGCAGTTGTTGGATGGAGGAAGCACAGCCGCACCCACGCAGAGACCTGGACCACAGCGCCGCCTGCTGGTAGTTTCTGGTTCGTCAGCAGAAGCGGGCGTGAGTAGGGTTGAGACCTGGACCACAGCGCCGCCTGCTGGTAGTTTCTGGTTCGTCAGCAGAAGCGGGCGTGAGTAGGGGCAAGCAAGGGCTCCAGCCTGTGCTGGCAGCTGTGGGCAGGTGCCGGCGTTTTTCTCCCCTTCCTCCACCGCCACTCGCAGGTGCTCAAAAGCCGCCTGCAGCTGGGCCTGGCTGACGGTGGCTGCGGCCTGAAGCTCAGGTGGTCTGGGCTGAGCCTACAGGGCCGCCTGCACCAGCTTCGATTCGTTTAAGCTGCCCTTGAGAATCAGGCTGGAGGGGAGGGAGAGTGTACAGCCAGGCGTCCCGCCTGCTGCGCCCGTCCCGCCTACCGCGCCAGATTCTTAAGGGCAGCTTAAAAGAATTGAAGCTGGTGCAGGCGGCCCTGTAGGCTCAGCCCAGACCACCTGAGCTTCAGGCCGCAGCCACCGTCAGCCAGGCCCAGCTGCAGGCGGCTTTTGAGCACCTGCGAGTGGCGGTGGAGGAAGGGGAGAGAAACGCCGGCACATGCCCGCAGCTGCCAGCACAGGCTGGAGCCCTTGCTTGCCCCTACTCACGCCCGCTTCTGCTGACGAACCAGAAACTACCAGGCTGGCAACAGCCTGGCAGCCTTGGCAGGCCCGCTGTGCTGCCGTGCTGTGCAAGGCGCGCTGACGACGATGCAGCGGGCTGGGCTGCCGCTGAGGCGTGCCCCCGCTCTTGCCCCTCTGCTTCCACCGCTCACCTGTGCATCCTGTGCTCCCATGCAGCCTACAAGAAAATGACGGCGCCTGACGAGTGGCGCCTCGACTCGCCCATGACGGCCTTCCGCATGCGCCACGCCAACGGCATGCAAGAGCTGCTGGCGCAGATGGGTCGCCACTTCTTCGCCCAGCCGCCACAGCTGCATGCACAGCAGCAGCAGCAGCAGCAGCCTGTGCAGCAGCAGCAGCAGCCGGAGCAGGCGTGGGCGCAGCAGGCGACGGAGCAGCGGCTGGAGCGGCTGGCGGCGGCGCAGGCCGCGCTGGCCTCTGCCTTCGATGCGGCAGGGGCAGACGGCAGAGACCCGGTTGCCGCGGTGGATGCCGCAGCGGAGGCCGGCAGCCTGAACGCTAGCAATGGGGGCCCGTTGGCAGCCGGAGCGCCTGCACCAGAGGCTGGCCAGCTGGCGCTGACCCCTCAGGAGGAGCAGGAGCTGGAGCAGCGGCGGTTTGAGGCCTTCACCTACCTGTCCCAGCTGCAGCAGGCGCTGGCGTACCAAGCCGCCATCCACCAGTGGCGGCGCAACAAGGGGAACCCTGCGGCGCTAGTGAGGGGGTGGTGGGGCAAGGGAGGGCAAGGGAGCAGCGGGTTGGTGCTGAGCGGCTGCAAGCGTTCAGTGGTGGGGTCGCCGCACTGTGGCTGCCCTGCTGCACCTGTACTGCACCTGTACTGCCACGTACTTCCATGCCGTACTGCCATGTACTTCTGACCGTGCAGACCATGGGGGTCCTCTACTGGCAGCTGAACGACGTGTGGCCGGTGAGATCAGCATGCTGGCCGCACCAGCGCCTGCCGCTGCTACAGCCGCCCGCAGCCGTGTGCCCCGCTCGCCCCGGCTGCCCTCCTGCGCTGCTTGCTTTCCACCCATGCCGCCGCCTGCTGGCTGGACTCCCCACCACTGCAGGGCCCCTCCTGGAGCGGCATCAACTCGGATGGCAGCTGGCGCCTGGCCCACCACTTTGCCGTCGACTTCTTCCACCCCGTGCTGGTTAGGTGCGTGGCTGGCCAAGCTTGAGGCATTAAATGAGCCGCTCCCTGCATGTGGAATGCTTGAGCTGGGCTCACTCCTTCCGGGGGACCGGGATCCACCTCGCCGCCCCTGAGCAGGCAGGTGTGTCTCACACTGTCGCGTGCCTGTGCTGCCCTGTTTGCGTGCAGCGGGGTGAAGGGTGCGAGGGGGCGCGTGGAGGTGCACTTGACCAACGACCTCCCTGTGGACGTTACAGGTCTGGGCATGCAGGCAGCCAGCGCTGGCAGGGTCCGGCGGGGAGCAGCAAGGGCCCTTTCCCATGCGACCGCGTGTGAAGAAGGCGGCAACGAAACCTGCCATGAGTTGCTGCTGCTACTGCTGCCACCGCTGCCACTGCTGCCACTGCTGCAGGGGAGCTGGCTGTCGACATCATTCCTTTTGGTGCCACGCGGGCGGAGGAGGTCGTACCGCTGTACCGCTCCGACAACGCCAGTATCGCGCGGGCGGCAGCGGCCTGGCCTGGCGCGGCAGCCTGGCTCGCGACGTGCTCCCCGCTGCGGGCCTTGTGCCAGAGGACGGCCTGGGTGTTGGTAGGCCGGCAGAGGCCGGCGACGTCTTCCTGCGCCTCCGCTTCTGCCCCAGCGTGGTGCAGCGGCAGTGGGCCGCGGCAGGCGCGGCGCAGCCGCCGCCCAACCCCTTTGGCTTTGCGACCGCCGCTGAGGAGCTGCAGCAGGCGTTGGGCGGCGGCGCGCTGCTTCTGGGCGGCAGCAGCGGCGGTGCCGCTCCCGCGACGGAGCGCACGGCAGCAGCCAGCGATGGCGGCCCCGCCGACCAGCCTTGCGACGCGCTGGTGGCGCTGCCACGCGGGACCACCGCGGCGCAGTGCGCCGCTGCGCGGCGTCTGCTGCAGTGCAGCGAGAGCCTGGTGCTGCTGACCGAGCCCAAGGATGCCAGGCTGGCGCCGGCCAACTTGTCCGCCCAGCTGGCGCCTGCAGCCGCTCCCTCGCTGGCGGTCACTCTCTCCTCCGACGCTGTGGCGCTGTTTGTGGCTGTGGAAAACCAGCAGCAGGCGGGGCACTTTGACGGCAGCGGCACGCTGCTGCTGCTCCCCTGGGAGCCTCGGACGCTGGCGTTCCAGCCTGCGGAGGCTGGAGGAGCAGGGGCATCCGACCAGCAGCCGGCAGCCGAGGGCCAGGGCGCAGGCGAGGTGCCTGCCGGCCTCGGGCTGTACTGGCTGCAAAAGGAGATGGCGGCGCTGGAGCCTCCCACCACGGCAGCGACTGCCAACGGCGTGTTGCCGCTCGCACTGCACTTGCCCGCCCTGCTGTTCATTTCTGCCCTTGCCAGCACGCTGCTGGTGCTGTTGCTCTGAACCATCTCCATCACCATGTCCGCATGCTGACCACACGCCGGCGTTGCGCGCCAGTTGTGTATTGATCGATGTTTAGAGTCATTTACAAGCTGTAACAACACATGCACACACGTGCATTCCAGCGCAAACACCAGGTCAACCAGTACTGCCGCTGCGGGGCACTACCAAGTCTGGAAGGGTCTCTCTGCCGCCTTGACAGACTCGATCCATTCCGTCCATCGTAGCGACCATGGCTTCTCAGTCGGATGAGCTGAAGGTAGGCGGAGCTGGGTTGCAGTCCGTGGGCCCACCTGATCAGCCGCTGGCGGACCCGAGCGGCGCCCCTACATGAAGCGCCAATCAGACGGCCGCGCCGCTGTCATCTGCGGCTCCCCATGAGGTGGCCACCCTCCACCGCCCGCCGGCCCCCGCCGCCCGCCGCCGCTGGCACGTGCAGGCCGCCGGCAACGCGGCTTTTTCCGCGGGCCAGTTTACTGAGGCGGTGGAGCACTTCACTGCCGCCATTGCCGTGGACCCCGGCAACCACGTCTTGTATTCCAACCGCTCCGCGGCCTACTCCTCCATGAGCCAGTACCAGCAGGCGCTGGGGGATGCCCAGAAGGTGGTGGAGCTGAAGCCGGACTGGCCCAAGGGCTACTCCCGGCTGGGAGCTGCCCACTTTGGGCTGCGCCAGTGGGACGAGGCCGTGGAGGCCTACACCAAGGGTGAGCAGAGCTGCTGGGCTGGGGCAGCTTGCCGTCGGGCGAGCAGCCTGTGCAGGTTGAGGTTTGCGAAGCAGGGCCCAGCTGGGCATCCAGCCTCTCCCCACCTGTCCTTTCTTCCTGTCCTTTCTTCCCTGCAGGCCTGCAGGTGGACCCCTCCAGCCAGCAGCTGAAGCAGGGGCTGGAGGATGTGCGTGCGGCGCGCGCCCCCCAGGCGCAGCCCCGCGCCGCTCCCGCTGCAGGCGCAGGCGCAGGCGCCCGCAACGCTGGGCCCGTCGGCCAGCTGGTGCTGCTGGCGCTGCACGCCTTCATCGTGCTGGCAGCGCTGGCCAGCCTGCAGCCCCTCAACCGCCGCCTGGGCTGGCACGCTTACTTCCTGGGCTGCCGCGCCGTGCTGGTGGCCAGCGCCTTCAAGGTCAGCTGTTGCAGTTGACTGCGTGTGTATGCGCGTGTGTGTGTGTGTGTGTGTGCGTGTGTGTGCGTGTGACTGTGTGTGTGCCCCCAGACCGGGGCCCGGTGCCGCTTCCCTCAACCATCAAGCGCCCGCCTGCTCTGTCCTGACCCACCCTCCCACCCTCCCCT
>NW_005435086.1:326197-347199 GCF_000147415.1 Chlorella variabilis | reverse complement strand
CTGTCTTTCTCCCCCCTCCCACACACCACACACCCCACCACCACCCCTGCAGATCTACCTGCGCTACGGCCTGCCCACGCTGCGCCCCTTCCCCGCCGCCTTCACGCTGTGGAGCCGCCAGGCGGCCGCCTCCACCGAGCTCTGGCACATCCTGGTGTCCACCATCATGCTGCAAGTGCCCCAGCTGTGGATGGGCATCGTGCCGCTGGCGGCGCAGGCCGCATACCCGCTGCTGGCGGCGCTGGGCGCGCGCTTCGGCGGCCACCCGCTGTGGCACCGCTACGGCGGCCGCGCGCAGGCGCTGCTGGAGGGAAACAGGGTGCGGCGGCGGCGGGCGGCGGCGGGCGGCGGCGGTGCCAGCAGGGAGGAGGTCGGCGATGCTGTTTGCTGCTCACTCCAGCCTCACAACAGAGCGGGCCAAGGGCTTGAGCTGCTGCCATCCATGCACTTGCTCACTCACCCTTGCTCGCGCCCTCACCCCGCGCACCCTGCAGGCGCGCGTGAGCCAGCTGGTGGCCACCGCCGAGGTCGCCATGGCCTTCCAGCTGCTGCTGGCGGTGCCGCAGCGCGGCCTGCAGGGCGCCATGCTGGCCTATGGTGAGGGAGGGCGGCGGGCAGGGCAGGGTCGCCCTGGGGGGCCCGCGAAGGGGCAGGGCTCGGGGCGCCGTTGCCGGGGCGTCTGCTCTCTGCAGTTGCGCCTGCGGTAGGAGCATCGGTTGTCCAAGAGCCCGGCACAGTCTCTCGATACACCACATTCACGTTTGTGTTGTATTGTTCTGTCCCTGCCTGGCCTGCAGTCTACTGGTCCAACCTGCGGGTCCGCCTGTTTGCCCCCGAGTCTCGCCCCTACCACCAGCGGGTGAGCCACCCCGCCAGCCGACGCCTTGCGTCGCCCGCGTGCCCGGCCGCCTGTCAACGGGTGCCGCCCGTCTGTCCAAGGCTGCCGCCTGGGCCCTGCCTGCGATTGCCCTCTCAGCGTTCCCAGCATGACGTGCTCCCTGCCTGCTGCTGATCCTGTCCGCCACCTTACCCCTCCGCTGCCGCCTGCAGACCTGGTCCGTCATCAACGCCCGCGTCCAGCCGCTGCTGGCCGCTGTGCCTAGCCTGCGCCGCTACCTGGATGCCGCCATGCGCTGGTTCAACCAGCCTGGCCAGCCGCAGCCGCACCAGCAGTGAGGGGGCACCTGCCGCCAGGCTAGGCCAGGGGCGTGCAACCGTCGTGGCAGTGTGATTCGATTTCAGAGCAAGCATAACGTTTTATTACACAAACAATGTGGGCACATGCCCAGAGCAGCAACATAACATTGCAATGCAAGCAGAACCTCCAGAAAACGAAAGGAACCGAAATCAAAGTAAAAGGGTACGAGCGCCGCATGTACCGAGCGCCCATCATCATCATTCTATCTTTCAGACAGTGTATTGGTTGGGCCAGTGTATGTGCTTTTGAGAAAGCCCTTGACAAACAGCGCCCCGCTCAGAAGATGTCCAGGCGGCGCAGCTGAGCGTCCAGCTGCTGCAGCCGGCTGCTGCAGGCCAGGCGGCTATACGTGACGGGGCACTCTCCGTTGTCGCACAGCACGGGCTCGAGGGCGCCGCCGCTGTGGCAGCCGCGGCAGGTGGCGTACGCGCTGCACTGGCGGGCCTCCACCCCGGCCTGCTCTCCCAGCAGCCCTAGGTATGTCTCCTCCCACTTGCCCTCCTTGCTGCAGGGGTGGGGGCGACAGGGAAGGGGTGGAGGAATTTGGCAGGGCCGGCACGCGGAGAACGGTGGCAGCATGTTTCAGGGGAGGCTGTCGGCGGCCGAGCAGCAGGGCGCCGCTGCCAGCTCAGCCAGCGCCAGCTCACCCGGCGCAGCTGTCGCACAGTCCCGCGCGTCGTCCAGTGGGCCTTTGAACCCGGGCATGCCCGCCTTGCAGCCCAGGCACTTGGGGATGGGCTGGAAGAATCGGGCCATCTGAGATTGGCGGGGGGCGCCTGCTGGGCCTGCAAGGTGCAGAGGAAAGGGTGCAGGAAAGCGGGGGGGGTGAGGTGAGGTATCGGCCAGCGCGGCCTCCGCACCGCTGGACCTCCGAGGGCCTGTTTCTGTTGGAAGGAACAGGTAGGCAACGGAGGGCTGCAGGATTAGTAGCAGCCCTGGCGCACCGCGCGCAGCCCTGGCGCCTCACCTCTGCCGTTGGTGCCGCCGCGCGCCCGCGGTGGCGGGCTGGCGGGCCCCAGCGCGGGCGGCGGCGGGCTGAGGGCTGCATCCACCCGCACGCGGCTATGCTCCCCTCCCTTGAGCTCATGCAGTACAGCCTCCCGCTGGCCGGGCGGTACGCTGGCCTGGAACACCTCTACCAGCGGAGTCAGCAGCTTCTTTTGCCAGTACAGCCCATAGTCGCCCTCCTGCCCCGCCTGCACACAAACACCCCCGACAGCCACAGCTGGGCGTCAGGAGGCGCTGCAGAGAACGCATCGGAGCGTGCGAGAGGGCTGGGCCACCCCCCGCTGCCCGCTGGAGGCACACAAGGTCTGCGGGATGCCGGTGCTCGAGCAGCAGCCCCAGACCCAGGGCGCTTGCCTTGGCGGCAGTCAGTGGGTCCTCAGCAGCATCCTCCTGCAGCCGCTCCCCAGCCAGCAGCACATACGGCAGCCGCTGGCCCTGCAGGCATGGGTGCACCCACCGCACCGATGCACGAATGCACAGGTTCAGGCGCCTGCTGGGCAGGCTGGGGGGGCGGTGACCAGCCGAGGAGCCTTGACACGCATGAGCTCACCAGCACAAAGGCGCGGCCCGGGTCGCGCTGGCTCAGCCGCACCGCCAGCGAGGCGTGGGGGCCCTGCAGGCGGGGGGAGACGAGCGGGCACGCCAGGCAGCAGCAGCGAGGAGGTGCATGGGCTGGCCTGCTTGCAAAGCGGGTTCTTCCGCAAAGCTCTTCTCTCTCACACACACACACACACACAGACCAGCACCACTGCTGCCGCGACCACACCAAGCTCAGCCCGCTCTCACCTTGACGTCCTCTGGGCTGGGCCCCCCCTCCCCCGCCGCCGCCGCCGCATTCTCCACCTGCTGCCCGGTCACCCGCCACAGCCCGCCCGTCATCACCAGCTCACTTAGCTCCACCTGCCCGCTCAGCAGCCGCCGCACCTGGCCGCACACAAACTCCAGGGCGCCGCTGCGGCAGGCAGGGCAGGCAGTCGATCCGGCTGACGGGCGGTTCTGACCGATTCGTAGGTTGGGGCATACATCGATACAAACACTGTTAAATAGGTGGGTGCAGCAGCCTGCGGCAGCCAGGCAGTTCCACGAAGAAAGGTGCGGGCAGGGGCGCCGGGCGCTGGGCACACCAGGCGCTCACTCACCGCACATCGTCCTGCATCAGGATCCGGACCAGCGCGCCGTGCAGCGTGGTGCGCAGGATGGGGGCGGTCTGCAGCGGTAGGGCGCGGCAGAAGCGCATCCCGTGGGCAGCACAGTTGGGAGATTCAAGCGGCACGGGCGCACCTTGGCACGGCACTGCCTTGTGCCGCCCCAGAGCGAGCCAGAGCTGCCGACCATTGCAAACCCTGCCCGCGCCATCTACAAACAGAATCCTGGATCCCACCCTCCCCCTACCTGCCGCCACATGCTCTTCACTCCCTTGCAGATCAGCTCCCCGCCACGCCCCACATCCTCGTCCCGCTCAAATGCCCGCCCCGCATACCTGCCCAGGTGCAGCAGAGCAGAGGCTTCAGTCAGACACCGGCAGGTGCCTGGCAGCACTGCGGCTACACACTCCCCGAGGCCAGGCCGCCCACCACCAGTGGATGGAGACAACCTGCACAGCACACTTGCCAGGAACCCCTACATTCCCCACATCCACACACAGACGTCCCCACAACACAGCTCCACCTCGAACCCACCTGTTGACGTGCAGCAGCAGGAAGGGGAGGCACACCCGCTCAAACTTGAGGTCCATCGGATCTGGGAAGGCGGCGCTGACCACACGGGATGCCAGCCTGCCCGCCGCGATCGCCTGCTTCGCATCTGCCGCCTGCAAGAGGGGGCCCGAGCGGCCGGGCAGGGCCGGGCAGAGTTTACTTTAACCTACTTATATAATTACTTTGTGCAATGGTGAGGCAGGACGCGGGTGGGGAGGGCAGCCAGCAGCAGCAAGCAGGCGCATGGTGTTTCAGTGCGTGCGCCAACCAGGTGGCTCCTTGCAGGCGGGTTCCGCCCTGGTACAGTGACCACAGCAGACGCAGCAGGGCCAGTGGCAGCCTGCCCCTCGGGAGCGCCTCGGCACCGACCCACCTCTGGCAGCAGCACAAACAGGCTGTCGGTGTGGCCGTAGATGACCCTCGCGCCGCTGCCGTAGGGTGCCAGCTCCCCGCCGCCTGCCGCCGCCTCCAGCACCTCCTTGGCCCGCCTGCAGAGCGAGGGAGGACAGCAGGACGAGGCGTGCGCATGAGCAGCCAGCCATTGGGCCGGTGCCAGCGGCTGCTGCTGTCCGGAGGTCCAGGAGGTGCGAGGGGTGGCGGCCGATACAAAGGCCGGCATGTCCGCCACCCCTCCCACCTGCAGCTCTGCGCGCCGTAAGCCAGGCAGCTGTCTGCCAGCTGGATGCACTGCAGCGGCGAGGCGCCCGCGCCGGTGAAGCCGTACAGAGCGTTGGCCGTCACTTTGAGGGCCTTCTGGCGGCTGTCCAGCACCGCGCGGGCGGCAGGGTCGGAGGCGGCCTTGAGGAGCTCGCGGGTGGCGCTGCAGGCGGGCGGCAGGTGTGGGTGGGTAGCGGCCAGCTGCCCCGGTCGGTGCCGAGCGGTTGGCTTCAGTGGCAGGTGAGAACGCAGCCAGAATCCAGCTGGCTGGCAGGATACCACGGGGAGCTCCGTGCCAGGAGGCCAGCACAGCGGCATGCAGGGCAGGTGATCCAAGGTCCACGCTGACTGCAGCTGGCGCTTGCTCACCCTCGGGCCACGATGAGCGCTGCCAGTATGCCCGGCAGGATGCCCTGGCGCACAGAGGGCTTGACGAAGGCCGCGCCTGCAGCAGCAGGTGGTGCAGGAAGCGGTGGTACCAGTAAGGGCCACCGGGGCTGTGTGCATGTGGACACAACCGCCAGAAGGCTGTCGCTGTGCCGCTACATTGTGACATTCTTTTGAAGGCTTTGAATCCGCCTCCGCCTCCACGCCCAGAGACAGAGGAGCTGCTGCCACCCTCCTGCACGCCCGTGTCCCGCTGACCCGAACAAATAGCGGCTCCCCACCGCCTCGCCAGCCTGCCTGTGGGTGTGATGGTAAGCTCCTCGGGCGGCAGGCGACCCACATCGTCCTTGTGGACCAGGGTTGAGTAGCACAGGTTGTGCGCTCGGTAGATGGAGGGGTAGAGCGAGGCAAAGTCCAGGATGGCGACCGGCTGGCGGTACAGCCCCACCGTGCCTGCGGTACAAGCGGTACGACACAGCCACGGCCAGGGCGGGGGCGCAGCTGGGGTGAGCGGAAGCCGGGTGAGGGCTGCAGAGCTGCTGGAGGGCAGCCAGATAAAATCTGTGTTGTCCCGCAGCAGGCATCCGCAGCTTGCAGCAGCCAGCGACGATGCAGCAGCGGGCGGCGGCAGGCATGCGATGCCGATTCAGCGCAGGGGCCACCGTGCTCGACAGGGTGCAGCAGGAAGGGGCTCTCCGACAGCGCCATCGGGTTCTCCCGCCCGCCCACCACCAGGCCGGGCCGGTGGCGTGCGGCGGTGCGCAGTACCAGGCTCCAGGACCGCACTATCTGTGCCTGGTATGACACCTGGCAGCGGCAGGCATGGCGGGGAGGTGCGGCGGCGGCGGCAGGGGAGGCAGCGGAATCAGGGGCAGCAGCCTCAGCGCAGCGCACCCGCGTCCACGGGGTGCATGATGAAGGTGTGCTCCTGCAGGCTCTGCGACTCCTGCCGCCCGGGCACGAGGAAACGCTGCCGCCGCGCCGTCCGCAGCAGCAGGCTGTTTGTGCGGACCATCTGTGCATTGTAAACCGCCTGCAGCCGACCACACCCCACGCACGGGCAGCGCATGCATGGCCGTGGGCCCGCGGCGGGAGCAGGGAGCGGCATGCTGCGCGCGTGGCTGGGCCCGGCGCGGCGGTGCCTCCCCGTCTCCCCGCAGCCCCAGCCCTCTGCCTTTGGCACCCACCTGCTGCAGAGTGAGCCCTGTGGCCCTCGCCAACTCCACCATCTCTTGCAGCGTGGCCAGGCGGTGCAGCAGGCTGCCCACCGCGTCGCAGCGGCGCAGGGCGTAGCGAGCCACCCGCGCCGCATCCGCCGCGGCGGCAGCCGCGGGAGCCAGGCGCCCGTGGTGCAGCGGGTGGGGCGGCGGGCCCGCCAGGCCGGCCAGCCCCGCCAGGCGGGCGGGGCTCAGCACCTGCGGGGCGGCAGGTGACGGGAGGATGGGAGGGTGCACTCTTAGTCGGAGCAAAAGAACGAGTAGTATTAGACGAAGCGGACGCAGGACACGCCAGTAGTGTCAAGAGCCAGCACGTGCGGCACCCAACGGCAGCCCCCCAGGCCCCCGCACCTCAATCGTCTGCCCCAGCAGGCTCTGCACGCAGTCGACGAGGGAGAAGGAGGTGAGGGTCTGGGAGGTGAGCGCCTGGCGCAGCACATCCACCACCATGCGGCCGTCGATGTCCGCCCTGCAAAGATGATGGAGGAGGGAACAACGCCGCTGTGTCGGTGAGGAGCGTCTTAGGCGCAGGGGTGACCCCCTGTTGGTGCAGCCAGCAGAACAAAACAAGCCGGTGCGCGGGCCGGAGGCTGTGGACGGCTGCGACGACCTTCATGTGCCTTTGCCGGCACAGCACTCCCTTCTCATCTTCGTCACCCTGCCGCCCCGCCCCTCGGCCCACCTGAACGTCTCCTGGTTGCTGTTGCTGTTCATGCGGCTCTGGCTCCTCACCCACTGCGCGCTGTACATGGTGATCTTGCGGATCGCCAGCGGCTTGGCGGCGCGCGGCAGCAGCCGCGACAGCTGCACGGCCGGGCCGGGAGGGTGGGCAGCAGGTGGGGCTGGCAGGGTGGGCTTGGCAGGGCCCTCAGCTGGCCGGCAGACCAGGCCCAGGTGCGGGCAAGGGCTGCCAGCAGGCTGGCGAGGGCGCCTCTGGCGGCGCATGCTGCCGACTCAGCGTGCAGGCAGCACACGATGGGATAGCACAGTGCACTACGGTGCAGTATTGTGCAGTACAGTGCAGTACAGTGAAGTACAGTGCAGGCAGGGGCTCCACCCGCCTGCAGGTTGCCGCCCTCCAGGCGCAGCGCCGCAAACCGGTCCTTCAGCACCGCCAGCGTGTCATTCACCTGCGGCCAGGGAGTGTATGCGTGTGTGTGCTGCGTGTGTGTGTGTACGGGTGACAGCAGCACCAGGTGGGAGCAGCACCAGGAGCAGTCGCGGCAGCAGCAGCACCAATGGGAGCAGCAGCAGGAGCAGCCATGGCAGCAGCAGCAGCGGGAGTGGCTAGCCTCAAATAGCGCCAGCACATCCGGGTCTGCCTGCCGCACGCACTGCGCCCAGCTGACCAGCAGCGCTTCCTCCGAGCCAAACAGCAGCACCCGCGCGGCGCCGTCGCCGTGCGGGGAGCCCACGCTCCGCTCAGCAGCCTCTTGGCGCTGCGCCGCCGCCGCGGGGTGCAGCAGGAACACCAGCGTCTCTGGCTGCTCCGCTGCTGCGGCTGGGGCCGCCGGCGGGGTGACCGCCGGCGGTCGGCGGCTGCCGACGCCTGTGGGGGCTCCCGCTACCGCCGCCAGAGAGGCCACCACCGCCGCCTCCTCCTCATCGTCGCCCTCCCCGCTGCCGCCGCCATCTCCAAACGCCGCCACGCTAGCGTCTCCTGTCGCTACCCCGCCCTCCTGCGCCGGCTGCTCCCCCTGGGCAGGCGCTGTGGGGCCCTCGGCATGCCCCCGCGCGGCAAAGTGGAAGAAAGTGCAGGTGATTGCTACCACCGGGTCGCCCTGGGAGGCCACCGCCACCCTGCGGGGCCAGGCAGCAGCAGGCAGGCAGGCAGGCAGGCGCCATGAGCACCGCAGTCACCTGGTGCTGTGCTGTGACAAGGAGCAGCGCTGCCAAGGCGCCCACTACAGTGTCACAACGCCTCGTCAGCACAACAGCAGCGCTCCCCCCCAGCGCCAAACCAGGCACAGGCAGCGCCAAAGGGTGCCAGGCACACCTGTCTGAGCCATCAGCAGTGGCCGACAGCACATCGAGCAGCATCATGCGCAGCCCGGCGATGTCTCCGCGCTTGGCCGCCGCCGCCGCCGCCTGCACCTCCTCCGGCTGCTCCGCTGGGCCCGCTGGACCGCCGCCGCCGCTGCCGCCGCCGGGGAAGGGGCTCCAGGCGGGGTCTGCCAGCTGAGTGGCATCAGGCGTCAGGCAGCACACTGCCTGCCAGGGTGCCACCACCTCGATGTCGCAGCTGCTGACGCGCTCCCCACCCTCCACTCCACGCCAGCCCGCGGCGCTGCCGCCGCGCTGCTGCGTCGCCGCCGCCCCGGCAGCATGCAGGCTGCCGCCGGTAGCGCCGCCGGGCTGCGCGTCCGCTGGCGGCGGCACGTACAGCCAGGCGCCGCCGCTGACGGGCACGTCCACCAGGAGGCGCTGCAGCGGCGCCACCTCCGCCTCATACAGCGTCATGTCCCGCCACACAAGGCCCTGCAGGGGTGGCAGCGGTGACGCATGCGGGTGGGGTGGCGGCGGCAGCGGCGGCGGCGGCGTGTGTTTGGTGGTAGGGCGCTTGCCCCCGGCGTTCCACTGCGGCGCTGCCCTCAAAGGCGCAGCTGCCATCCCTGCAAGCTGCCGGAGCAAGCAGGCAATGCACCATCCGAGCCGATCCAGCCGGGCCAGGGGGGAGCCGGTACCACGGCTGGTACCGCGGCTGGTACCGCAGGCGGCAGCGCACCCACCTCCTGGCGCAGGTGGCCTGCCACCATGGCCTTCTGCACCGCCGCCGAGGCGCGCTTCACGCTGGCACCTGTTCCCAGGGTGAGCTTCAGGTAAGGCTCGCCCTCTGGGCGGTCTGGCCTGCACCCCCAAGCGACGGCCACGCAAGGACAGGAGGATAGGGCAGCAGCAGGGAGCGTGAGAGACGTGGATCGGTGTGGGGGCAGCATGCGGCGACCAGCGACCACGCTGGTTGCTGCCGGTGGGTGGTGCACACCCCGTGCCCCCGCACAGGGCCTTGCTGCCGCCCTCTGGATGCACCCAGGAGGCAGGCACAGGCCTACTGACGGCTGACCTGTAGAACAGGATGGGAGTGCGCAGCACCGCATCGATGCCGGCCAGGCGGCAGTCGTTCGGCAGGATGCGGTTGAGCATGCCCTGCAGCGAGCAGCCCGCCAAGGCCAACACTGTCAGTCAACGGCACGATGCTCGCAGCGCTCCTGGCACGAGCATCGCTGCCGTCTGGCTTGCTGGCCAAGGGGCAGCATGTCCGAGAGGCATCGAGAAGCATCGGCGGCGAGCCTGCTGGCATCGCATTCAGTAGCATTCGGCATTCGACATTTGGCATTTGGCGGCGTTCGGCGGCATACGGCGGCAGAGCCCGGCGCCTCGCCTGCAGCCGCTGCAGCTGATGCTGGTCCCACTCCACATCTTGGTCGGCCCCCTCCGCCTGCGCCTTGGGCGCGGCGACGTAGAAGTACGGCTGGAAGTTGGGCAGGCGCAGCAGCACGCTGGCGCCGCCGGGGGTCGTGCCCCACACGTGGAACCGGCCCTGCAGCAGGGCGAGGCGGCCAGGGGGAGTCGTGCGCACAGCACCGTGCCCTAGACCCTCAGCCAGGCAAGAGGCAAAGGTGAACCTAAAGGTGGCACCACCATCAGCTGTTCCCTGCCCTCCAAAGAGCCAGCCGCAGCCCACCTGCGCCTCCTCCACAACGTCCAGAGCCATGAAGATGAGGCCTTCGCCAGGCGGCGGCGCCGCCGGGCGCGGGCGCTGGCGGCGCAGGTGTATCGAGCGCGGCGCCGCGGCAGGCCTGCAAGATTAGTTAGAGAGATGCAAGGGTGAACAACTGAGGGTTAAACTGGGCGGAGCGCTCCTCGTGCTGTTCCGACGTGAGCCCGAGCGGCAGCGGCGGCTGCGCGGCCGCCCGCGGGGGGGGGCACCGCCGCTTGCCTTGGAGCCTGCGGCGACCGCTCATAGGCGATCTGCACTCCCGGCTTCTTGGGCGTGACAGGGCCACTGGGCTCCGGGGCTCGGCGTTTGGGCGCCATGAGTGACCGTGGCACCGGGTGGCTCTGCAGAGCCCCGGAACGGCCGCCTGCACTCTACAAAAGCTGATGCGCCCTGTTCAACGTCCGACAGCCCGCGATCTGGTCAGTGGGCAACTCCATGTCGGCGTATGCAGCATAGCGCCCCTAGCGGCGGTGTAAGTGCAAATGATGGCGCCGTTGAGGAGTAGCAAGCATAGGCTCAGGCCCAGCGCACATCCTCCCGCCCCGCCCCGCCCCGCTGGCCGTGCGCAGGTTGGGCGCAGGCGCAAGACAAACTGGCTGCCCGCCCCCACTCAACGCTTGCTTGTTGCAATTATGCCGCAATTATGCCGCGTGTTAAACACCAGTGTTACAGGATGCAATTTCACACCGTCTAGCGGGGCTTGCGATGCACGATTGGGTGTGTGCCGCAGCAGCGGCCTGCCTGCTATCGCTGCGTGCCAAAGATGACGTCAAACAGCGGGGAGCTGATGCCATACGCTGTGGTGTCATCGGCGTAATGGTGGTGCATGTGCCGTGTCCTCAACCTGCCCTTGAGCTGGCCACTGCATGCCATGTGCGCCAGAAAATTGCCAAGTCAAGCGGGGGAGCGGCTCTCAAGGCGGCACTGCGCGAGCAAACCTCCTGCCCAGCACTGGCTCACCTGTGCATCAGGTAGTGCATGCAGTCGTATGCTACGTAGCCGACCAGCACGCCTGCAAATATTGCTCCCGCGGAAGCCTGCACCGCAGGCATGAACGAACGTCAAACGAGCTGCCATGGAGACCCACACAACAGGCGCCAATCACCAGCAGGCGTCGATCCATACCTGCGGCAGGCAGGCTTGTAGCGTGCCGTAGATGGCGGAGGCAGGCAGGCAGGCGGGCAGCGGCGGGAACACGAGCCGCTCGATGTCGGAAGGGTACTTGTGATGATTCCTGCAGACAGGAATTGGAGCAAAGATGGAGCTCGGGCGAGGCAGGCAAGCACAGCAGCAGCACAGCTCCTGATCCTCGCAGCAGCAAAGTTGGGGCTGCTGAGGCTCCCGTGCATGAGGACCCACCCGTGCATGAGGAAGTGGGCGACGATGGTGTTTGGGCCGCCGGGAGCGGCATGGAAGACCCAGCGGTGCATAGAGTACTCGATGAGCTGCCACAAAACGACGCCCGCAGCCGCTAGCGCCGCCAGTGTGTGCAGCGGCAGGGTGGCAGCAGCCCGCACAGCTAGCGCCGCTGCCAGCGGCAGCCACAGCAGCGGCACCACCCACCTGCAGGCGGCACGCAGGCAGCAGGGCGATGCACCTGTCGGCCCTGCCACCAACGTCACTACGAGAACAACAAGCAGCAGCCTGTGTGCGGGATCAAACCGTACCACTTGACTTTGGTGACTGCCTCCAAGCCGTCGCTGGCGAAGAAGCGGGCCTTGCCGCGGGATGTACGCAGCAGCCAGGCCTGGTACTCTGCGGGGCTCAGGCGCGCCAGCTGCACGGGCAGCAGCGGTTGGACGCTGCGGCAGCGTCGGTGGCCAGCAGCGGGGCGGCGCGGCAGCAACGCGGGGCAACAAGAGGCGAGAGAGAGGCAGTATAAGGTGGGCCAGTTCTCCCCGGCTGGTGAGCGACCGCAGGAGTGGAACTGGGGCTTGAAACACGCCGCGGCCCACGCCTGCCCCGCCCTACCTGTTGCAACAGCGGTTGACTTTCATCGATTTTGCTGATAGGATCGGCTGCGCCCATCCTGGCTGCGCTGGTGGAAGAGGCTTTGTGTTTTTATGCCTGCCAAGTGCAATTCAATGGACGGTGTTGCATTGGCTGATTGATCAAGAGGGAGAAACGCGCCATTGAGCATATGCCATGTGCACCCGCCTGGCTGGCGGCAAGGGGCGCAGGCGCAAAGTACCGTGCGTGCAGGCGATGTGCTGCAGCCCTCTTGCACAACTCTGAAATCAGATTGCTACCCGTAATGGGGACCAGCACCAAGGTAAGTCCCTGTAGGTCCCTTCTAGAGAGACATGCCCCACCATTGCCGCTGCTGAGCCTCACAGGCAGTGGCAGCAAGGTGGTGGTGGGCACGCGTTCCGGGCAGGCCTACGAAGACTTCAGAGAGGCAGATATGCTGGCACAGCAACTCCAGAGTGCAAGCGGATTTTGCTTTGTTCACTCTACACCGCCAAACGTCGGAGGCCGTACCGCCGTCCAGGTGGCCAACTCCCGAGACAAAAACGCCGGAACGTCGATGGCGAATTCTCCAAACAGGATCGTGCTGCTGTCTCGTTGGCAATGTCCAGCGACAGGGAGAGGGTGCAGCAGGTATGGCTCCCCTCGTCTGGAGTCTGGGCCGCCATCCCGGCGCAGAAGGGCCACAGGGGGGCAGCAGATGAAGCTGAGATGCCTGCTGCCGTTGCTGGCAGCCGCCAGCGAGCCAGTAGGGAGAAGCCTCCAGCAAAGGAGCCTGTCGCGGGCCACAAGCGGCGCCAGGGCTCGACCGACGCAGCACCAGATGCGGCAGCGGGAGCAGCACCAGCAGCAAGCAAGCCGCAGAAGCAGCGGCAGCAGGCCGCGCCTTCGGCGGCAGCGGTTTCAGCAGCGGCGGGCGGCGCTGCCAGCCCGCCGGCGTACACTGGCTTCAAGCTGCAGCACGGCGACGAGGGCGAGGGCAGTGACGTGGAGGACTGCGAGCCGCCGCCCACCTGCCCCATCTGTGAGCGCCGCCAGCCGCCGCTGCCGCCCAACTCTGTTTGCGCCACCCCGGGCCCCTGCTTCCTCATTCTCCCGCGCGCGCCTGGTGAGCGCCTGCCTCTGGCCCACGTGTGCTTTCCTGCCTGCCTGCTTGCCCGCCTGCAGGCCTGACCGATATCGTGGAGCTGGCAGACAAGGCGGTGGTGGCGCCCTGCATGCACGTCTTCTGCCACCCGTGCATCTCCCTCTGGCTCGACCGCAAGCGGCTCTGCCCGCTGTGCAAGGCCCGCGTGGGCTCAGGTGCGCGGGCGCTGCGGCGTGGAGCAGCCGCGCAGACGGCGGCGCGCGCACCCAACACCGCCCGCCCCCACCTGCCACTGCTGGCGACCCACCTGCCCACCCTCCCTCCTCCTGCGCAGTGTTTTATGACATTCTGCCCAGCGGAGCCCACAAGGAGCGCGACGTACCCCCCTCCCCCAAGCTGCGCAGCGTTGGCAGCGACGACGCGGCGGCACCTTACGGCGGCCCCCTGTTGCAGCGCCTGCAAGACCTGCTGGGGGGGGCAGACCTGGTCGATCCGTATGAACAGCAGCAGCAGCAGGGGCGCCGCCTGGTGCAGCCGCAGCCCGGCTCCGCACGCGGCGGCTACGGCGGCGGTGGCGACGGCAGCGCCGGCGGCGCCAGCGCGCGGCAGCGGGCCGGCGGCGCCGCGGATTCACACCAGCAGCAGCAGCAGCAGCAGCAGGCGGGCGCTGCGCTGGCGCCGCGCCCATACTTCTGGCGCCTGCAGCAGCGCCTGCAGGCAGGCGCCTACCGGCCTGAGGGCAGCGGCGGCGGGCCGGCAGGCTGGGACGCCCTGCAGGGCGGTGAACCCGGCGCGCAGCCGGTCACCGAGGAGGATTATGTGCTGCTCTGGCGGCGCCAGGTGTACGATCAGGTGAGGGGTCGCGGCCTGGGGAGTGTGGGAGGCACGCCTGCCCCGCCCCTGGCCTGCTTGTACCGGGATCCAGCGGCGCTGCTGGCCCTGCCGCTCGCCGCCTGCTCCGCGGCGCGCTGTGCTGGGGCTGCTGCGTGCTGCTCGCCGCTGTGCTGGCCGCTGCGTGGCGCGGCGCGCCGACGCCGCGTGCCTGCTCCGCCTGCGCAGGATCTGTGGGCGGAGCCGCTGGGGACTGATGCCTCCCGCATCTCACTCGGCAGCGGCGGCGCCCGCGAGCGGCGCCTCACAGGCAAGCGCGAGCGCAGGCAGAGAGCAGCTGCCTTTTGCGTTTTTGTTGTTCCCGACTTGGTCTGCCTGGGATGCGATCGCCGGCTGGTGTGTGCCTCGTCTCGTTCTAGAGGCAGCGGCCTCCCGAGCCGCCTAGGTGTGCCTGCCGGCCACCCAGGCCAGCCCCGCCGGCCCCTTGCCCTGCAGAGTGGATTGATCGGGAACTGCGGGCGCTGACCGGCAGCGAAGATGTGACCATCCTGCGTGGCTTTGTGCTGGGGCTGGTGGTGGCGTACGGAGTCGAGCCCTACAGCAGCGGCAGCAGCAGCAGCGGCAGCTCCCCCGGTGTGGCCGGCACCGCACACCCCGGTGGCGGCGCCGTGGCGGCTCGCCAGGCGGCGCTGAGGGCCAGCCGTCGCGCGGCAGAAATGGTTGCTGCAGCGGGCGGCGGCGGCGGCGGCGGAGGCGGCGGCAGCGGCAGAGAGGGCGGCGGAGGCGGCGGCGCGCTGAGCAGCAGCCCCGAGGAGGCTCTGCGCCCGTTTCTGTATGAGCACAGCGCCCACTTCTGGCACGAGCTCCGCTGCTTCGCCACGGCGCCCTATGCCCGCAGCGCGTACGATCGCATGGTGCAGTACCGGCGGTACGAGCCGGCCGCGCAGCAGGCGGCGCAGCAGGCCCAGCCGCGGCAGCAGGCGCGGTGGCCTGTGCGAGGCGTGGCGGCGGGGCACGGCGGGCACGTGCCGCGCCTGGTGCCGCACCGGCAGCCCGTGTGGCGGCAGCAGCAGCAGCAGCAGCAGCAGCAGCAGCAGCAGCAGCAGCAGGATGCCGGGCGGCCCTCTCGTTGGGACAAGGGCCGCCCTGCAGCAGCGGCAGCAGTGATCGTGGCGGCCTCTGGTGCAGCACAGCAGCCGCAGCAGCAGCCTGAGTGCAGCAGGCGCATCGAGGCGGCGCAGGTGGTGTGCCAGGGGCGGGGACAGGGGCGCCCGCAGCTGGCAGACGCCGAAGTGCCGCGAAGCCGCTGCCAGGGGCAGGTGGATGGCGGCAGCGGCGGCAGCAGCAGCAGGAACCCCTCCCCGCCGCCTCTGCTCCCTGCCTCGGGCACGCACCTGGACTGCCCACAGCAGCTGCAGATCAGCCCGGCCCCAGCCCCGGACCGTGGACGCAGCGCCAGCAGGAGCCCGTCTGGCGACGCGGGACAGCGTCAGCAGCGGCAGCGATCGCGCAGCAGGAGCAGCAGCCGCAGCCAGCTGCGGCGCCGCCGCCGCAGCCGCAGCAGGCGCCGCGGGCGGCAGGAGCGGTCTGCAGGCAGGAGCCTCACCAGGCTGGACGGGCGGGGCCGGCACCACCGCCGAAGCCGCAGCCGCAGCAGGCGGTACAGTACACATGAGCGGTACAGCCCCATGCAGTACCGAGCAGGCGCTGACGATGGCGGCGACCGCTGGGGCATGTGCTGATGCCCTTGAAATTTCAGGCCCAGTGCTTTTTGGTTTGTGACGGAGCCGCGTATACCTTCCCGTTGTGTATCAACAGTTGTGTATCAACAGGCCCCAGTTTTCCTGCCTTTCTGGACAAGTCAATTCAGGATATTCTTTGCTGTGCCTTCTGATGTAATTTGGATCCCCTGTCTGGTTGAGTAGAGTGCAGTCAATGCAAGGCCGCACCGCATCACCAGCACCGCCTGCTGAGCCTGCTGCGGCGGTCGGGTGTTTGAAGGGGCAGCCCAAAGGCCGGCCGCGGTTCCTCGGTTCCTCTGCCTGATCGCAATGGATCGGCGCAAGTCTGGAAACATCGAGGTCACCTTCAAGCGCAGGAGGAGCTCGGCACAGGCGAGTTTCGCTCGTTTGCCTGCTTGTTTCAGAGACGAGCGATCGCCATTCCTAGACGCGTCTCATACATTCATCGATTGCTGCAGGACGTCTGCGCTAGCGCCACGCAACTGGTGTCAATCGCGCCGACGCAGCCGGGCTTCTCGCCGCCACGGCCGTATGTGCCGCCGTTTGCCGCGCGGCAGCAGCAGCAGCAGCAGCAGCTCAAATCGCTGCTGACCAAAGAGGAGAGGGATTACTTCATGGAGCTAGAGAGCGAGCAGCTTGTGGAAACGGAAGACATGTCACGGCAGACAACGCCAGGGGCCTCCCGGGCGCCGAGCCCAGGGCCCGCCACCGCGCTGCAGCCAGCAGCGGCAGACCTGGCTGCCGCCATCACGCAGCACCTGGGCCAGGGCACGCCCTGCAGCGAGGAGATCGTGAAGCACTACCCCCGGGTGCAGGCAAGCACGCAGCGTGGAGAAACCGGACAGAGAGCACACCAATGGCGGCGGTACAGCAGCTGTCACCACCTGCCGTATCATACCACCTACCCACCTGCCGCCGCGCTGCGCCTGGCGCGTCCCTGCCTTCGCCCACCGTTATGCAGGAGCAGTATAGCCAATACATAGCCCTGGCGGCCGAGCAGCAGCTGGCGCCGCTATCCATGCGGGAATTCTACAAGCACAGCCAGCCCGAGGACCGCGGCATCCCGGTGCTGTAGCGGCAGCGGTGGCGGCATGCCTGCTGAGCCAAGTTGCGGCGGCAGCCACGTGAGTGGCATCCCCCATTGCATTGCTGGCACTCTGATCTCACACTCGATGAACAGAAAGGCTTGGGCTGGCATGCACTGGAAGTGACAACACGTCGCCGGCACACAATTGCCTGGCTCACAGAAACAAGCGGGTGCGTCGTGCCTTTGGGGGGCGCCGGGCGGACCCAGCGCGGGAGAAGACAAACAAAAACGGCAGGGTGGCAGTGCAGAATTGGGCAGGGATCGCAATGCAAAGGCAGCAGCCGGCGCCCGCCTCGACGTTGTGCTGCCGGCGCCGGCCGCCGCCGGCCGGCTGTGGTGCGACCTGGCGCTCCTCTCAGACGATGGTCATGGCCAGCTCGATCTCCTCCAGGCTGCGCCCCTTGGTCTCCACCACCGCCTTGGACACAAACGCCACGCATGCGAAGCAGACGGCGGCGAAGAAGAGGTACACTGCCGGCACGCCAAACGCGGAGACGGCGGACAGGAAGAGCTGGCCGATGGCAAAGTTGCAGACCCAGTGGGAGACCATGGCCAGGGAGACGGCGCGGCCTGCAGGAAAACCGGCAGGGTGCGGCACGGAGGGCGGGGTCTCGAACAGCAGAGGCAGCGGCGAGGAGGAGTCGGGGGCAGATGGACGAGCCCTTGCCCTCGCACCAAAGCCCCATCAACGCAGCCCTCTCGACGGCAAAGGGCAGCATAGGGCGGGCTCTCCCGGTGAGAAGGCGGGCAGGCACCCACCGCGGATTCGCGCCGCCGTGATCTCAGGCACCAGCAGGCCGGGCACGGGCCCCGCTCCCATAGCAAAGGAAAGGATGTAGGCCAGCGTGCCCACCAGGGCCATGGGGCCTGTCAGGCCTGCAGCACCAGCACCAGCACATGCGCCAATGGGCACACGGCGGAGCAGCGGGGTCGGCGGCGCGCGGCCAATCCCGGCGCGTGCAGAGGAGCAGCTGTGCAGCAGCAGCAGGACCGGGGAGTGTGCAACGGGCCATGCAGAGGCTGTCAGATGATCGAGTGATAGCAAGGCACATGATGCCAGCCCTTGCCCTCGCCCCTGATTCTTTCTTCTCACCGCTGAGGAAAGGAAGCGCCAGCCCCGCCGCCATGACGAGCATGCTGAGCCCCATGCCCGCAAAGCTCAGCCCCATCAGCTGCCTGCGGACGGGCAAGGCGGGCCAGCCGGGGCAGGCAGGCAGCGGGCCCCGTCAGGACACAACAGCATGCCCCCCAGCTGCCCAAACCGCTCGGCGCACACGCAGCATGAAGCCTGCCAGCCCTGCAGCCTGCCTGCCCGCACCACGCTGGAAGGTTCCCACACCCGCACTCACTTCCTGCCGGCCTTGTCCATGAGCCCCGCCGCCACCACAGTGCCCAGCACATTGGTGGCGCCCACCGCCGCGCTGGCCAGGGCGCCAGACTGGATGCCTGCCTTCTCAAACACTGCGTTGGAGGCACCACGATCGAGGCAGTGTCGAGACGGAGGAGCGCACGCAAAAAACTTGCACGCGGTGCCACACGGCCCCGTAGGACATTGCCCAAGCCTTGCCAGCCAACCCTCGCCATCATCACACACGCGCAGCACAGCCACACACATGCACATGCAGCACAGCCAAGCACATGCAGCACAGCCAAGCACATGCAGCGCAGCCACAGCCAAGCACATGCACATGCACATGCAGACAGCCACACACATGCACATGCAGCACAGCCACAGCCACTGCACTCTGTGAACCCACACACACTGCTGCCGCACCCGAGGAGGAGAAGTAGACGATGGCGTTGATGCCCGAGAACTGCTGGAAGAGGAAGAGCAGCATGCCGACGATGGTGGCCCGGCTGGTCAGCACCTCGCCCCAGGACGCCTCGCCGCCGCCGCCCTCGCCCTCGCCCTTGGCTGCACCGCCCGGCGGGCAAGGGAAGGGCAGCGTGGCATAGCTCATACTTGGTCAGCAAGAGCGGCGTGATGGCTGTGCCAGGTGCGGGCCCGGCTGCACACAGCCAAGCAAGGGCCTAGGCAGGCGCCGCCGCAGGGAGACGTTCAGCGCGTCCCCGGGCGGTGCCGCCAGTCCCCTGCAGGCCCCAGCAGGCTGCAGGAGCATGCCTGCCTAGGGAATGATGCATGCACTCACCCGAGCCAAGCTGGATGAGCGCCTCGGCGCCCCACAGCTTCTCCGCCACCGCCGTCGCCTCCCGGCGCAGCCCCTTGAGCACCAGCCAGGCGGGAGACTCGGGGCACACCAGCATGCCTGCGACGCTCACAGCATCACGGTGGGGAAAAGGGGTTGCAGTGGAGGCTTGCGTGGCGGCAGATGCGTCGCGCGAGGACTGCATCCACGCCGTGCCGCCACGGCTGCGCCGCGGCAGCAGCTTAACCGCCGCCCCTGCTGGCGCCCGCATCGCTCACCCAGGGCCAGCAGCGCGGCCGGGGCCGCGGACATTGCAAACATGGTGCGCCACTGGGCTGCCGAGAGGGCCACGTTGACCAGCAGGGCTGCCAGGATGCCGATGCAGATCATGAGCTGATTGATAGAGCCCAGGGTGCCGCGCAGCGCGGTGGGGGAGATCTGCAGGCGGGCACACCGGCCGGCGGCCAGGCAGGTAAGCAGGCACAGGTGAGATAGGTGAGCAGGCGGGGCGGCAGCTCACGGGCGGGTGAGAACAGCGGGCAGGCAGGGGGCTGCGTACTTTGTGCGCTGCCTCTGCACAAACGGAAAGGCAGCATGCGGCACAGGGCAGCGATGCGAAACAGGCGACGGCAGCGCAGGGCGGCGAGAGAAGGGAAGGGCGGTGAGGGCACCTCTGAGACGTAGAGCGGCACGAGGGCCGAGGAGAGGCCGATGCCGACGCCGGTGATGACCCGGCCCGCCAGCATGGCGGTCAATCCGGTGGCGGTGGCGCTCAGCAGCGGCCCCACCAGCAGCGGCACCGCGTCCAGCAGGAACGCCTTGCGCCGGCCCAGCGAGTCGGCCAGCCCCGAGCCCAGCAGGCTGCCCACCGCTGCACCCAGCAGGCAGGTGCTCACGACCTGCGGGCAGACAGCGGGAGGAGGTGGGAAGGCAGGACATCTCAGGTGGGAAGGGAGGGCAGCGAGCAGGGCCCGGACAGGCTGAAGGCAGGAAAGCGGCTGTGTGGCGGCACGATGTGGGCGTGCAGGCGGGCGGGCGGGTCGGGGTTGTGGAAGCCGCTTCCACTCACCAGGCCTTGCAGGAAAGCGTCCCCTCCAAAGCCCAGCTGCTGCGACATCACTTCCAGCGGGCCGTTGACCACGCCCAGGTGGTAGCCGAAGCAGAAGGCGCCCATGCTGGCCACCGCCACGCACAGCACGACGGCCGGCGCCAGCGGGGAGGGCGTCACGGCGGCGCCCGCTCCCGGCGCCTTGCTGGCATCGTCGCCCGCTGCGCTGGGCACCAGGATATCGCCCAAGCTGCCGCCTGCGCGGTGCTTCAAGGTTCCCATGCCCGAGGGGCTGGCGCTGCCGGATGTGGGCTGGGAGAAGAGGGGCAGGAGCTCGGCAGCGTCGTGGCGCCGGGACGCGGGCGTGACGCCGCCGCTGCCGCTCATGCGGCGGTGCCGCCCTGCACCCGCAACGACGGGACGGCTGGAGCGGGGGGAAGCCCTAGATCGGGGCCTGGTGGCCTGGGAGGGCCTGTGCACCAGGGAAGAGGCCGACCAACGAGTTGCGGCGATCGGGGCGGACATAAGCAGCTTTCAACAGCCTGTGGCGGCCTGCAAGGGGGCACCTGCTGTTGATCAACGTATCCAACGAGCGCTACACTTCCCCGCAGACACACGAAACCCTGGGCGACAAATGCAAGTGGGCCGCTTTCTTTTCGCGTTTTCTCCCCCCCACACACACCGCAGGCCGGTGCAGCATCGATTTACCCACTCTGATGGTTCTGCAGCAGCAGTGTGGGGGTCTGGGAGAGGCGATGGCGTAGAGCAGGCAGTATGTCCACCCCGTTTCGGGTGCTGGAGCCGGGCCCTCGTGAGTCTGCAGCCGTAATTACGTGCGGCAGGTAGCCCCGACGGCTTCCAAGGCCGCACACGGACCCCGCTCAGCGTCCTTGTCGCTGGGCGCGTCTGCGGGCAGCCCGAGCGCCTCAAGCTTCTCGCGCTCCTGCGCCAGCTGGTTGGTGAGCGCCGCAACGGCGGCGTCCCTGTCGGAGGTCCCCTTCTGCAGGCGCTCCACCTCCACCGCCGCTCCACCGCCGTCTCGTCCAGGAAGCGCAGGCCTGTAAATGTGCGCACCAGGGAGGTACATGCACGCTTCTGAAGGGTAGTGGCAAGCGGCTGGAGTGCAACCACTGCCATCATTGTGTTGAACATCTCTAGGTTGAAGGGCACCCCCGCGGTGACCCGCAGCGGCGGCACGCGCGTCCAGGCA
>NW_005435086.1:307005-326147 GCF_000147415.1 Chlorella variabilis | reverse complement strand
CCTGCGCTTCCTGGACGAGGCGGTGGTGGAGGTGGAAGTGGCGGTGGAGGTGCAGGTGGACCGCGCCTGCAGAAGGGGACCTCCGACAGGCACGCCGCCGTTGCGGCGCTAACCAACCAGCTGGCGCAGGAGCGCGAGAAGCTTGAGAAGCTGGATGAGCCGCTGCCTGCAGACGCGCCCGGCGACAAGGACGCCTGAGCGAGCGAGCCGCAGCTGCCGCTCCTGCCACCGCTCGCCCACCTCGCCACCCGCTGCCCGCCCCTGCGCCGCCGCCCCGCCTGCAGTGGCCCCGGACGAGCCGCACCAGCGCGGCGACAGCGCCTTGCTGGATGCCCACACCCTGGGCAACATTGCGGCGCACGTGCTGAGCGGCCGGCTGGCCCCTGCCGACTATCAGAGCCGCATGCTGTGCCTGACCGACTGGCGGCGCAAGGGGACGGCGTTTGACCTGGCGCCGCTGGCCCAGCAGTTCCCCTCCACCAACAGGCCCGAGTTCAAGCCGCTGCCCAAGGCCACATTCGACAAGGCCTTTGCGCTGCAGCCCGGCGGCCTGCGGCTGAGCGAGGTGCGGCGGCACTGGCAGGATGACTTGCCCGCAGCGCCGCCCTGCTGGCAGGCGGCCCCCACCTGTGGCGCCTTGTTTATCCGCTCACCCACCCGCCTGCCCCACCCGTGGCGCCCGCAGGCGGAAAAGGGCGACCTCCTGCAGACAAACCTGGGCGGCTTTGGCACGCCCTCCACCACCGCAGCCTCGGGCGGGGCCCAGGGCGCGGGCAGTGCTGGAGGGGGCGCCGCAGCCCCGCCTGCGGCCACAAAAATCAAGCTCAAAGTGAAGGCCAGCAAGGGAGAAAAGGTAGGGGGCATGGGGAAGCCCACAGCCAGATGGTAACTGTCTCCAGGCCTGCATTCCTGACCCCGCCCCCGCGTGCCTGCTGTATGCAGAGGCGCCGTGAGGGCAGCATCGGCTGAGCAATGCACCGCAGGAAGGACAACTGTTGATGCCGCCCCCGCGCCTGCCTGTCTTCTTCCTGCCATTATCACTGTATGAATTCTGCTACCGTTCTGCTCCGCATCATACCATTCCTTGCTCCGCTGTTCTGCTATCAGTGCCCTGTTCCTGCTTACTTTGCTCCTTGCTGCTTTCCTGCCACATCTTCTACCACCTACTCCACTCATCGCATGTAACAAAGACATCATGGTTCTTTGCAAGAACTGCACGCTTGCAGAAATGCAGATGCAGGCAATGGGAAAACTCGGCCAGTGGGAAAAGCTGGCCCAATGGAAGGATGGGAACAAAAATGACAAGCTTGGACAAATGTGCAAGTGCTGCAATCGCGGGCACAAAGTTTTGTCGGAAAACTGGTGCGTGTCAAGCTGCAGGCCAATGCTGAATGACAGCTGGGTTCGTCTCGTTTCTCTAATAAGCCTCTTGCCCTCCTCTCCTTCGGCCGTCAGTGGATGATCACGTCAACATTGTCTGCAGCCCAGCACACAAGGGTTGGGACATCAGCAGCAGCCACAACAACGCACGTGCTACATCAGCCCTCGCTACAAGCACCGCGCGATCCAGCACCAGCCAGAGCGCCACAGCGGCCAGAAGAGGTGTTGATGGGCAGCGCAGGGAGGCGGGAGGACACGCACATACGACGATTCCGGTGGCTCCCAAGCGCTTGCAGGTGGGGATGAGGTCTCGCGCCTGGCTCTTGTCCACTATTACTTCCACCGCCACAAACCCGCTGTCCACCAGCTGGCTGATGGTAGGAGACCGCTCCGAGGGCAGCAGCTTGCTGACCTGCGAGGGCAGGCGAGCAATACAGTGGAAAACATCGGCGCAAGCTCCTGGTGAGATCGCCCCGCAAGGCTGGCGGCAGCGCTCGGCGACAGCTGCTCCCGCTGCTCCCACGCCGCCTCACCTCCTCCAGCTGGTCGCGATGCAGGTTCATCTTCAGCCCCACCTTCTCCTTGCCCACAATCGCGCCCTGCGCCAGAGGCGATCACCAGGCAGCGGTGAGGAGCAGCGGCGTGATGTGCCCGTGCCATCCTCACACATGCCTCCCTCCACTGACAGTTGGCAACTTGGTAGCTGCCCCTCAGCCGTCGGCAATTCGACGTGGGAGCTTAGCCCCCTGCCAGCAGCCAGCAGCAGGCACCTCACTCATTACACGTTTACCTGCAGCAGCAGCGCCACATCCTCGATCTTGGTGCGCTTGGCGGGGTCGGCCCAGGCTGCCTTGTTGGCCACCAGGCGCGTGGCGGAGGCCAGGATGGTAGACACAACCTGCAGCCACGGCAGCGGCGGCGGGTGCAGATACCTGAGGATACGGACCAGGGCAAACCCAGGGGCTGCCCAACCGCAGCAGCAACCCTCTGTAAGTGGAAGAGAGGTGCCCGGGCTTGGCTGCTGTGGGGAGGCGCCACGCCATCTGCACCCGCTCCCAGCGTGGCCACACCCAAGCCCACACACAGCACACGAGCCTGCCGCTGCCGCAGTGGTCCGGGAGAAGTCCGCACCCGGAGGTTGTTGGCCTTGAGGGAGGACCCAGTCTCGGTGATGTCAACGATGCCGCCCACGCCAGGCAAAGATGCCTTGACCTCGGTTGCCCCCCAGCTGTACTCCACTTTCTTCACCGCGATACCACGCTCGTCGAAGAACCTGCGGTACAAAAGCGGTACAGTCAGGGCGGCAAGTGCGACACAGGAGGTAGGTGTCAGGGGGCGGGCAGCCAACTGGCGTGCCTGCCGCAGCAGCCGGCTGGGAGCCCGGCTGACCCTCTGTGGCTGGCATGCCCCGCCAAGCCATACATCCCAGCAGACCCCTCCCTGCTGCCCCCCCTGCCAGCCCCGCACCTGCGTGTGGTGTTGACCAGCTCGGAAGCCACAATGGTGCCTGCCAGGTCCTCGGGCTGCTGCACGGGGCTGCTCTCGGGCACCGCCAGCACCCAGCACGCCGGCTTGCTGGTGGCCTTGCTGTACGGCAGCTCGCACACCTGGCAGGCAGCAGCAGGGGAGGGTGGGTAGGGGGCCTCCATGGGACTACCTGTGGGCGCATGCACCGCAGCGAGGCCGCCAAGCCTGCTGCCAGATGCCGCACCACGCACCTCCACCACATCAGCCCCATTCTCAACGATCCAGTCATAGCCGCAAATGCCGGCATCCAGCACGCCATCCTCGACATACCGGCTGCACGGCAGCGCCCGCCGGTGAGGACACCACGGCAGGTGTCAGGGAGCGAGCTGCAACCCCCAACCCGGCTGCGCCTCTCAAACCCCAACCACGCAGGCCATGCAGGTAGCCGAGCGCTATGCAGGCAGGCACATCAGCGCCTCCTCTGCCAGGCCTGCAGACCAGCTGATGAGGGCGGCAGCGCTGCCGCTCTGGGGCTGCCGCTCTGGGGCTGCCGCTCTGGGGCTGCCGCTTGGCGGAGCTGCAGCCCCACCTGATCTCCTGGGAGCGGAAGAGCACCATCTGCAGCTGCGGGTCGTCGCACTTTGGAAAGTAGCCGCGCTCGCTGATCTTCACCTTGAAACCTGCCAGGCAGGGGGCAGGGCGGGGTGAGCAAGGGGCTGGGAGTGGGCCTGGAAGGCTGAGCAGCCGTGCTCCAGGTGGCGCTCGCGGTGGCGGTGGCGGCTGCGGCCGCATCCCACTCACCCGCCCGCGCAAACAGGTCTTCAGTGCTCTTCTGCAGCGACCCTTTGGGAAATCCAAAGCGCACCAGGGCCTGCTCGCTGTCGTTCTGCTTGGTCTCTGGCGGGGCGAGGGGCGCCTCCACCATGGCGGCGGCAGGCGGCAGCGGCAGGCGGCGGGGCGTCGGCTGCGGCGCCTGGCAGCGGGGAGCGCTGCCCATCCTGCTGCTGCGGCTGCGCCAAGGGAAGCAGGATCGTGGTGGAGTCGCAACCGGGAGAGTTGGGGAGGGAGGCATGCCATGTTCGCACGTGATCCTCACAGACGTTGTGCCTGCCACGGCCTGAAAGTTTCGGATCGGTGAAGATGTTGCGGTTGGCGCGCTTCACTCACCGAAGAGAGCGCGGCGCCGCCACCAGCTGCCGCTGGCCCGACCCAAACAAGCTGCTGCTGCTGACCTGCTGCATGATCATGATGTGCCTGCGGTTTGACGGATCTGCCGCTTGCCGCCTGTTCTGCCCCTGCTTGACCGCCGCCACGCAGCCGGGCACCGCCACCCTGGCGCACATTTCCATGTTGCAAAGCCTTGTTTCGTGTGCTTTCTCGTGGAGTCACAAGCTGGAATACATAAGCAACCGAGAGCTGGTAGGAGAAACGCAACGTGCCAGCAAGGGCCAACGGGCCAGCTGATCCGCGCCACCCCGCCCGCCGTGGCGGCATGTCACCGCAGCCGCCTCCCGGCCTTCATCCAAGCCACCCCGCCTCACTTCTGGCCGGCCTTGATGTCCCGCACCAGGGCGCCGATGCGCGCAACGTACTTCTCGACGTCAAACTTGCGCTTGCAGCCCGCAAAGTTCATGAACCGAATCTTGCCAAACACGGGCCGCTCCGCCCAGCCCTGCACCCACCGCACGCCCAAGCAGGGGGGGCGTGTTGAGCAGGGGGCCGCTGCCGACGCTGTAGGCCTCAACCCAAACCGAAGAGGTGATCCGCTTTGCACCACCAATCAGCCCCTGCCCGTCTGTTGCACCCAGTGCCACAAACACACACACACACACACACACACCTGGTCGTGGATGCCGGCGATGGACCACATGCAGCCCACATAGCCGTTGGCGTCCCGCCCATCCAGCTCATACCTGCACCACCGCATGAGAAGGCAAGCAGTGTTGAAAAAATCACGAAAGGAACGGGCTGGCCACCCCTGGCCGCCGGGGCAGGGGTGGCTGGCATGAGGGTAGCATCCTGTTGCCATGCGCAAAGCAGTGGGGAACAGCGCTGCGGGCCGCAAGCCGCCAAGGCCAGGAGTCCCGTCACTTGTCGTTCAGCCAAATGGAAATCTCCAGGGCCTCCTCAGGGGACGCGCTCCACTGCAGCAGCAGCGAGGCGGGGAACGGGACGGAGCATGTGAGGAGGGGAGGCAGAGGGAGGCAGGCGGGCACGTGGCGCGCCAGCACTGCCAGCACAGCCAGCCGTGCCAATCGAGCAAGTCCTGCAGCGCCAGCTCAACGCCAGCTCAGCTTCATCGGCGCCAGCTCAGCGCCAGCTCAGCGCCAGCTCAGCGCCACCTCACCTCCAGTATCTTCTTGGCCCAGTACATGCGCATGAAGCCGTGCATCTTGCCAAAGTGCACCATCTCCGCCTGCGCCGCGTTCCACAGCTTGTCGTGCGTCTGCCCCTTCTCAAACTGCTCCCTGCCAGACCAGGCATCGCAACAGGCAAGCCGTTGTTGAACGCGAGACGCGTGAACAGCAGATGACGCCAACGCGCACGGCAGCGGCAGCAGCTCCGCCCCTCCCAACGTCCTCCCAACCGCTCGCTGCCCACGCCGGTACCCAGACGGTGATGGGGACGGGCACAGCACCCCAGCACCGCCCCTGCCATAGCCCGGCGCCGCGCCCAGCCACCCCGCCAGCCCGCACCGCGTGTACACGTGCTCGCGCTTGTCTCCGCGGTGGTCGTTCAGCGTCTGGCGGGCCCAGTCGTAGGCAGCGTCTAGGGAATCATAGTTGGGCACATAGAAGCAGTAGTTGTCTGCGCATGGAAGTGGGAGGCACCGTAGCGTGGTCACTGAGCGAGGTGGAATTGGTGGTGGTAGTGGTGGTGGCAAGTGCGACGGACGACAGCATTGCAGAGGGCGGGGCAGCTCGGCAGCAGCAACCACACTGCTGCCTGCAGAACCCCCCTGCCCTAGATCTCCCCGCGCCCCCTGGCAGGGCTCGGCTGCTGGCCTGTCCCGCCGCCCCACCTGCCAGCTCCCGCCGCACAATCAGCTCTTCCAGGAACCCCTCCACCGACGCCTTGTGCACCGCCTTGTTGCGGGCAGCCTCCACCGCGGCGCGCTGCGGCGACAGGTGGCCAAAGTGGAGGTAGGGGGAGAGGCCTGAGAGGGCGTCAGGCACGGTGGGGTCATTGCGCTTCTCCTCGTAGCGAGCCAGGCGCGCCTTGCTGCCCAGGAAGCCCTTGGGCCCGCTCAGGGCCTGTGCAGCGGGCGGCAGGGAGGATGGCATTGGATGGGACTGGATGACAGCGGGGAGCTGACACTGAGGACAGCTAGGCAATGCGACAGCAGGCAGGCAGGCAGGCAGGCAGGCAGGCAGGCAGATAACAAAGCAGGCAGGCAGGTGGAAACGCAGGCAGGCCCAGGCATCCGCAGGAGACGAGGCGGCAGGCAGCAAGTCGGGCACGCGGCGGGTGCTCACCTCCATGGCAGCATCCTCCCCTGGGGCGCACCACCGCACCTCGGGCACCTCCTTGCCCCGCTCCAGCACCTCTGCCAGCAGGGCATCCCAGTCCACCGCCTCGGGCGTCACCCCGCTGCTCCACTCAGGCTGCAAGCGGGCGCAGGTGCAGCACGCGGCAGGGCCGCAATTCCGAGTGTTGTGACAGGCTTGGCCCGCTAGGGAGAAGCACCAAGGGTTGCATGGCTGCCAATCCACCCTGCTGCACCATCATGCCCAGACCTGCCTACCCCCAGCTGCACCCTCTCTCTTCCCATCCCACCCCTTCCCATGCCCAGGCCCGACCTGCGGCTCCAGCTGCGGGAACTCTGTGAGGAACTCGGGCAGCTTGGAGTGGATCTTGGGGCGGATGGTACGGGCAGCGTACTCGCGCTTATCTGCGGTACAGGCGGTACCATGTGGGGAGCGGGCGCATGGGAAGGGGCACCCATCAGCAGCGGGCAGGCAGGCAGGCCTGAAGCTGGAGAACGCGGCAGCAGCGGCAAGCAGAGCGCCAGCAATGCACCTCCATGATCACTGGCGAAACAGCCGAGGGGAAGGATGGGAAATGGCGGCAGGGCGCACCGGAAGCCACCCAGACGGGCACCACGTTGTGGGCATCCACTTCGTGGAACGGCACCTTGATCTTGGCAGCCACCCCCTCCCGCCAGTGCCGCCCCAGGCGCAGCGGCGCAAAGTCGGTGACCAGCAGCGAGGCCCCCGTGTCCTTGACCAGCTGCGGCACAGTCTCCAGAGGGTCGCCTGCGAGGCAGGGGCAGAGTGGGGGCATGCGGTGGGAGGGGCTTAGCGGGCTCAGCCCAGTCGGGGTATGGGTATGCCACAGAGCAGACCGCGGGTGCCATGCAGGGGAGCACACGCGTAGCTGACAGGTGCAGCAGGCGTGGAGGCAACAGCGGGGCCGGGTGTGCAGCAGCAGGCCCCGGGCGGCGCACCCTTGAGCAGGAAGAGGGGGATGTTGAGCGCCTGCAGCTTGGGCTGCATCAGCCGCAGGCCGCGCACCATGAAGCCAAACTGGCGGGCGCCGGCGTGCAGATACTCAGTCACCTGTGGGGTGGTGGTGGAGGGGAGGCAGCAGCAGAGGGAGCGGGTGGGATGGGGCGGTCACGCCTGGTGCTCAGAGATGGTGCTCGTAGGGAGTGATGGGGAGCGGGAAGGGGGCTTGGGGGTGGGGGTGCAGGAGCTGCAACGGCCCGGCAGGGCAGCCGAGGCTAGCCCCTGCCTCTTACCAAGTTGAAAGCTACCGCCACCGGCACGCCGCGCTTAGACGCTTCGGCCGCCGCATGCAGCAGCGCCCTGCATGTGTGCGGAACAAGGGCAGGTGGCTGCTGCCGTCCTGGGGCAAGCGGGCGGCAGTGGTCAGCGGCGGCAACCTCGGACCGAGCGGCGGCTGCCACTGGCTCTCACCAGTTGTCCCGCACCCTTTGGTCCCGAGACATCCTGCAGCAACGGTACAGCACGGTACGGGGTCTCCCTGGGCGTCCCTCTTCAACAAGTTTTGCCAAGGGGCGCTGTCGGGCAAGCAGCAGCGCAGTATGCGGCAGGCGCGGCACTTGCCAGTAGATGACGGGTCCGTCGCTGTCTACCGCGCCCTTGCGCAGCTCGCGCACGCGCTTCGGGTTGACCGCCAGCGGCCAGATGGCAGCCTTCTTGGCAGGGCCGCCCTCCAGGGCTTCCTCGGCCTTGCGCTTGTCGCTGTCGGCCATGCTGGCTGCTGCTGCCGCCGCCGCCGGCGAGCCCTCCACAGGGAATGTGGCGATGTCAGGAAAGCCGCGGGCGGCTGAGGCAGGCCGTAGGTGCTGCAGACGATGCAGGTGCGGCCTGCAGGCTGGAGCCACTCGCCAGGCGGCGGCCCGAGCCAGCGCCAGAGCCAGCCTTTTGAACGCGCGGTAGGAGGTGCAAAGATGCCGTGCAAGGCCAGATGAAGCTGCTGCGATGAACCGATGCCGGAATGCGCGGTGCTTCTGGCGGGCAGGGCCCGCTGGCAGTACACCCTCCGCCGCCCAGCGTACAAAGGAGGTGGCTCCACATAGCAGGGGCTCGTCAGTCTCTCATTACAATCAGATTATTAACCCTAAACCCTGAAAAATAATAATAATAATAAATAATCCAATGAGTTCAATGCTCTCGACTGTCAACGTTCTGCACACCACTCCTGCCGCCAGCCTCGCTCACAGCTCCGCTTTGCCGCTGCTGGCCGCGGCGGCGGCCGCCTGGGCCTTGCCCTCCTCCAGGAACAGCGCGCTCACATACTCCTCGATCTCGCCACCGATGGCCTTGCTGTCGTGCAGGCCCTCGATGAGAGGGCGCGGGATGCCCGCCACGCCGTGCGCGGCGCCCATCAGCGCGCCCAGCGCGGAGCCCCGGTGGCAGTTCTCTCCGCCCACGTTGGTGTTAGCCAGCACAGCCTCCTCGAAGCTGTCGGTGTGCTTGTAAGCCAGGTAGAGCACGCTGCAGGCGGGTCGGGGAGGCAGGGAGGTCAGCAGGCGAGTTGACGAGCGTGTGTTGGTTGGGGCACTACAGTGGCTGTATGCCGGGGCCGGCCCCTGGGAAAAAAACCACAAACATCAGCCCCCGGCTGCCACAACGTGAAGTCGACGGACCAGCTGGAGAAAGCACCTGGGGAAGGAGTCTGTGATGTAGCAGGCGGAGCCGTACACGCGGTGCACCACCTCCTGGTCGGTGTAGCCGTACCGCAGCGCAGCGTCTGCGGTACAGGGTGGCAGCACGTGGTGGAGGCACAGGCCGGCGCAGGCCTCGACGTAGCCCTGCCCGCTTCAGGACCCCACCACCCACAGCAACCGCGCATACGCGCACTGGCACACCACCGCCACCCTCCAGCCGTGCCCCCCCAACCACCACCACCACCACGGAGCACAGAACAAAACGGGGAGGAATGCCCTGGCCCAGGCTCCTCACCTAGGTCCACCCCCACATCCTTGGCCGCAGAGCGCACTGCCTCCCGCAGGTCCCGCCCGTTGGTGACCTCCACCAGCAGCTGGGAGTACACCTGCGGTACAGCAGTACAGCAGCACAGCAACATCGGAAGCAGAAGCGGTACCAGCAGTGCCAGAGGCCGTGAATGGAGGCGGTTGGAGGCTGGCTGCCAGGAGGGAGACAAGCGCTCAGCTGGCGACCCACCAGCTGCAGTACTGCCTGGCCCCGCAGCGCAGCGCACCTGTGCATAGTTCCCCAGCGCCTGCGACTGGTGCGTGAGGGCCAGGTGGCGCCGCGCTGCCGCCGCCGAAGCCTCCGCGCCCTGCCGCATTGCCCCCAGGATCACCGGCGGCAGCGTGACAAAGCCGCCGATGGAGGCGGTGTTGTGGCCCTCTTCCCCGGCGCACTTCTCGGGCGGCACGCCGGCAGCCCAATCTGCGGGGGGATGGTTGCGGGGCAAGGGAAGGGGTGAGGGCTTCGGCTGGCTTGTGGTACCACGCGCATCTGGGAAGAAAGGCAGTTGAGTTGAGAGGCAGAGAGGCAGTTGGGCTGAGCGGCAGCAGCTGTAGACTTGAGAACCACGCCGGCGGGGATCCGGGGGTGCCGTTTCCGATCCCCGGCCCCCACGCCCTGCAACCCCTCGCCAACAGCCAACCCACTCACTCTTGAAGAAGTCGCGATGGTAGCTCTCTGCGTATGTGTCGTTGTGGCTTCCAGGGGTAGTCATGAAAGCGACATAGCTGCACGGCAGCGGCGCCCGGCACGGTGGGTCGTGGCGAAGAAGACGAGTGCGGCGGGTATGGCAGGGAGGCATCGCATGGTGGCGCCCCTGAAACACACAATGTGTGTGCGTCAACCACAGAAAGAGACCGCTCACTCCTGAAGGAAGCCCTCTTGGCTGTAACCGCCGCGGCGCGCCATGCCGCGCGTCACCAGCCGCGCGCACAGCGCATTCAGCGTGTTCTCTCCCGCCGCCATGCCCTCGTGGTAGTGCACACCCTGCATCGTGGGCGCGGCGCGGGTAGAGGCAAGGGGCAAGGGCAGAGCAGGTGAGGGTTGGGATGCTCGCTGGGAGCTGCGGCTACAGGCAAATCCATGGCTGCGCTCAAGTTTCGGAAACCGCTGGTGCCCCAGCGGCCATCTCACACAGCCAACAGCCAACACAGCCACCACTACGTCCCGCCCTGCCGCACGCACCGACTTGCCCCAGCGGTCGTGCTTGCCGTGGTTGATGACGTCGCCGATGATGCGCCCGCCCTGCCCGCCCCTCCCATGCCCGCCTGTGTTGCTCACGCTCATGATGCTACCTGCGATCCGGGGCAGGCGTGCCGCCGAGAAAGCTGATCGGCAAGCGGGGGCTCAGCAAAGGGTTGCGCAGCAGCAGGCTGTGCCTGGCTTCAGCAGGAGTGCGCAGCGCGAGTGCGCATGCAGGCATGGGATCCAGAGGGTGGTGGTGGTGGTCGCAGGAAACCCCGTACTATTACCCACCCAACCCTTAGCCCACCCACCAGCCCAGCCCATCCCAGGGGCCAGCTGGCCCTCACCCACCCGGGTGCCGCTCCTTGGGCGCCTGGTAGGTTGTGATGCGCCCATAGTCGCGCTGAAGGGCACGGACGTCATAGTACCTGCAAGAGGAAAGGGAGGGGGGCAGGGGTAGGTTGAGGAGGAGGGCTGCAGGCCAGAATGAAGGTGCAAGAGGTGCAGGGGGGGAGCTGCCCGCAGGCATCAGGGCTGGGCAGGGCACCATGCAGCGTGCAGCATGCAGGCAGGCACGGTTGCCTGAGCTGCCGAACGATCGGCAGGCACCGAGGCAGGGCTGCAGTATCAGGGCTATAGAGCGCTCACCAGTGCACGGGCATCGACAATGCGTCCGCGATGTATACGCCTGCAGCAAGCACACAGCGCCCTCAATAAAGCATGCCGATTGGCAGCGCTGTGGCGGCGGCGGCGGCGGCGGCAGGCGGCGGGGCGGCGCCATTGCAGCCACTCGCGCGGCTGATCGCCGGCGCCGTCGGGCTCCTGATGGGCCACTTAACTCACCCCATAGCGCGCCGCGCACCCTGTCAAGTGTGACAGGAGAGGTGATGCCCGCCATGCCGCAGCTGTGTCCCTCTCTGTTAGGAAAGTGTGGATTAACAATCCTCGTGAAGAGATTGCAGCGCTGGGGTGGCGGTTGCCTATACGCGCCCAAGGCAGCGCCACGTCGCACCTGCGCCGCCCTCGCCGGGGTGGGTGGAGCGCTCACCAAGCTGAATCAAGAAGACGTGAGGTCTGCCGAATGCTAAATGCCGATTGCGATTATGTCAACCTAGCAATCCATGCATTGCAATCACATGCGAAACAGCTGTGTTGTTGCCAACCGCCAGTCGACGGCATGTAGAAGGGCTGGCCGATGTTGAACTCGAGTGGACTGGTTCTGCCTGTTCTCTGTTTCAATGCGGAGCTAGCTGTTCCAGTGCTCAAACTCGTTGATGTCGGCACCTTCGTCAAACCCGCCGCTCAGCACCTTCATGTCCACCTGCACCCGCCGCACACAGCCAGCCAGCCGGGCAGTGGGCCGCCTGGCACGCAGGTACCAACAGCGGAGGGGGCAACGACCCCCCTCCCCGCCAGCAGCCGCTGCAGAGCAATGTGTGCTGTATCTCCATGCCCCATGCACGCACCCCACCCCACACATGGCCTACCTGCTTGTCGTACTTGGAGCGCCGCCGCTCGTCAAACTGCCGCCACCCAGGCATCTCCCGCAGCTCCTCGGCGGTCACCGGGTTGCCGTGCAGCGACAGCGTGGCCAGCGCTGCGCAGCCCGTCAGCACCTCTGGCGGCACGGCGCGCAGCCTGCAGCCAGCGCAGCGGGCAGAGCGCAGACTTCCATGGGATCAGTGCAGGCAGGGAGCCCGGTGGTCTCTGCAGGCTCCTGCCCTGCCCCCGTCCCTCCACACTCACCTATTGTTGTCCAGCAGTAGCAGCTTCAGGCTTGACAGCTGGCCCAGCTCGGGTGGCAGCACACCCAGCTGGTTGTCCCGCACATCGAGCTCCACCAGCTGGCTGCAGCCGCCCAGCGCCGGCGGCAGCGCCGCCGGCCGGTTGCCGCGCAGGCCCAGGGTGCGCAGCTGCTGCAGGCAGCCGATGCCGTCCGGCAGGCTGGCTGCAAGGGAGGGCCGGGTAGGTTGAGTGGAATGTGAGCTGCTGCTGGTGGCGTGCTCAATGCTTGGGGCGGGAGAAGGGGTGCTGTGGCTGACGGACTTAAAAAAGCAGGGCAGTATCCCGTGACAGCGCACCTATTTGGTTGCCGGCCAGGCTGAGCTTCTGCAGGCGTGCCAGCCCTGCGATGCAGGCTGGCAGCGCCGTGAGGCGGTTGTCGTCTGCTGCAAGCACAACCAGCTGCGTCAGCCCCGTCAGCAGCTGCCAGGGCCCGCCCTCGTCGCCCAGCTGGTTGATCGACAGGCGGAGGCGCTGCAGGGCCGTCAGCTGGCTGATGGCCGGCGGTAGCGCGGTCAACGCGTTGCCGCCGACATCCAGAACCCGCACACGCGCCGCCACGCTGCTGCTGAACAGCTCTGCCGGCAGCTGCGCCAGCTTGAGGTCACGCAGAGCGGCGATGCCCGTCTTGCTCCACGCTTCGGCACGCTGCGCCATGCTGGCGGCAGACGGGTGCCCTGCCGACGCCGCGGCCACCGCGATGCCCTTTTGCGCGGCTCGCTCTGCCAGCTGCTGCCGCCCTCGTTCCAATGCCTGCTGGCGGCCCTGCCGCGCCGCATCCAGTGCAGCCTGCCCCTGGCTGGGCGCCCCCGCCCCGGCTAGCAGCATCAGCTTGGCGCCGGGCTTGACCCCTGCAGCCGCCAGGCTGCCGCTCCGCCCGCTGATCACCTTGCCTGCCACCATGACCTTCTGCTTGCGCACCTGCAAGGGTGCGTGTTGGCCAGTGACGGGGAGGCCGATGGGCAGGCAGCGTTTCGGTGGCAGCGGTGGCGGCGGCATCGGCAGGCAGCAGGCGGCAGCGGCGGCCGGTGGCATAGCGGCGGCACAGATGGCTGGAGAAACGAGCACCTACCATCAACCCCGTCAGCTTCTCCAGCTCCTCCTGCAGTTCTGCCACGCTGCTGTCGGGCGGCAGCGAAACCGCAAGCGTCTCCCTGCCATACTTTATTGTGAGCTCCATTGTCGATTACAGGTTCATTAGAGGGATCGCTGGATTGCTATCGATGCCAGAGGGCGTTTCCTTGGGCTTGAATAGTACTTCCTGGGCTGTCGGTACTTTGATCTACTGCAACAGAGACCTCGCCGCATCGCACCATCTTCAGAGGCGGTCCAGAGCGCCAGCAAACCTCCGTCGACATACAAGGCCATCCCACCTTGCCCAATTGCTGCCTTTGATCGCTCAGGCTGCCAGGATGGAGGGCGTGGGGATGCAGCTGCTCACCACACTGGCGCTCATGTTCTTTGGGGCACTGGCATGCGGCTGCGCGCCCTTCTTCCTCCGCGTGAAAGACACGCACCTGCAGACGGTTGCAGCGCTCGGGGCGGGCCTGATGATCGGCTCGGCGCTGGCCGTCATCATCCCCGAGGGCTTCCATGCCTTTGCGGAGGTGCGCCGCCGCCGCCGCCACCCGCCCTCGTCACTTCTGCCGCATGCATCTTGCCCTACCCTGGCGGCGCCCTGCCTGTGCCTGCAGGCTGGCTCGCATGCTCATGAACACGACCACGACCACGAGGAGGAGCCTGGGCACGAGGAGCACGAGGAGGGCCTGCCAGAGGGGCTGGCGGGGCTGGTCCTCATCTGTGGCTTCCTGGCCATGCTACTACTCGACCACCTGCAGCATGCGGCAGGTGGCAGCTGTGGCACGCCAGGCCACACCCACGCCCACCACCACCACGCTCGCAGCCATTCGCACGGCAACGGGGACTGCGTCAGCGCCAGCGCCGGCCAGGAGCGCCAGAAAGACAGGTCGCCCGAAAGACAGGCAGCGGCGGGGCAGAAGGGCACGGCGGCCGGCAGCAGCGACGCAGGGCACGTTGGCGAGCCACGTGCAGAGGCAGCAGACTGCACTGGCAAGGCCAAGAAAGGTGTGCGGCTGCTCACATCTCTGTGCCAGCCCCTGCTGGGTCACACTAGCACTGTTTGCTGCAAGCCTCCCTTGTTCGTGCCCCGCCTCTCCTCTTGGGATGCCGTTCCCCCAACTCGCCTTCACTTGCCATGCGCCTGATTCCGCTCGCTCTCGCCGCCCTTCTCCACCGCCACTCCGCACGCTGCAGGCGCAGCGGCCCCGCCGCCGCCGCCGGCCGACCCTCAGAGCGCCATCACGGGGCTGCTCATCCACTGCGCCGCCGATGGGCTGGCCATGGGCGCTGCTTTCCTCTCTGGCGACGCCCGCCTCACCATGCTGATCGGTAGGTTTGGGGTGGGGTGGGATGCAGTGAGGTGTGTGTGTGTGTGTGCGCGCGCGCGCATGTGTGTGTGTGTGTGTGTGTGTGTGGTTTATAGGAGGAGAGCGGGCACGGGAGCCTGAAGCAGGCGCCCCTGCTGGAGCGGCCCACCCCTCCAGCTGCCGCCTCTACCCCTTCCCGCCTGCGCTGCCTCGTCCACCTGCCTCCTGTCTGCCTCTCACCTTGCACCTTCCACCTTGCACCTTCCACCCACAGCTGCCGCCATGGTGCTCCACAAGGCTCCCATGGCCTTTGGGCTGGCCACCTACCTCATGGCCTGCCAGTGGACCTTCCAGCGCTCCCAGAAGACGCTGCTGCTGTTTGCGGCGGCGGCACCCGCCGCCACGCTGGCCACCTACGGCCTGCTGGGCTCGCTGGCGGTGCTGTCCTCGCCCGGGGCCGTGGCCCTGTGCGTGCTCTTCTCGGGCGGCACCTTCCTGTATGCCGCCACCATGCACATCCTGCCAGAGGTGCTGCAGAGCGGCGGCGGGGGCGGCCACGCCCGCATGAGCAGCAGCCAGCTGGCGGCGGTGGCGCTGGGCAGCCTGCTACCGGTGGCGCTCAGCTGGGGCCACCACCACTGACCTGCACGATGCATTGCCTGCACACTGATGCACACGGCATAGTGCCCAGGCGGTGTAAAGCAAAGCCATGAAATTTCTGGGGAGTGCTGCTGCCTCCTGCCATGGTACCCAATACTATGCGATGCAGGTGAATGCAGGCTCTTGGCAACTGTCTGCCACCCCTCAGAGCGCGCAGCATGCTGGCGAGCCAGGAACGATGTGCTAGACCTTGCATAGCAAGCCTTTGTAGCCTGTGGCCCCCATCTGCATGGCCTGATACCACTTCCTGAATCACATCCTAAAGCGGGAAACTGAGCCAGGGCAGCAGCCGATTTCTTGCGGATCGCTGTGCACCGACGTCAGTCTGGCTGGCGACACTCGCTCACCCTGCCTGCCAACGTGCTACAGCCGCACGCCTCCGGCGCCCGTGCACTCCTGTCAGCAGGCCCTCGAGATCTACAACACCTTGCATTGCTGTTCATTCAAGAGGGGGAGAGAAAGTTTCAGGGATGCATTCCCCTGCTGCATGCATCGCTGGCGCCGCCAAAGTGCTGCACTGCCATTCAGCGGACCCATTCGGCGGACCCATCGCCAGCGCTCCGGTCCCAACGGCGATGCGCGGAGCATGTCTGATAGGCCCGGCGCCGCTGTTGAGACAGGGGAGCGAGGCGAGCTCGTGTTTGCGCAGGGCAGCGACGACCCAATGGCGCAGTCATTGAAGCGGAATGGTGGGCGCAACTGGGGCTGGGGGAGCGAGACGAAGCGAAAGACAGCAGAGCGTGCTGTGCTTTGCCACCGACCAGCGCGCTCGGCAGGCGCCGCCGCCCCACCCGCCTTTTGCTTTGTCTCTTTGTTCTGCGGCTGTTGCGCTGCGTCATTACAGCGCACGGAGTGCTATGAACACATGCACAGAAGTAGAGAGGCAGCCATGCAGGTCTCTGCAGACGCACGCCCGGCGTCGCTGCCACCGCCGACGACCGCAGGCGGGCCAGGTGTGCCGCTGACAGCTCTGTGCTGCCGCTGGAAAGCACGTGTCGCTCGGAGCTTAGCCGCGCCGTTTACTGCAAGGAACGGGATGGGGCAGTGAAGGAGAGGGAAACAGACAGGCGCATTGAGTGCGGCAACATGGGCAACCACCGACACCGTCAGGCGCCAGCTTCTTTTGCGGCAGCCTTTTTTCTTCATATCCTTTTTCTTCATAACTCGCCTCAAACGCCATTCGTTGGGCTCAGCAAAGCGATCGTACAGGGGCTCGATGCGCTCGTGCCGCTTGCGCCTCGAGAGCTTGTGCGGGTCAGCGGCGCGGAAGAAGCGCGGCGCCATCTCCACCAGCCACTTGGGGTCGATCTCGCACACCTGGCATGGGCAGGGGTGGGGCAGGGGTGGGGTGAGGCAGGCAGAGATGCAGTGCTTGGGGTGGCGGTGCGTTGGGTGGAAGGAGGAAAGGGGCGGGAGGCGGCGCGGCGGCAGCAGGCGGCACAGGAGCGGCGCATCGGCGGCGCAGTGTGCAGTACAGGGGCCGCACCTCTCGCATGTACTCCTTTGTTGTCAGCACCAGCTCGTGGTACACCACCCACTGCGGCTGGTGCTGGAAGAGGGCGGAGCTGGGGTGGATGAACACGGGCTGCTGCTCCACCACTGCAGGCACGAAGAGGGAGGGCAAGGCCAGTCGTAGCAGCTGAGCATCATGTGTGCGTGTTCTAAAGGGAACGACGGTCGAGGCAGGCCGGGGTACACACCAGGTGGATGCTTTTTGCTGCCGAGCCACCCGCCTACCACCACCGCCACCACGCACGCCAAACCCACACACCACCATCAGGCCGCCCACCCCGCCCACGCACCCGTCTTGTAGCCCTCCTGCGCGTCCTTGCGGGCGGCGTGGAAGAAGAAGCCGGAGCAGATGGCCTTCTGGATCTTCTGGTAGCTGCGCCCGGCTGCAGTACCAGCAGGGGCCAGGGGACGGTACCGGTACCGGGTGAGCGGGGCACAGAGGGCAAGCACCGGGTCGTCACCGTCTCGGTGCCAGAAGCACTGGCAGGTTAACGACAGGTAGAGGAGAGCGCTGGGGGGATGCAGGGCGTGGCTTCTGCTTCCCCATCCGTTGCGTCTCTCTGCCTGGCGATGCGGTTCAGCCCACCTGACACCAGGTCGAGCTTGTAGCGATCCATGATGGCCACCAGCTGCTTGCGCACATCCTGCGCCCGCCGCAGCGACCGCGCCTGCAGCGCAGCAGGAGAGCGGGGGCCGCAGGCGCACGGCGGGTTGGCCAGAGCAGAGAGAGCGCGCGTGCACGTCGGTGGCGTGGAACCAGTCAATGGCTGCCCATCCGCTGGCTGGTTGGCCTGCACGCTACACCTGTCGCCACCGCCCCATGCTCCCTCCCATCCCACCTCCCCCACACCCCACCACCCGGCCTCCGCCGCACCTGCACAAAGGCCTCGTAGCACCAGGGGTTGGAGAACTTGGAGTTCTTCCAGCCCTCGTAGACCGCCAGCAGCGTGAGGTGGTCGCCCTCGGGCTGGTGGAACTTGGCCTTCTTCTGGTCAGCCTGCGCCTGCTTCTCCTTGGGCCTGCGGGAGGGTGGGTGAGCAGGTGGGTGGGTAAGGTGGGGTAGTGTGGTTCGGTTTGGTTCGGTGTGGTGTGGTGCAAATGTGTGAGTGGTGGGGTGGTGGGGTTGGGTGCGGGTGTGGGGCTGGTGCTGAGGAGAGTTGCCGGCACGCTGGGTGGCGGAGAGCAGCAGGGCGAGAGAAGCATGCGCTTGCAAGCGCTGGAGCGACCGGCAGCCTGCCCACCGACATTGCGCCCTGGCTCACCGGTAGAAGATGTTTTGCGCGGAGAGCATGCCGATGATGGTCAGCACCTCCTCGCTGCACCCCAGGTCCACGCTGGCGATCAGCATCTTGCTGCGGGGAGGCGCAGGGGTGGTGGTGTGTGCGCGGGTGGGGGAGAGGGGCAGGAGCAAGGTGGGATGCTTGGGGCAGCGAGAGCGGCCGCGAGGGGGGGAGCGCAGGATGTGTTTGTGCGCGAGGCAGGACGTGTAGCGCTACACATGCACTGCCAAAAAACAGTGCAATACCACACAGCGTACAGTACCACAAGGCGGTACCACAGGACCGCACCTGACGGGCGGGTCCAGCGGGAACTCCGCCATCTTGCGGCCCAGCCGCGTCAGCAGCCCCTCCTCGTCCAGCGCTCCCAGGTTGTACAGCTGCTCCAGGGCGGAGATGAGGGTCTGCATGAATGGTCCGGTGGGTTGGGGAGGGGAGGGAGGCGGGCCTCGAGGTCAGCGCTGGAAGATGCGGGGAGCTCTGCGGCGCCCCCTGGCAGTCCTGCCGCCATCCCCGGCATCCGCCCAGCAGCCCCTGCCCTGCCCAGGCCCCCTACACTACTAACACCTCAAGCAGATGGAACCCCACCCTGGAGCCCACACCACCAACAACAAAACCACCCCACCACCACCACCATCACCTGCGGCGGCGGCGGGTCCATGAAGTCGAAGTTGAGCAGGTCGTTGATGCCCATCGCCTTCATGGTCAGCACCGTCATGGACAGGTTGGAGCGCTGCGGGGGGTGGGGTTGGGGTGGGGTGGGGAGTGAGGTGAGGTGAGGTGAGGTGGGCAGGGGAGAGGCGTGTCAGCACGCAGGCAAGCGAAGGGCAGGGCAGCACTCAGGGTAAGGGGTGCGCGTCGATAAGCAAGCTGGCATGGGCGTGTGGCGCAGGAGGTGGTGGGGTGGGCCGCCCCGCAGCAGCGGCAGCCCGCCCAGGCCCACCGCCGTCGCACCAGCATATAGGCTGCCGCGCGGGCCAGGAGCCGCCCCACACCTGGATCTCTGGGATGCTGGTGGGCAGCATCTCCTG
>NW_005435086.1:305728-306955 GCF_000147415.1 Chlorella variabilis | reverse complement strand
AAGGCAGGGAAATGGTGGGGCAGGTGCCGAGGAGCGGCAGGCAGACAGGCAGGGCACAAGCAGTGGGAAGGCTGGTAAACAAGGCGCCGGAACCGCAGCAGCGGAGGCAGCCACCTGCCACCCCACCCCACCTCCACCCCACCTCCACCCCATCTCCACCCCTCTCCACCCGACCTCCACCCCACCCTCCACCACGTCCTGCCCCACCCCGTGCCCCACCTTTGGGTTGAACACCTTCTGCTTGGCGAAGCCGGGGTCCACCACGTAGTAGATGCCGTCGATGGTGAGGGAGGCCTCGGCGATGTTGGTGGCGATGACCACCTGCAGCGCAGCGTGACCACAGCGTGGCGCAGCGTGGGTTCAGGTGGCACAGCGTGGCACAGCGTGGGTTCGGGGTGATGGATTTTGCGGCGCGCGGCACAGCGTGGGCTCAGGTTGATGAATGTTGCGGCGCGAGCGTCGAGCATGGCGCGGCGTGGGTCTGTGGCCACATGGCCGTGTGTGGCGTGGCTGTGGCAGGCTCGGCGCGGGCGAAGGGCAGGGGAGGCGAGGAGGCGCGGCATGGAGCGGCGTGGCGTGCGTGGCGATGCGTGCGGCGGTGATCACCTTGCGGGTGCCGGGCGGGGCGGGCTCGAAGATGCGGGTCTGCGGGCCGGGGTGCAGGAGGAAGGAGGACTCGGGGAGGGAAGGTCGGATGTGTGGGAGGTGCGGGAGCAGCGGCATGTGACCCTAGCCTGGCAATTCACTCGGGCCAGGAGCACAGGCTGCCCAGCAGCACTGCGCGCGTGTGCGGCTCGGAGCTGGTGGCGATGGGTGCAACACCAGCGCAGCTGCAGAAGCTGCCGCGCACCTGCATCTCCGAGGGCAGCGCCGAGTAGACGGGCAGGATGATGAGCTCGGGCACCGCGGGTCCCAGCGACTTCATGCGCTCAAAAAGGATCTGCGGGGAGGGCGGTCGGGCAGGAGGGCGGGAGGGAGGGAGGGAGGTGAGGGAGGTTAGGGTGAGGGCGAGTGAGGTGAGGCGAGGCGTCGGTGCCTGCCCCAGCCGTCAGCCACCAACTCTCGCTTCCCACACGCACTATGTTTCACCAGCCCGCGCTCAGCCGCCCCAGCAGCTGCCCCCACCCCCACCACCCACACACATGGGCCCTGCCACCCGGGCACCCGCGGGAGCCCACCTGGGCGCTGGTGTCAATCTCCTCCTGGCCCGTCAGGAACAGCAGGATT
>NW_005435086.1:305155-305678 GCF_000147415.1 Chlorella variabilis | reverse complement strand
CCCACACACCACACCACACCCACCTGGCTGAGCATGTCGTCCAGGAGCGCCTCCCGCAGCAGCATGCCGTCAGTCATGTACTTGATCACCGTCTGCTGGCTGGTGCAGTCCTCGAAGCGGATGGCGTAGCCCACCTGCGGCGGCGGCGGCGGCGGGGAGGTGGGAGGTGGGAGAGATGCACGGGGATCAGGGGTTGAGGCTGTTGGCAGGGCGGGCGACAGGGGGAGAGCGGCCACGCCGGCAAGGCTCCACCGGTGGCAAGCGGAGCAGGGCAGGGGTAGGGCAGGGTGGTGGCCCCGCAACGCAGGCCGTAGCCCACCCCAAATGCGCACCTCCTCTCCCAGGCGGCACCCCACTTCCTCCGACACGCGCTTGGCGACAGACATGGCGGCCACACGCCTGCAGCAAGGGCACAGCCGCCTGTGGGCGAAGGAAGCCGGACTGGCTGCGGCTGCAGCAAGTGTGGAGCAAGCGGAACGGCACACGCCGGCGCCACCCGGGCTGCAGCTCTGTCGCCCGGCAC
>NW_005435086.1:268015-304812 GCF_000147415.1 Chlorella variabilis | reverse complement strand
ACCACCAGACCTCCACACACACACACACACACACACCGTGGCCATAAGCCAAACAACCGCGCACAGGCACCCACCCACACCCACACACGCACCTGGGCTGCGTGCAACCAATCTTGCCCTTGCTGGTGTACCCCGACTCCGCCAGGTACTGCGTCATCTGGGTGGTCTTGCCTGACCCCGTCTCCCCAATCACCACCAGAACCTGCGGAGAGGGGTAGGGGCAAGCAAGAGGGTGCATCAGTGCATACGCATGCACACGTGCGTGTCTGTTTCGTCTGGTGGTGGCTGGTGGCTGGTGGCTGGGGCTCAGCAGGTGGCCACGGCGAGCGGAGTGCCCAGCGGTGGGTGGGAAAACGCCCAGCCAGCTGGGCGCACGGGACCGCCACCGCCACCACCATGCACGCCCACACGCATGAGACGCCATGCCACGCCAGCACACCCACCGCACGCGCACACACGCAGCCCACCTGGTTGTCGTGCACCGCCTGCACCAGCTGCTCCCTCAGCTTATAGATGGGCAGCGACTCGCGCTGGTCCTTGATGGAGCGGTTGTCGCGGATGCCAAAGGTGGGCGCCTTGCCCAGCGCCTGCGCAGCAGAGGGCGGCGCGGGAGAGGGATTGAGCGCGTGGGCGAGCAGGGCAGGTGGCACAGCGGGGTGGCTTGCGCAGAAGGAGTGGAGTGGGGCAGGCGGGGGTAAGGGCTTGGGGTGCGTGTGTTGTGTGCTCGCAGGCAGCCGCTCACACGCGGCCTCCCGCTTCCCACACACAGCGCCGCTCCCCCAACGACCCCCACAGCCAGCCGCCGCCAAGCAGCGCAGCCCCGCGACCCACCTGCTGCTTCCACTCCGGCACCTCCTGCACCCCCACACCGATGCCGCGCAGCTCCTGCGCCAGCGCACGCTCGCTGGCGTCTGCGGGGCAGGCGGGCAGCACAAGCAGGGCAGGGGTTCAGCGGTGAGCTCATGAATGCCCTGTCTGTCCTCCCAAGAGGCAGCGCGCAGCCAGCTCCCCGCCTGCAAGCAACAGGCAAGGGCCAGGCGAGGCCCAGGAGCCAAGCCAAGCGAAGCCTACAGGGGGCCCGCAGGTGCAGGTGGTGCCGCAGCAGCGCACGCACCCGCCATGGGATCCTCCCAGGGCTTGGAGAGGTCCTTGGGGATGGCCTCGATCAGCATGCGGTTCTGCTGCTCCCGCAGCTCCCGCCGCTCCTTGGCCAGAGCGCTCTGCGGGAAGGGGGGCGGGGCAGGAGGTTCAAAACAGGGAGGGGAGAGGCGAGGGTTGGGTGTGTGGTGGTGGCGGTGGCGGTGTTGGTGGGAGGCGGCAGAGCCGGGGCTTTGTGATGCAGTAGACGTGGAGGCGCAGGCTCGTGACCAGCCACGCCGCCACCTCGCCCCGCCCCACCCCAGAGCGGCCGGCTGCCGCCGACGCCACCAAGCCAAGCCCACAGCCCACACAGGCGGGAAGTCACCTGCGTCATGGCGGCGCGCTGCATGGAGCCGTCTGGGTTCTTCACAATCTTGATGGGGCTCATCTCCACCCCCGTCTTCTGGGTCTGGCCCCGCAGGAAGTCGGGCTCGTTGTCGTTCAGGTCGATCTCAAACTCCTCCTCCACCTGCGGCAAGAAAGGATGGCGACAGGGAAGGAAGCCAGGAGGCAGGGAGGAGTTGAAAACGTAGGCGTGAGCAGGGAGGAAGAGGGCGAGAGGCGGAGCGTTGGGGCGCAGAGAGAGAGCCAGGCAGATGTGCCGGGGGCCAGAGGCCTGTGCCGCTGCCCTCACCTCAGCATCCACGCTTGCCAGCGCGCCGCCCTCCTCCTCATCGAAGCCGGGATACTCGCTGGGATCCAGCACGCCTGCACAGGTATCCAGCATCCAGCGGGGGCGCTGAGCACCAGCCTGCCTCGTGCCCGCCTGCCTGCAGCCCACGTGCCCCTGCCCCAGCTGCAGCAGCTGCCCCTCCTCCAATGAAATGTCCTGACAGTGCAATGCTGTATTGCAGAAATCTATCTCTGTACCGCTGCAGTACCACCCACCCGAGTTGATCAGCTGCTTGATCTCCCACTTCTCGTAGTCGCTCATCACCTTGCCGCGCCGCTTGGGCTTGCCCTCCAGCACCTCATCCTCCTTGACCTACGAAGAAAGAAGGTGGAAGAAAGAAGGGGAGGGTGCGGCAGTAGTAGGTCAGCAAGGCGTGGAGGTAGAGAGAAAACAAACAGGCCGGGAAAGGGCAGCCGTGGGGCGAGGAGCCACCCCACTCGGGCCAGGCGGCCTTCACGCCTCTCCCAGCCACACGCCTGCCGCAGCGCCTGGCCCCAGAGCACCAACCCCTCCCCCCCCCCACACACACCTTGATCCCCGACAGCCCGTGCAGCGCGGTCTGGTTGGCCAGGCTGAGCGGGCCCGCGGGGTTGGAGGCGCCGGTGGGGGCCGCGCCGCGCTGCATGGGCAGCAGGTCCTCCCCTGTGACTTGATCCACATCCCGCATCGCCAGCCCCAGCCGCTGGCCCGTCTTGGACACAATCTTGACCCAGACGGGGTCGCCTGCGGGTGGGTGGAAAGCGCGGCACGGCACGGCGGCGGCTCGTGGGCGGCAGGGAAGCGGGACGGGGGGATGGAGGCGGGGCCGCTACCAAGCACGGCCGAAGGCCAAAAGATGCCGGCAGCTATGCTCCTGGCGACGAGGCTTCCTGGCTGCGGTCAGCTGCCTGCCGCTGTGCTGCAACTCCCACACAGACAAGCGGCCTGGGCGCTGCGCCACGCCGCCATCCACATCGCCCCCACCCTCCACCTCGCCGCGCCCACCAGCCACCCGCCAGCCAGCCACCCGTCAGCCAGCCAGCCAGCCCAGCCGCCACCCCCGGCTGTCCTGCAGGCCCCTGGGCGCACCTTTGCCCACCATGTCCTTGGCGCTGCCTGCCCGCTTGGTGGAGGAGATATTGGACAGGTGCACCAGCCCCTCCTGCTTGGTGCGGAACCCTTGCAGCTCCACAAAGCAGCCAAAGTCCATGACACCCGTCACACGGCCCTGCGGCAACAGGGACACCAACGCACAGTCAGGGCAGGCCAGGGGTGGCCGGCTGGGTGGTGGGGCTGGCAGGGTGGGAGGGCTGGCTGCTGGCAGCAGCTCCCGCAGCCTGCCATCGGAGCAACGCGAGCCGGCCTGCTAGCTGGCTGGAACTGAGTATCAAGCTGCCAAACCAGGCGGCGCGCCAGCAGAGCTGACGCTGAGTTAGGTGGCGCTACACGCATGCACGCACCCGGTACACGCCATACATCTCAGGCTCATCCGGCAGCGGCTCCTCGCGGCGGCCGCCGCCGCCGCGCGGGCTGGGGCTGCGTCGCCGATACCGCTCCCTCGACCTGCTGCGGCTGCGCCGGCGCCTGCCGCCGCCGCCGGGGCTGCGGCTCCTGCTGCGATACCGCGGGCCATCGCGGTTCCGCTCCTCCCGCCCCCCCCGGCCCCGGCCGTCCGCCTCCCGCCCGTTGCGCGTCGACGCCTGCTCGTGGCTGCGCTGACGCTCTGCCCCTGTATCCGCCTCTGCCTTGGCCCGAGCCTCCGCCAGCATCTCTTCTTCCATCTGCTTCACTCGGTCCCGAGTGTCGGGCATCGCAAGGCCCGCAAACGGTGCATCCGGCCGCGGCTGCAGGCCCGAGGGCCCCGCCCCGCCGCCGCCGGGCTTGCCGCCGGGCTTGCCGCCGGGCAGCATGCGCTGGATGATGGCCCACAGAGTCTCAACGAGCGAGTCGGGCATGTCGGCGCCATTCTCGCGCAGCGCAAGCCGGAACTCCTTGACGCTCGCCTTGCCCTTGCTCAGCTCGACGATAAACTCAGACAGGGTCTTGTCCGCAATGCCCAAGTGGTTCTCGAGCTCTGCAGGCGGCAGAAAGCAGGTGGAGGCGGGTGCTGGGCTGGACGGCAAGCGGGGCAGCGGGCGGGCGGCAGGGCAGCGGCGGGGCATGTGATGGGCAGGCGGCACACGGCGGCCGTCCTCCCCGCACCTGTGGTGATCTTGCTGACCAGCGACAGGTACTGCAGCTTCGCCAGCTGCTCCATTGGGCCTGCCTCTGGGCTACAACCGGTGGCGGCAGCCCGCACGGGTGCTCGATGGCTGCCTGGGCCTGCTGTGCGCCGCCCTGTTACTTCCCGGCCGAATTGAGGGTCTCAGATCCGCTGCAGGAGGCAGGCAGCAAGCCCGCAGGGGTGGCTCGCGGCCACTGGTGCGTCTGACCTGCTGGCCGCAGTGCTATAAACTGCAATGTCACAGAGTGCTGCAGCGGCGTGGGCCTTGGATTTCCTTGCAACTAAGAGGCAGCATGTGCCATGCGCGACGCGGCGAGGAGACACTTGTGTACGGTGGCCGCTTTCGCATTTTGCTGTCTTCTTTCTGCATCCTCTCCTGCTTTCCGGTCGTGGGTGAGCGTGCCTGTGGGCTGTCGCCCTCAAGCGGCACCCGCGTTGAGCGGCAACTCTCTCTGCGCCACTCTTCCCTCCATCTACGAAACGTCGAATCCCACTGTCAGTGCGGCCACAGCGCCGCGCGGCTCCCGGCAACACCATGTCGCCGCCCCGCCGCCGCCACCTCCCCAGCACCCACGCCGCTGCGACTCAGCCGTGAAGAGAGCCTCTGCCGCCACATGGGACTGGTTGCCGTAGCACTGGCACTCCTGCTGGCCCTGCGCCTGGCCCTGGCGGGCCAGGCGCCCGATTGGACGGTATTGCCTGGCAGCGACGTGCAAACAGGTGCGGCGGCGCATGTGAACCAGCACCCGCATGCGGCACGCCGCCGCCGCATCGTCGTGCCCCCAGATCAGCCCTCCCACAGACAGGCGACCGCGCCAGCTGACCCTGGTGCGCCGCTCTCTGTGCAGAGCAGGAGGTCATGGCGCGGCTGCGCCGCGCTTTCCACGACGCCGGCAACCCCAAGGCCCTCTGGCCCGGCTGGCAGCCGGCCGACCCCACCCACCATTGCCAGTGGCGCAACGTGGCGTGCGACAGCAACCAGCGCGTCACGCGGCTGTGAGCGGCGCCGGCCCGCGCGCCAGGCCGCCAGCCAACCAGCCAGTCCGCTGCGGCCGCCGGCCGCTGCTCCCCAGCCTGTGCATGCAAACGCCTGCCGGCCAGCTGGCGTATATCCGCTTGCAGCTTGCTGACACCGGAATGGCGTCGGGAAACCAATGCCATATGCTGCTTTCCTCCCTGACTGGCAGGGACCCGTCTGACCAGAGCTGGGTGACGATGGTGGCGGTGGCGGCGCCGCGGAGCCGCAACATGACAGAGGCGCGCGCCGAGCTGCCGCAGCTGGCGCGCCTGCTGTGGCTGGAGGAGCTGCTCGTGGGGGTGCCCCCCTCGCTGCTGCCGCGCGGCGTCCCTGCTGCCTGGGGCCTCCCCGGCGCCTTCCCGCGCCTCAAGAGGTGAGCGGGAGCAGCGTGCCGGGCGGGTCAAGCACACCCCGCTAGGCGCTGTTTGGTGCAGACCCTACCCAGGCTTGCCTGATCCCATGCATGTGCACAGCAGCTCGCCACCCGCTCGCCTACCCACCACCCCCTCCCTGGCTTGCCCCCGCCGCCGTCCCCGTCCCCGCTGCACAGGCTGTCTGTGACGCTGCCCACGTCCCACGGCCGCCTGCCCGACATCCGCCCCGGGGCCCTGCCGCTGCTGCAAGCCCTGGACCTGGCGATGCCCAAGCTGCATGCCAGCCTGCCGCCCAGCTGGGGCGCCAGCCCCGGCACGCTGCCTGCCCTGCAGAACCTGAGCCTGGTGGCGGAGGTGTGGGGGCCGCTGCCGCAGGAATGGGCCTCCGGCTTCCGCTCCCTGCGCCAGCTGTCCATCCGGCGCCAGGCCAGCGCGTTCCTGGCTGCGCCAGGCAGGGAGGCGGCGCCCCGCGGCGCCGGCCGTGCCCCGCCGCCGCCGCCCGCGGGGCCGGCCCGCGCTTATGCGCTGCCAGCCAGCTGGGCGGCCGGCTTCCCGCTCCTGACCCGCCTGTCCCTGTGGAGGCTGCCGCTGGCCGGCCCTCTGCCAGACGCCTGGGCGCTCACCCGCTTCCCGGCCCTCACCGAGCTGTGCGTGCGCCCGCGGTGGTAGCGCGTGCGGCCTTGCAGCTGCGCCGGCCTGCTGCGCCGGCCTGCTGCGCTGTCCTGCTGTGCTCTGCCTGTGCGCTGGCCTAGCTGCCGACCTGTGCATGCCACCTGGATCCCGCCTGCAGCACGCTGCAAGACTCGCCGCTGACAGGCACCCTGCCCGCCGCCATCTTCAGCCGCCACCCGCGCCTGCGCCAGCTGTCGGTGCGTGCCGGGCCACCGCCGCCCGCCTGTGGAGGCCGGCAGGGCGCTGCTGGCCTGGCCTGGCTGCGGCGCTACGCCCCGCCAGCTGGCGCTCGAGCCTCTCACTCGCTGCGCTGCCCCTGCCTGCCCCTGCCTGTCCCTGCCTGCCCCACTCGCCCCTGCATCGCCCCCCGAAATGGTTTTGTGTGTCATACTTCTTCTTCTTTCCCTTCTTCCTCTGCAGCTGCGCAACACGCGCATCTCAGGCACACTGCCGCCCGAGTGGGCTCAGTCTGAGGTGGGTGGGCTGCGGTGCGGCGCTGCGCTGGCTGCACCCGGCAGGGCAGGAGGTGCCTGGGGGGCAGCGCCTGGCAGGACAGGAGGCGCCCAAGGAGCCAGAGCCTGGGGCATGCGTGTGCAGAATACATCCGCACGCCTACACACAGCCACACACACCCCACACACACCTACACACACACACACGCGCGGTGCAGGTCACCGGGCTCAGCCTGCGCGACAACGGCCGGCTGACCGGGCCCGCCTTCCCGCCAGCCTGGCTGGCGCGTGGCGGCATGCGCTGCCTTCGCTGGCTGCACCTCAACGGCAACCCGGGGCTGACCGCCGCGCCGCCGGCCGGCCTGCCGTGGCCAAACCTGGCGGAACTGTGAGGCTGTGGGGGCGGGTGGCTGGAAGCTGGGGAGGCGGAGGAGTAGGTGTTTGTGTGTGGCTGGAGCGATGCAGGGAGGTGCAGCGCGGGGGGGGACGGCGGCAGGATCTAAGCGAGCTACTGTGTGGGGTGGGGGCGGTGCGGCTCGTGCCTGTCCAGCTGCAGCCTCCGCTGCGTGGCGGCGGCGCCAGTCCCGGCGCCGCCTCCCTCCCTCTGACCGGCGCGCTTGGCCCTGCTTTCCTCCCTGCTGTGCGTGCAGTGTGCTGGATAGCGCAACGCCGGCAGAGCTGGACACGTGGTGCCGCGACACGCCGGCAGGCAGCCTGCTCTTGGTGGGCACTGGCACCGCCGTTCTGGAGGCAGACAGCGAGATCCCGCCGTGCGCCATGTATCCCGTAGCAGACCAGGGGGCGCAGGGAGCATCGGGTCTCGCCGCAAACGGCACCCACGCGCCGGCCGCCAGCACCGCGGCGCCGGGCATGAGCCTGGCGGCGCTGGCGCCGCTCGCGGCGGCGGCGGCGGCGGGCGCGGCGGGCAGGGTGCTGTGGCGGTGCAGGCGGCGGCGCCTGCACTCTCAGCAGGGCCCCGACTGCGAAATGCTGCTGCAGGCGGGCAGGGAGCAGCAGCCGGACCGGCAGGTGGATGGCTCGGCTGGCGACAGGGCTGCGCTCACCAGGCGGGCGCGGCTGGCTGCGCTGGTCAGCGCAGAGATAGGAGGCAGCATCGAGGTGCTGCCCATAGCCGGGCTGCCTGCTGCGCTGGCGCACCAGCTGGCGCCGTTGGAAGGGAGCGGGCAGGGCAGCCCGCTGGCAGCAGAAGCGCAGGGGCCGCCGCCGGCTGGGCGTGCCGGCGGCGGCGATGCCAACCGCAGCCGGCAGTGGGGCCTGAGCACGGTCTCCCTGCAGCTGAAGCCAGGAGCATTGGAGGTAGGTGGCAGCGGAGGAGGTGGCTGGGGGCGTGCTGCGGCCAGACAACAGAAAGGTGGAGAGAACACATGTATGTACTCCCGCGCACCATCCCACCCTCCCCTCCCCGGGTGCCTGCTCCCCTCCCCGTGTGCAGCTGGCACAGGACGACGCGGGGCGGCCGGTGGAGCTGGGGCAGGGCGGCTTTGGGGTCGTGTACATGGCACGCCTGCAGGGGGTGGAGGTGGCTGTCAAGGTGGGAGGCAGGGCATGCGCTGACCGGCACTAGGCGCTGAGCTGTGTGGCCATGCCGTTTGTGCTCAGTGCTGGACAGGTGTGTGCGCTGGACGGAGCAGCTGCCGCGTGGCCAGCCCCTCCACATCCCATCCCTCTCCGCCGCAGGTGTTTGAGCTGGCGCCGGGGGCAGCCTCCGCGGCGATGTGGCGGGAGGCGGCCCTGCTGCGGCGCTGCGCACACGAGCGCATCGTGCCGCTGTACGGCGTGGCCCTCAAGGTGCATGGGGGCTGTTTTTTTAGCAGCGGCTGGTGTCGGAACAGCAGGATGGTTGGGTGGTCAGCAGTAACGTCAGCCCTAGGTTGCTCCACACACAGGCGACCTCCCTGACCCTGCTGCCCTTTGTGCCTGCAGGGCTGCCTGCTGATGCTGGCCATGCGGCTGATGGAGGGCGGCAGCCTGCGGGCCGCCCTGCAGGACGAGGGCAGGCGGGAGCGCCTGCGCTGGGCACAGGGGTGCGCTGCTTGTGCTGCGGCCCGTGTTGCGGCAGCAGAGTCGCACAGAGAGCCGGCAAAGCTAACCTGCCCTGGTGTTCTCCATGCCCCCCCTGCTTCCGCAGCGGGTGCCAGGTGGCTGCTGACGTGGCGCAGGCGCTGGACCACCTGCACCGCCAGCTGGGCATCATGCACGGCGACCTAAGCAGCGGGTGGGAACAGCTGCTGAGCATGCTGCTTGGGGTTGCTCCTGTGCATTTCATTTGCCCTCCCTTTTCCCCGTCCTCTCCCGACCATGCCCCTGTCGCCCCTTGCCTTCCCCCCAGCAACGTGCTGCTGGATGGCGGCCTGCGGGGCCACCTGGGAGACCTGGGGCTCGCCTTCTCGGTGGCCAGCGCCGCGCCCGGAGGCGGCGCCCGCGGCTTCTGCCTCACCCACGCAGGTGCGGGGCAGGCGTCTGGCTGGCAACCTGCTTGCTGTGGGGTCTACCTGCCGTGCTTGCTGCTTTCCAGCCAACACCCCAGCAAGTGGCCGGCGCTTCACGCTACACCCGTCTGTCGTGGTGCCATTCTGCAGCTCCAGAGCAGATGCTGGGCCAGCCGTGCACCTCTGCCGCCGACATGTACAGCTATGGAGTGCTGCTGGTTGAGCTGACCACGCGGCAGGCGGTGCACCGGCGCCGCGCCTGGCGCCTGCCACACGCGCCCGAAGAGTGCCCGCAGGTGGGGGTGGCCTGCTGCTGCTGCTGTACCAGTGGTCGGATACTACGCATGGCTCCCTTTCCCACCCCGCGGCTCCCTCGCTTTCCCACTCGGCTGCTTCCTTGCCCGCCCTGGCATGTGCAGGGCGTGCTGGCGCTGATAGAAGCCTGCCTGTCACACGACCCGGGGGCCCGCCCCACTGCGGCAGAGGTGCTGCAGCGGCTGCGGCAGGATGAAGGCGGAGGGGGGTGATGGCGGACAGGCAGCCTGCAGCCTGAATCTCTGCTTGCAGCCCGGGAGTTTCTGTTGTGCTTCCACTCAGATTCTCATGCCATTCATGGCCACTTAAGCTCACACCTGCTGCCGCCGGCAGAGCACAGCAAACGGAAACACGAAAAACATACGCAACGCAACACACCGCCGCAGCTGGCTGCCTGGCTGCGCGCGCCAACCAATCAGCAGGTGGGCTTGACCCACCAGGCCGCCTCCCAGGTAGCCTTGTCCCCCGCCTCCTCCAGCCCCTGCTCGGGCACCGCGGCGCGCAGCAGCGGGCAGGGCACGGCGCGCGCGGCGCGGAACTCGTCCACCGCCGCCGCGCAGCCCTCGAACGAGCCGTAGTCGTCCAGGTAGACCAGGCCCCCCGGCGACACGCGGTCGTATAGCGCCTGCAGCGCGTCGCGCGTGCTGGTGTACACGTCTCCGTCCAGCCGCAAAAAGGAGATGGCGTCGATGGGGGCGGCGGGCAGGGTCTCGTTGAACCACCCCTCCAGCACGCGCAGGCGGTCGGGCAGGCGGGTGAGGCCCAGCGGGGCGGTGAAGTTGGCGACGGTGTCGTCGAACTGGGCGCGGGACGCCGCCATCCAGCCCTTGCCGCCGTGCCCCTCGTCCTGCTCCACCATCTCCGGCAGGCCCTCGAAGGAGTCGGCGGCCCACAGCTTGCGGGCGGCGCGCGGGTCGTGGTCGCTCAGCGCCTTGAGCAGCAGTACCGCCATGCCACCCTGCACGGCACGCGCGCGCATGCGGCGCTGGGAGCCGGCCGGGCGCTCCCTGCCAACCACAATGCGGGGCAGCTGCAGCTCGGCGCTCCTCGCCAACACATCAAGGCAGGTGCGGCGCTCCTCCACCCCGCCCCAGCTACCCCGGCAGCACACCCAGCGCCCCAGCGGCGGCAGCCCGCGGCAGCAGCCCGCGGCGGTTGCTGTCCCGGCGCCTGGTTGCTGTCCCAGCGCTGCCGCACCTTGTACGTCCCCGTCTCAACAAAGTCGCCGGGCACGCCCTGCTCCAGTGCTCCCATGGCCAGCAGCATGGACAGCTGGCGGCGCCAGGGGTACACCAGGGCGGGCACGTCGAAGCGGGCGGCGTCGATGGCCCAGGCGCGCGGTGCCCAGCTTGGCCAGGCCCAGCGCCAGCGCGCACAGCAGCGCGCCCTGCACGCAGATGGCCAGCGGGCTGCGCAGCGGGTGGCGGCGCGGGCTGCCGCCACCGCCGCCGCCGCCGCCGCCGCCTCCGGGGCGCTGCGTCGAGCTGTCCAGCATCGTGTGCTTGGGAGGGCTAGGCCTGGAGGCAGGGGCAGGGAGAGGTGGGAGTGGGCAGCTGCCGTGACTCAGGGAGGTGCCGCCAGGAAGCGGCGGGCAGCAGGGAGGCAGGCAGGCACGGGGTGCTGCCCTCAGGGCACGCCTGCTCTGCTGGTGCTGCTCAGCAGGGCTGCGCTCTGGGCCGCGCACGTCTGGCACGCTCCGTCGACGTCCAGCGCTGCTCGAGGCAGAGAGCAGCCTCTGTTCCTTCCTCAGCTCGGGCAGCTACTCTTTGGATCAATGATAATGCCACGAGCAAGTTCAACAGAATTTGAGTGGCACTCTTGGACGGGCTGACACCTCCTCATGCCGTACAGGCAGTACGTGTCGCACTTCAGCGTTGCCAGGTCAAAGAGGCAAGGAATGATGCAAGCACCACTCCTGCAGGCAAGCGCTGCCGTCCCCATCGCCGCCGCCCTGCCGCCCACGGGTGCCCGCCTCCTCCACACCTGCTGCCGATTGACGCTGCTTACAAAGCAGCAGGGATAAAGCACAAGCCAGGAAAGCAACCGACCCCAAAAGCCATCACCGACCTGCCGCGCGCAGCAGCAAGCAGCCCGCCGCGCCCGCCGCCACGCCCCCTACAAACAGCGGCCAGCCGCCCGCGAGCGAGGCAGGGCCGCGGCGGCCCGCTGGCTGCGTGCCTGCTGGGCCCTGGCTCCCGAGCGACACCGCTGGCGGGTGCATGATGCTGGCCTGCGGCGAGAGGATGGGGGACCCAAAAGGCAGCGGCGCCCAGCTGGCGCCGCTCTCCAGCCCATCCGAGCTGCGTGGCCGCTGCGCTGGCTGCGGGCCTGCGCCTGCTCCCGCTCCCGCTGCCGCTGCCGCTGCCGCTGCTGGCACTGCCGGCACTGCCGCTGCTGCTGCCGCTGCTGCGCCGCCTGCTGCCAGGGCCTCCTTCGCATGCTCCAGCCCAAAGGCATACGAGAGCAGGCGGGCATCCACCTCGCACCCCGTGGCAGCCATCTCCGCCTGCGGCGATGCCGGGGAACAGTGATGCAATCCAAGTCGGCGGGGCACGCTGTGCGGTACCACTCTCAGGGCAGTGTGTCGGGGCTGCGCAGGCACGCAGGCCAGCTGGCACACGCTCGCCAGGAAAGGGCGCGCAGGCGTCTAGGCGGGCGGGCGTGCAACCATGCATGCATTCGTGCAGGCTGGAGGGCAGGCGGGCGTGCTCACCAGCAGGTGCTGCATCAGGCTGCCCCAGGGCACCAGCTCCACCTGGATGAACTCGCCATCCTGCGGCAGGCAACACATGCTTTCCTCCTCACTTGCTTTCTTCCTTTCCTTCAGGTAGCAGCGACAGCCACGGCGCAGCCCAAGCAGCGGGCCACGCCCCCGGCGGGCTGCCCCACACCCCCACCAGTCGCTCACAACCTCAACACCCACACTATGGCGTCCCAACACTGCCGCCTCCAGCCACACGCGCTACCCACCTCCAGCTGCTGCACCACATTCTGGTTCTCGGGTGCGTCACCATCCACCTGCGCGCCGCAGCAAAGGGGTCTGGCAGCAATTCTATGCGCTGAGCTCACCCACCGCTGCCAGCATGCCCAGCCTCGAGACTGTGACGGCCCGGCGCCCTCCCCAACCCACAGCCCCTCTGCTCCTCCCGCCCTGCCAGCACCTCGAGCGTCACGTAGCGCATGTTGGCGTTGCTCATCCCCGGGTCGCTCACACAGATGGGCGTCTCCTGCACCACCTGCCCCCGGTAGCCTGCGGCGGGGCCAGGTTGGGAGGGGTGCAGGGGCGGGCAAGGCTTCAGCGCAAGCATGCATCGTCTGCACACCCGGGCGGCTTCCTTCCTTCCCTCGTTCCACTTGTGCCTCAGGCAGCAGTGCAACCCACTCCAGGCTGGCACCATGGCTCACCCCACCCCACCCCACCCACCTGTCTCCTCCAGCAGCTCCCGCACCGCCGCCTGCCCCGCACTCTCCCCACCATCCACCAGCCCCGCGGGCAGCTCCAGGCAATAGTTGGCCACGGGCGGCCGGTACTGCTTCAGCACCGGCAGCAGCGGCGGCTGCCCTTTGCGCAGAATCTGCTCGGGGAGGGGTAGGAAGCGCGGGGCGGCGCTGTGGTCAGGCGCATGATGAAGGATGGAGGCGTGTGCTGCTCAGCTGCGTCCGTGAGGGCAGGCGCAGCTCCCTGCCTGCTGCGCAAGCCGAGCTCCATTGCTCACTTGCCTTTGCCACAATCGCCACGCCGTCAGTATCCCCGCGCCGAGTGGTGCGCTCAGCCGACTCCCACAGGCGCTGGCGGCCAGACGGGTCCTCCCACTGCGGTCGGGGAGGGAGGCAGGCAGGCACACGCGGCGCTAGGGGCGAGCGCATGCTTGCCCCGCTGAGCAGCGTTTTGCTGTTGCTGCCAACAAACAGTTGGCAAGCCCACACCGAGCAGCCTTAGCGGGAGCCGGCACGGCGAGCAGGCGGGCAGGCAGGGCGCCAGCGTGGCTGCAGCCGGACCGTGATGCGCTTCAGGGTGATCCACCGGAAGCCCTCGGGGCCGCAGTCCTCCACACTCACGACTTTGGAGGTCATGGGGAACGGGCTGTAGCAGAGCGGCGCCCAAGTGATGGCGGGAGTGGCGGCAGCGGAAGGGTGTGGGCGGCCGGCTGCTGCTGCTGGGTCCAATTCACGTACGCCCTGCTTACCTTTCTGGCACCTAAAACAGCCGGTAACGGGGCGAAGTCAAAATGAAGTGGAGGTGAAGCAGCACCGAGGAAGGCTGGCGTGATCAATAGAGCCTGCCAATGTTGCTCAGCATTGCTGCGATGCGTTCCAGCCGTTTGGGAAGGAATTCTCAAGCCGTACCGCCACGACTGTACATCAACTTGCCCAAGAGCCCCCAACCGGCGCGGCAGGACTCGGATCGCACTGCCACGATGGAGGTTGCAATCGAGTCGGAGGCCCCGCTGGCCGTGGGCGAGTTTTTCGACGCCCTTGTGCGGGCTCGGCGTGATGAGGCCCTGCCCGACGACCCGCAGCAGGTGTTCAGCTCCGGGGCGTGCAAGCTGCTGGAGCTGAAGGCGGCGCACCGCCGGCTGTGCGAAAACACGGATGCGCTTCGGGAGGCGGCCAGCGAGGCCAAGAGCCAGCTCGATGATAGCAGCCTGCAGCTGCAGAACCTGCTCTACGAGCGGCAGCACTACGAGAAGGAGATTGGCAGCTGCCGCGGGTGGCGGTCGGCATACAGCGACGAGCAGGTGGGCGACGGCGGCTTGTGGCTGTATCAGCTGCCGCTCCCAGGGAGCATGCCTGGGCATCACCAGCTCGCCACCAAGCGCTGAGCACCATCCCGCATCGCTGGCGGCTCGGCTGCCGCCTCACCAGCCGCGCTGTGCCGCCCACCACCCGCCTCGCTCCCTGCTCGCGCTCCCCGCCTGCTCTGCCGTCGCAGATTGCGCTGGTGCCGCTGGAGGAGTTTGCGGCGCTGTGCGGCGAGCTGGCGGCAGAGGAGGACCCGCACAAGCTCATGCTCAACCGGTTGGCCCACGAAGTGTCCTACAGGTGCGCTTGGAGCGCCTGCCCAGCAGCCAGCAGAACAACAACGGTGCTGCTCAGCAGTGGAGAGGGCGGGCGGGCAGCCCAGCCTGGGATGAGCCGGCCCATGCATGCCGCCGTCGTTTGAGCGCCACACACCCTGCCTGCTGCTGGCCTTGCCCGACCGCTGCCACTGCCTCGTGCACCCTGGCGGCCTCGTCGCAGGCGGCAGTTTCTGAAGAAGCTGGAAGGGATCAAGGCGCAGCGGGACGCCCTGGCGGCAGACGTGGCGCAGAAGCGCAGCACGGGTGAGCGCCACCCTGTCGCCTGCCCAGGACGAGCCTTGCTGCTGGCTGAGCCTTGCTGCTGGCTGGCTTCGGTGTCGGGTGCAGCGGCTGCCTGGGCACGCCCTGCTCCCCGCCACGCTTCTCTCACTCTGGCCTGTGCTGGCTCCCTGGCTCCCACCTGGCACAGTGGCCGGGCTGGAGGGGGAGGTGGGCAAGCTGCTGGCGACGGCACAGGCGGTGCAGCAGCAGTATGCCATCACGCCCGCGGATGGGCCGGCGGCGGCGGCTGCCAACGGCGGCGAGGCGGTGGAGCAAGCGGCGGCGGCGGCGGCGGGGGATGTGGCGATGCAGGATGCTTGAGGCCTGCCTGCCGCTGCGGCAGTATTGTATTGTTTCGCCTGCGGTTGTGACTGCGGTTGTAACATAAAGTTTGTGAATGGGTGGGATGAGCGGCGGGCAGGGAGGGATGCGTGCGGTCAGGGCGGGACCCGCATGGTAGCTGCCCTTTAAGCTCAGCGCACTGTGCAGCCTCCACCAGGCCGTCTCTCAGCGCCTGCTCCCCCACAGGAAGTGCTCTGTTCCCTCGTTTGGCAGCACTGGTTGGCAGCAGACAAACACACGCAGCAACCTAGTCCGCCCTCTGCCAGCTCCTCTCTCCCCTCTCTCCCCTCTGCCGCCGCCGCCGGCCCTTCCCATCATGCAGAGCTGCCTAGGCATGTTCTCCAAGGCCGCACCCGCGGCCGACGTCACGAAGCTCAAGCCGGGCATCGCGCTGCCGCACGTCACCCTGCCAACCACGGAGGTGAAGCTGGGAGGAGGGGGCAGGGGAGGGAGGCGACCGAGGGAGGAGGGCAGGCACGCCGCCGCTCGCCGCCGCTCGCCGCACGCCGGGCGCTGCACCGGCCCGCCAGCCCACCTCGATGCTCGGCCGCCTCCCTCTCCCTGCTGATCTCCCCACTCTCTCCAGCTTGCCCTCCTCGCACCTTGATGCCGGCCGCCATGCAAACCCCCGGGTCTGTGCCGCAGGGCGGGCGCGTGGAGATCGGGGCGCCCACGGGGCGCTGGCAGCTGGTGGTGGTGTACCGAGGCAAGCACGACCCGGTGTGCGTCACCTACCTGGCGGCCCTGCAGGTGGGGAGGGTGGGGGGGTGGGGCCTGCAATTGCGAGGCCCAGGCCAGGTCTGTGTGGAGAGGCCTGCAGCAGCAGGAGCACACCCCGCCTGACGCCCTCTCAACCGCACGCTGTGCCTGATGGCATGCTCCCCGCCACATCATCCTTGTCTGCTGTGACCCCGCTTTCGATTACCTGCTCCTGTACCACCTCTGCCCCGCCCCGCAGCACCTGATGCCCGAGTTTGAGGAGCAGAGCTGCGACGTGGTGGCGGTGTCTGCCGACAGCCGCGGCAAGGCCTGCTCCTTTGTGAGGCGCGCTGCTGGGCCTGCTGCCGGGTGTGGGCGCCAGCATGCGGGCCTGTCCCGCCAGGCTCAGCATCCCAGGGGCCTGGTGTGCGTGTCTGCTGGCATGGGAACGATGTGGAGGTGTGGTCTGATGCATTGGGGGCGGGGACCTGCGTCTCCCGCCTCCGGCACCGGCCACACCTGCCCTGTTCTCCCATGCAAGCAACTGCGCATGCCAGGCCCCCACGGATGCCGCTCAGGCCCGCATGCCAGGGGCTGCCCCAGGCACCCTGCTGAGCAGCGCCGGGAGGCCGCAGCGTCAGCCTCCCGGTCGCTGCCTGCCGCAACAGGGCACACTGCTCCCTGCCCTCTCTCATCCCTCCGACTCATGTTTGCTCTGCTATTCCCCTATTCATACTCTGTCCGTGCCTGCATGCCCCCGCTGCGCACGCTGTGACAGGTGGACGACCTGCGCGGCGCCGTGCTGGCGGTGAGCCCCGACACGCGGGCAGGGCGCATCGGTTTCAAGGCGAGGCCGGATCCGAGGCACCCAGTGCATGCCCTGCGCCTGCACCTGCCCCTGCACCTACACCCCCGCCCCATCGCGCGGTTGGAACAGCTGGGCAGGCGGCGAGAAGGCCAGGCGCACATACACTTCCAGACTGGGTGTGGCTGCCACCGCGCCCACCCTCCCGCACCCTTGCAGGTGGCGTATGGCCTGAACGAGGAGCAGATGCGGCGCTGGGGCCTGTACGTGTCGCGCCCGCTGGGCCCCGAGGAAAGCATCACCCTCTTCTCAGGCATGTGCTAGCGTCACCGCCGGCCTCGGCACAACCTGCCGGGGGCGGCCGGGGATGAGAGGCGCAGGGAGTGCCTGGCTCAGGAGCAGGAAGGACAGCGTGTTCTAATGCGCAGTTGCTGTCCCTCGCAGCTGAGAACTGGCACCTTGCCTGGGGGCCTCCCCTCCACATACCCCATGCCAGCGCTGCCACCCGCAACCCACCACCACCGCCGCCGCAGCACACATATGCACACCCTGCCCCCACCTCGCAGAGCCGGCCCTGTTCCTGGTCAACCCCGCGGGCCTGCTGCACGTGCTGTCCTACAGCAATGCCTCCTTCGCCCGCCCAGACCTCAAGCAGATTGCGCAGGGTGGGCGTCTCTCCTGACGTGCTCTTGTGTGTTGCGTGGCATCGTCTGTCTGCTGGGCGTGGCAGCCAGCTGCACCTGCTGCGCTGCGCTGCATGGCTCCCTGGTGCTGTGCTCGGAGCGCTGTGCAAGCTTGTCAGGCCGTTGCTTCGCGCGCCGAGCAGAGCGCTGATCGGTCCCTGCCGCTAGGGGTGTCTCCCCGCCACTTGCTCGCCCTCTGCAGGCATCAAGATGGTTCAGGACCGCAAGCAGCCCATCCGCGGCACCTACTACTAGGCTGCGGCAGCTGGGAGGGGGGCAGGCTCATGCCGGCATGCAGTGCGGATGGCGTCTCGCCAAATTAGTGGCAGGGCGAATGGCACGGCAGCGGCGACTGGTCTGCCTGCCAGGGTGCTGGGTGCTGGCTCGAGGCAAGTCAGCTGCTCCAGCACTTGAAAGTAGCCAACGAGCTGCGGATTGCATATGACCTCTTTTGAACTCCTGACCAATACGACAGCCAACACCGCGTTCAGCGTTCGTTTGGGGGTGGCCTGATGTGGTGATCGGCGGGGTGACTGATCGCATGCTGGGAATGCGCAGCATCACTTTAACCGAATGGTCTCTCTTTTTCACTCTCTTTGTCTCTATCTTTTTACGAGATCACACGCTGCGATCTGTCTACAGTGTAAATAGCTCTCACGAGAAGTAAGCCCCACCACGCCGATGCGGTGGCGGCGGCGGCACGCTGAGCCTGTTGGGCTGGTGGGTGGTGCCCGATCGCGTCCCTCGCAGCGGAATCAGTCTTTCATTTGCTCTCTCAGTCTTGGAAGGCCAGCTAGCGCCCGCTGAGCACACGCACTGCGCTGCTAGGTTGCCTCGTTTTTGCTGGGGCCTGCGCCACCAGCCATGGGCCGCGTCAAGCGAACCCCCAGCACCCCAGACATCGCTCAGGACCCGAGTTCGCCCCGGGGCGGGGCACCCAAGCCTCAGCGAACAGAGTGCGGGATCTGCGCTCATTTCGTGACGCTGGAGGAGGAGGAATACATTACAGGTGGGTGCTGGCAACGGGAGCGGCACGAGCAGGCTGGGTTGCAAAAGCCAGCTTGCACCGCCAATCTGCCGCCGCTGCTCGCGGCCGCCGGGCGCCGCTCTGCTCCTCTCTGCCAGCCCCATGCTTGCACTCCCTGTCTCCCTGCCTGCAGGCCGCTGCTCCAAGTGCAAGGACCTCCCCTTCCACACGACCTGCGTCATAGAGGTGTACGCCTGGGTGCTGTGCTTGGCGGCCTGCTCTTGCCGCCAGTCGGCGGCAGCATTGGCGGCGGCCCTCGCACCCTCCCTCTCAACTGGCCGCCGCCTCCCTGACTGCAGCACCTGGAGTGCAGCATGCGCCGAGAGTTCAAAGCCGGGGGCTTTAGCCACAAGGCGTGGACCGCCGTGCTGGTGGGTGCACCGCCGCAGGGCGTACCGCTGGCTCTGCACGGCGTGCCGAAAGCGCCACGGGCAGCGGCCGCTGTGTGTCAGGCTCCGGCAGCCGGACTTTCCCTTTACTGCCGCCTGCCTGCCCTTGCATGACCGCTGTGCCTGCTCCCTGCCCCCCAAGCACAGTCCAAGATTAAGTCGAGGCCTCAGCAGATGATGGCGCACAACGGCCGCGCGCAGAAGCTGCAGCAGGCGTGTCCTTCTTGCAAGGGTGAGCTCACCTCTAGGCGGCCAGCCAGGCTCATCCCTGCCCTGCCCCGTGCTGCCCCCTTCCCTCGCTGTTCCCTGACCGCGCCTGACCGCTGCGCTGCATCGCTTGCCACGCGCCTGCTGCCATCGCCGCATGCAGACGGCGTCATGGAATCGGCAGAGGTGGTGAAGCCAGTCAGGAAGCTGACTCCCCCGCCACAGACGCCTGCCCCGAGGCAGCCCCGCACCCAGCAGGCTACGCCGGTGCCAGCTAAGCAGAAACCGGCAGCTAAGCAGAAACCGTCAACATCGCCACCAGCCGTTGCCGCGTCCAAGCGGGCACCCACACCCTTGCCTCTTGCGCTGCCAGCTGCCAGGAGGCCGGCAGGGGTGCCACCCCCACCGGCGCCCCGCCAGCAGCAGCAGGCGCCGCCAGCCAAGCCTGCCGTCGCCGCCAGGCAGCCCAGCACCGGCACCGCCAGCCCAGCCAAGCCTGCCAGCACAAATCCTTTCCCCCTCCTGGACCCCACACCCTCAGACTCCACCTTTGCCCAGGAGCAGGAGCTGCAGGAGAGGGAGGCGCGTGAGGCGGAGCTCAGGGCCCAGCAGGAGCGAGAGGCCCAGCGGGAGCGGGCGGCGCAGCTGAAGCGCCAGCGGGAGCGGGAGCAGGAGCGGGAGAGGCAGGCGGCGAGGGCGACGGAGGGCCTGCCCAGCCTGGAGGCGGCACTGGTGCTTCCCGGCGGCGCTCCGGACCTGGCAGAGGGGTAAGGTGGTGGCATTGAGGGGTGTGGCTGCCAGGGGAAGAGCCGTGGCCAGCCTGCCTTCCTGCAGGGCCACTGTGGAACCGCTCGTCTCTTATGGAAAGAATGCCTTCCCAGCCGCATCCTCCTGCTGCTGCCACCCTGCCGCCACTCCACTCCATCCCTCTGCTGATGGCGCGCTGCCAGCCGTGCCCTCTGCAGGCACAAGCTCAGGCTCTGCACCGCCCTGCTGGTTAGCATGGGCTTTGATGAGACCCAGGCTGCGGCAGCTGCAGCTGCTGCGCACGGCGCCGCTCAGGTCGCCGCCGCTCTGCTGCTGGAGGGCTTGGCACCTGCCGCAGCCACCATCCCAGCCGCCACCAGCGTGGGCACGCCTAAGGAGCAGGCTGGCCAAGCTGCAGGCGGGTGGGAGCCTGACGGCACACAGCAGCACACGGCTGCCAGTGGGGATGTCGGCACCGCTGGCTGTCAGGCGCATGACGGCCTGCCCACGTCTGCTGCTGCCCCTGACTGGAGCCTGGCTGCTGGCATGCCCGGCAGCTGCGCCGAGGTGGAGGCGGAAGTGAGCTGGCTGCCGCCACAGATGGACAGGCCGCCGGCTGAGGAGGGGGAGGTGGAAGAGCTGCTGCTGCTGCTGGGGCTGGGCGCCTCGGGCTGAGGGTGCGAGGCCCAGCTGGTGCCAGCTAGCGGCCGGCAGCTGCCAGGCTGCGCCAGGTGATGGGAGGAGACCTGTCTCCCATCCAGGCCAGCAGGGATGGCGGGCCTCTCAGCTTGCGCTGCCACACCCTGTTTAACATTCCATGCCGACTGCAATGTCGATTGCCTGCCAATGTCTGCCTCTAGTGGAGGGATACATGCTTAAAACGCTGCAGGACATGTACATACATCAGTTCGGAGGACACGAAAAAATATGAGGGGGCTGCAAAAAATGGGTGAATGTGAAGAAATGAATACGGCGAGGAATTGGGAGCAGATGCGTTTGCAAATCGCGAACACAGGGTAAAGGGGGCAGCAAAAAAAGGTCAAGGAAGCAAGGCAGGGGGGACTGGGCACGTCACAACTCCTCCTTTGTCGGCTCCTCCGCTCCCCCTCCTGCCGCTCCTCCGCTGCCGCCGCCGCCGCCGCCGTGCAGCACCACCCCTCCCGGCCCCACGCCCGAGCTCGAGCCAAACGTGCTGCCCGTGCCGATGCCCGTGCTGCCGGCCGGGCCCATGCCCGCGCTGGCGGGCGCCACGTGCGAGTCCTCGTCCGCCAGCAGGGCGGGCGGCCCCGCCAGCCCAAACCCTGTCAGGCGGTGGCCCAGGCACAGGGTGCACAGGTTGAAGTCGCCAATGTTGCGGGAGCCGACGTTGTTGGAGCCCAGGTTGTGGGAGCCCTCGTTGTTGTGCCCCACGTTGCCCACGCCTGCGCCGGGCGGGGGCGGCGGGTTTGAGAGGGGTCCTCGAGGCAGGGGCGGGCCGCAGGCAAGCGGGGCCGTAGGCGGGTGCAGTGCAGTATTCTCGCCGCCACGCCCACGCCCACTCCCACACATCAGACACAGTACGCACCACCTCAGCTCCTGCCACCCGCCCACACCCGTCCACTCCCACACCCACACCCACCCGTGTTGCGCGTGCCGATGTTCTGTGCGGCGTCGGGCTGGCAGGGGGAGCCGCCGTACGGCACGCACTCTATCACCGCAAACGCGGTGCAGGCCATGCCGGTGCACACGCGAGGGCTGTCCACGTCCTCCGCCGGCACTAGCGAGTCGTACACCACAAACGCGTCCGCCTGCGAGGTAGGAAATACAGCAACAAAAAATGATTAACTTTGTAGATTCGTTGCAGAGGCAGGGGAAGGAAGCAAAGTGGCAGGAAGGCAGGGCGGGCTGGCGTGCAGGGAAGGGCGAGGGCTGAGCGGGGCACGCAGCGCAGCTGCTGCGGCACCGGAGCCAGCAAGAGCCAGCAAGACCTCCACCCAGCCAGCCAGCCAGCCAGCCGCCCCACCTGCTGCATGAGCGAGGTGGGCAGGGTGAAGGGGCGGGTGGTGGCGGCGGCCCGGTAGCCGTGGTAGCGGCAGAAGGTATTGGCGGCGGTGGCCGCCTGCTCGGGTTGCCAGGGGAAGGAGACCAGGTGCCAGCGATCCCTGTACTGGACCCTGCGAGGGCGGGAAGGCAAGGGGGAGGGCGAGCAGCGGCGGCGGCGGCGTGCGCGCTGTGAGGCAGAGCGAATGGGCAGCAGCGGCTGTGCCGCGGCGCTGGCAATAAACCTGGCCCCGGCAGGCGCTGGCAGCAGGGCTGGCCGGCCAATGGGCTGGCCAGACGCCTCGAGCAGGCATACGGGCCACTCACATGGGCAGCGAGAAGAAGGTGCTGTTGCACAGCAGCACCGCCCCCGTCTCCCCACACATCGCCTCCGGGGTGGCTGGCGCGGGGCCAATGGTCGGGAAGGGCGAGGCAGGCGCGGGGAGGGGCACGGGCAGCGAGGGGGCGGGCTCCGACACGGGCGCCGGCGCCAGCGCCGGCGCCTCGCCTATCAAGCCTGGGCCGGCAGCGGGGTCGCCGCCGATGATGGGGGCAGCCCCGGGGGCCATGTCGGCTGGCGCCAGCACGGGCGCCAGCACCGGCGGCAGGCCGGGCCCCTGCGGGACCCACACCTCGCCGCCGCCGCCGCCGTCCGGGGCTTCAGGGTTCAGCCCGGGGTCGGGGCTGGCCACTGAGTTGGGTGTTACAGGCACAAAGGCGGGGCTGGAGGGCTCCCCGGGGCTGGGGCTGGCCCCAGGGCTGGGGCTGGCGCCGGGGCTCAGCCCAGGACTGTCGCCGCCTGCGCCAGCAGCAAGCAGCAGCACCCGTCAGCACACGTTCGGCTCAAGCAGACCCAGCCAGGGATCCTCCACGCGCGCAGTTGGCAGCGGCAGGACGCCGGCAGGGCAGGCAGTCGTGCGTGAAGCGCTCCGGCGGCGAGCAGGCGGCGCCGCGCCTCACCTCCGCTGGTGTCGCCGCCGCCGCCGCTGTCGCCGCCTCCGTCCACGGGCGTGGGCACATAGATGGGAGTAGGGGCTCCGCCGCCTCCCGCCACAGGAACCGGTACCGGCACGTACACGGGCCCGCCGCCTCCTCCTCCGCCGCTGGGGACGGGCACATAGATGGGCCCGCCGCCGCCGCCGCCGCTGCCGCCGCCAGACGGCACCGGCACCGGCACGTAAATGGTTGAGCCTGGGGAGCCCGGCTGGCCATCCGCCCCAGGGGCTCCCGGAGAACCAGAAGGCCCCGAGGGGCCTGAGGGGCCGCTGCCGCCGGGCGTGGGGGCTGGGCTGCCGCTGCCGCCGCCGCCCGGGGTCGGCACGGGGCCTGGGGAGGGGCTGGGAGAGCTCGGGCCGTTGCCGCCGCCGCCGCCAGGTGAAGGGCTGGGGCCGCCGGGGCCGTTGCCGCCGCCTCCTGGCGAGGGGCTGGGGCTGCCATTGCCGCCTCCGCCGCCAGGCGAAGGGCTGGGGCCCCCAGGGCCATTGCCGCCGCCGCTTGGTGATGGGCTGGGGCCGCCGGGGCCTCCAGGCGAAGGGCTGGGGCCTCCGGGGCCTCCAGGCGAAGGGCTGGGGCTGCCGGGGCCTCCAGGCGAAGGGCTGGGGCCTCCGGGGCCTCCAGGCGAAGGGCTGGGGCCTCCGGGGCCTCCAGGTGAAGGGCTGGGGCCGCCGGGGCCGCCAGGCGAAGGGCTGGGGCCTCCGAGGCCTCCAGGCGAAGGGCTGGGGCCGCCGGGGCCGCCAGGCGAAGGGCTGGTGCCGCCGGAGCCGCCAGGCGAAGGGCTTGGGCCTCCGCCGCCGCCAGGCGAAGGGCTTGGGCCTCCGCCGCCGCCAGGCGAGGGTCTGGGGCTGCTGCCGCCGCCAGGCGAAGGGCTGGGGCCGCCAGGACCAGGCCCCGGGCCGCCCTTCGGCGGCGGCGGCCTGGCGGCCAAGCCACCCAGCGGTGGACGGGGAGGCTTGCGTGGCGGGGGCGGCCGTTTGGGCGGCGACGGCGGCGACGGTGGCCTGGGCGGCGCGTCCGGGTCGTCGGGGGGGGGCGGCGGCAAGTAGTAATTGTCGGGGCTAGGGCTGTACACGTCTGGGCTCGGGCTGTCTCCCCCCGGGCTGGGTACGGGCGTGTCCCGGGGAGGCGGCGGGCTTCTCTCCACCACCAGCCCCAGCGGCGGCCACGGCGGGGTGGGCGGCTTGGGCGGCGGCGGCGGCGGGCCCTTGAGGCCGGCTGCGGCGGGCGGGCTGGGCGAGGGCGGGCGGCCGCCGGGGGGGTCCGGAGGCTGCGGGCTGGGCGGCGGCGGCCGCGGCGAGGGGGGCCGCGCCGGGGGCGGTAGCGGCGGCAGCGGCGGCGGCGGCGGCGGCGGCGACTCGCACACGTCCTGCTGCAGCCCCGCGGCGTCAAGGGAGCTCAGCAGGCCAAAGCCAGACTCCGGGTCGCAGCCGGGTGTGAGGATGTTGGGCGTGTAGCTGATGTAGTGCTGCAGGGCGCAGGGAGGGAGGGAGGGAGTGAGCGAGGACAAGGGAAGAGTGCTGACGTGGCGCTCTGGTGGCGCTCTGGTGGCATGAGCGCAAACGCAGCATACGGGGCGGGCTGGCGAGGTGGTGGGCAGCAGCGCGGCTGCACGCCTCCAGGCACGGCGCCCAGCCGCCCCGGAACCCCGGAAGCAGCTGCCCAGCTAGCTACTCTGACATGCGTGCGCCTGCCCGCAGCGGCCCGCCCAGCACCCACGTGCTCTCGCTGCCGCCGCCGCTGCGGCTGGCCCCCGCCGCCCGTGCTGCCGGGGCCTCCGCCGCGCCGCGGGCCGCACCTGGCACAGGAAGATGTTGAGCTCTGGGTCCACGAAAGTATCCCAGGCCTTGCACCGCTCGGTGCCCTGCACTCGGGACGTGCATGCGGCACAGCATGCCTCCATCGCGTCCCCAACCGTTTGCACATCCAGCTCAATCACGTCGTCGGCGCCATCCATGAAGCTGGAGCCCACGTTGTGGTAGGTGCCCGCCCTGCCCACGCAGTTTTCGCCTGCGAGGCGTGGCGCGGCGGCGGCGCGGTTGCGGCGGCGGGTGCGGTTGGCAGGCAGGTCGTGGCCTCCCGCGCGCGCCTCAGGGCCCCGGAATGCATTCGTGCTGCCGCTGGGCCGCCTTCCTGCAGCGTAGCTGCCCTCCCCCGCCCCTCCCGCTTGGGCAGGCGCGGCAGCAGGCTTAGGCGCCGCAGTTCAAGTACACCGCAGCCAGGCGCACCTGCTGCACTCCCAGCCACCGCAGCCAGCAGGAGCACCCGCAGGGCCAGCCACTGGCTGCGGCGCTGCCGACTCATGGGCAACGCCGCTGCAGGGCAAATCTTTGGGTCGACCTTCAATCTGCGTGTGTCTGTGCCATGGGAGAGAGCGGCGGCAGAATTGCAGGGGCTGCGGGAAGGGGCGCGGCGGCTTGCGTCTGTCTGAAAGCTGAGCTGGCGGCGGGAAGAGGGGGACAGTAGGAGGGGCTGCCAATTGCCGTCCGGACTGCGATAATAGGGCAATGCACTTGATGCAAGGCGACAAGGTCGTTTCCTTGGAGCCAGCCCCACCCCAGGGGCTGAGGAGCGGGAGGAATAAGGCACATGCCTGAAATGTTGAGGAGTCCCTTGAGCAAGGTGCCTTGGGGCTTGCGTCCTAGGGGCAACCCGAGGGACCCAGGGTTGGCTGGGATTAAACCTGGGTGTTTAAGGCGCGTGGAAGGGTGCTGGAGCCACTGCAATGCCCACTTCCTCGCCCAGCCTGAGCCGGCGGAGCAGCCGCTGCCACGGCCTGGCCTAGTGTGCCTATTCTTAACACAACTCAGGAGGTCGGTTTCCACATGCATGCAACAAACACATGTGGTGAGAGGAAATGCATGGAGCTGGACTGATGCGGAGCTGCGCAAGGCGGTGTGAAATGTCGGAAGGCGCTCAGCATGCCCCTCCCCATTCCAATTGCCGCAGCCGCTGCAGCGCCTCTGCCGCAGTGGGGCGGGCCCGCGGGGCGTGTGACAGGCAGGCCTCTATCAGCGCCAGCACGCCCTGCACCGGCCAGAGCGGGCAAAGGGGCAGGGGAGTGGGAAAGGGAGCCATGCGCAGGAGCACAGGCAAACAAGCAGGCGGTCACAGCGGCAGCAGGCCACCCCCCACCTGCGGGCACTCTTCGGGCGCGTGCGGCAGGTGCCAGGTGCCACGCCGGTGCACCGCCTGCCGCGTGGTCAGCTCAACCAGCAGCACTCCATAGCTATACATGTCGGCAGCAGAGGTGCACCGCTCTCCCAGCACCTGCTCTGGGGCTGCGGCAGTAGGAGGGGGGTAGGGGCGTTTTATTGCATGCTGGGCCTTTGGCTGGCTGCCACACAAACAGGGGCAAAAACATCAGACTGCTCCCCCTGCTAGCCCACACAGCAACACCTGCGTGGGTGAGGCAGAAGCCGCGGGCGCCGCCCCCAGGCGCGGCGCTGGCCACCGAGAAGGCGAGCCCCAGGTCTCCCAGGTGGCCCCGCAGGCCGCCATCCAGCAGCACGTTGCTGGGGGGAAGGCAAGGGGCGACAGGGGCATGATCAGGAGAGGACGGGGAAAAGGGAGGGCAAATGAAATGCACAGGAGCAGTGCCAAGCAGCACACGCAGCAGCTGTGCCCACCCGCTGCTGAGGTCGCCGTGCATGATGCCCAGCTGGCGGTGCAGGTGGTCCAGCGCCTGCGCCACGTCAGCAGCCACCTGGCACCCGCTGCGGAAGCAGGGATGCGTGGAGAACGCAGGCAGGCTAGTGTTGCCGGCTCTCTGTGCGATTCGGCTGCTGCAGCATGGTAGAGCACAAGCAGCGCACCCCTGTGCCCAGTGCAAGCGCTCCCGCCGGCCCTCATCCTGCAGGGCGGCTCGCAGGCTGCCACCCTCCATCAGCCGCATGGCCAGCATCAGCAGGCAGCCCTGCAGGCACCAAGGGCAGCAGGGCGAGGGAGGTTGCCTGTGTGTGGTGCAGCTTAGGGCCGACGTTACTGCAGACCACCCGACCATCCTGCTGTCCTGACACCAGCCGCTGCTACAAACACAGCCTCGTGCACCTTGAGGGCCACGCCGTACAGCGGCACGATGCGCTCGTGTATGCAGCGCCGCAGCAGGGCCGTCTCCCGCCAAATGCTCTGTGATTCCACGCCAGACAGCAGCTCCGTCACCTTCAGGAGATGGGAGGAATAAGTGGGTCTGGCTGAAATATTTTGCCAGCCAAGCCAGCTTGGCAGCCATGCCAGCCATGCTGCGCCTGTACCCACCTTGACCGCCACCTCCACCCCCTGCAGCCGCGCCAGGTACACCACGGCATGGCCACCCTCCCCAAGCTCCACCAGCTGCCCATCAGCATCCGCCACAAACTGCACGTGCAGGGTGGAGGGAGTGCATATGTTGGTGGGTGGGGCCATGGCTGGAGGCTGGCCAGGTACATCTGTCATGCTCCCTGACACAGGGCCAAGAGAGGGCACAGCACCACGTGCCTCCAGCGCCCCCAGCTGCAGTTGCAGGGAGGCGGTCTCCAGGCCCCAGCGCCGGCCACAGTCCGGCGGCATGCCGCTGCTGCTCCTCCCGCTGCTGTCACCGCTGCTGCCTCGCCCGGTGCTGAGTGCCGGGCCTGCGCCTGCGCCAGCGCCGGCATCCCCGCCAGGCAGCAGAGACTCTGCTTCCAATCCCGGCAGGCTGCTGTGCTCTGCCTCCCACTCCTGGCTCGCCATACTGCCTGCTGCGGCGCTCCCCTGCCCCGATGCAAGCTGGTGTGCCAGTGCAGCTGGCAGCCCTGCCAGTGGCAGCATTTCAATGTTGCCATTTGACTCTGCCCTGACCAGAGCAGCCAGCCGCAGTCGCCTGTTGAGAGCGGGCCTGCCACCTGGCCACGCATCTGCCTGCAGGCCCAGCTCCGCACTGCCCATCTGCAGCAGCGCCTCGCCGTCGTTGGCCCGCTGGGAGCGCAGGCGCCGCCGCCTGCGCCGCCACAGCACCCTGACTGCCGCGCCAGCCGCCGCCGCCGCTGCGAGAGGCAGCAGCGCCGCCAGGCTCAAGGCTGCTGCGCTGCGGCTGTGTGAGTGTGGGGTGCGGGTCAGGTTGCCTGCCGAGGCGCCAAGTCGAGGCTCCAAGTCGAGCCTGGGCATGTCATGTGCCACGCAGGGCGGCAGCGAAGCGTCCGCCGCTGTGCCAATGCCGCTGCTGCAGAGGCGCAGCCGCCGCAAGTGAGTCAGGGGGACCCTGGAAACCCACACCTCAACCGTCGGTCCCACAATACAGTTCCACTCCGTTTGTACACCCCTTGTTTGTTGCTGGCCTTGTCACTACACTGAGCACACCACACACGGCTGCATGCCAGGGAGCCAGCAAACCGGCTCACAGGTGCGTCAGCGTTGCAGCAAACGGTGCCTGGCACCAGCTGTCTGGGACGGCACCAGTCACAGCCGTCCCATTCAGCCCCCTGCAGCAGGCAGCCCAGCAAGAAGCGGGGGCGCCGCCCATCGTGGCAAGAGTCGGAGCGAGGGCATGAGAGCGTCGTGGCGCACGAAGCAAGCGGTGCCTGCCCAGCTTCCAGCTGTTCAGAGGACGCTGGTCACTGGAAGCTGGCTGGGTAATGGAATGCCTGCCCGGCCCCACCACACCACTCACAGGTCGGTGAGTATGGGCCAGTCCAGGCTGGCAGGCAGCGTGCCAGTCAGCCCCGGGTTGCCGCCCAGCAGCAGCACACGCAGCCCCAGCAGCGACCCCGGGAGCAGCCAGTCGGGCGGGAAGGCAGGGCCCGCCAGGCGGTTGCCTCTTGCTATCAGCTCCTGCACCTGCAGCCAGGGCGGGAGGTACGCAGGAGGGGTGCTCAGCTGCGCCTCGCCAGAGCCAGCTGCTGCTCCCCGTGACAGCCAGCGACCGACACGACTCCACAGCAGCTGCTGCCACGGCAGCTGCTGCTCTGTGGTAGCAGCGGATGGGAGAAGCCAGCAGCAGGGCCAGCGTGGCATGCTGGCTGTCGGGCACCCACCTCGGATGCTGCCCAGTCGGCTGGCAGCGTCCCGGCCAGCTGGTTGTCTTGCAGCTGCATTGCAGCAGAGAGAGGCGCCACAGCGGCGCGGCGCGGCAGCCCTGAGGCAAAACACGGCTGATGCATGCCAGCCTCAGGCCCTCCTGCACGGGAATGCTCCGCCGCCTGCTGCCTGCCAATAGCTGGCGCTGCATGGCATACAAACCCAGCTCACACCTAGTGCAATCGAGCCCAGCACAAGCTAGCCCCACACCTACCCGCAGCACTTTCAGCTCCGGGTGGCTCAGGAAGAGGTATGGCGGCAGGGTGCCGGTGAGGCTCAGGTTGGCCAGCGACCTGCGGCAGGCAGCCGCGGTCAGCACCACAGCAGTGCTCAGGCGATGGCAGCTGTGCTGCGGCTACAGGGAAAGCCGAAGGAAGGCCCAAGGTTCAGCACCGCCCTGCACCTGCCCCACCAGCTGTGTGCTCACAGCGTGGACAGCGCGGGGAAGCCTCCGGCAGCCCAGGCCTCTGGCAGGGACCCAGCCATTGGCAGGTCGGCGATGGCCAGCCTGGCCAGCCGCGGGAAGCTGCGGGCCCACTCCGGCGGCAGCGGGTGCTTGAGCACGGGTGGGGGGGGCGGCGGCGGCGGCGGCCCCGCTGCTGCTGCCGAGGAGCCGGCTGCAGGTGGCGAGGAGCCCTCCACGAATCCCGAGGTGTCCCGGATGGACAGCCGCCGCAGGGAGCGGAAGCCAGAGGCCCACTGCCGCGGCAGCGGCCCCCCCACCTGCACCTGGATGGCCAGCTGCTGCAGCGAGGGCAGCGTGGCCGGGTCGGCGCCCCAGCTGGGCGGCAGGCTGGCGTGCAGCTCGTCCAGGCCGAGGGACAGGGCTTGCAGCTGCGGCAGGGCGCCGGGGCGGATGTCGGGCAGCGGGCCCTCCCACGCGCAGTCCAGGCGCAGCCTGCAGCAGAGCCGGCGGGCACAGCAGGCGTGGGTAGACCCCCAGGGGGCACACACTCAGCAAATTGTGGCCTCCCAGGAGGGTAAATTTGAACCCGGTGTTTTCAGTTTTGGTTTGAGTTGCCATCCATGGCAAAGTCAAACGACTCTGCTGCCACCCAGCGCAGCGTTCGGTCCAACGTGCGGTCCAGCGCAGCCTGCAGCGGGCGGCGGTCCTCACCTCAGCAGCCGCGGGAAGGCGCCCGGCTGCACCCAGGCCTGCAGCAGGCTGCTCGGCAGCGGCGCCCCGAAGATGCGGCCCAGCCCCAGGTCTGCCAGCTGGCGCAGGCGGGCCAGGCCGTGCAGCGCGGAGGCCACGGCCACCATGTCCCGGCTGGCCGCCCGCGCGGGGAAACCGCTCAGCAGCATCCTGCGGGCGCGGCGGCGGGGAGCGGCGCCGTTGCTGCTGGGTCTGCAACGGCTGGCCAAATAGCAACGGCCACGCCGCGCCCTCCCACACTCGGCGTCGACGAGCTGCCGCAAGCACGCACGCGCGCCAAACCCAGCTGGGCACCCACACTTTGACGATGCGCTGGCCCTCGTCGCAGGTGATATAGCTCCAGGAGCACTGGTGGAGGGCGTCAGAGGGCGCCGACCAGCCCTCCAAGGCGGCAGGCAGCGAGCCGGCGCCGGCCAGCGCCTGCCGTATGCCCTGCATCACCAGTGCCTCTGCGGGAGGCCGGAGAGGCAGGAAGTGGGCATGCTGCCTGCTGCATGCGGCCCCCGTGCGGCGTGGGACAGTCACACGAGGCTGGCAGGCGTGCGATGCCGGGCGGAGCACCTTGGGCCAAGTTGTCGCGCTCGTCTGTACCAGCGCCGGCGGCAGCGACGGCGAGGACAAGGAGTGCTGCTGCTGCCATGGCTAGGGCGCAAGTGGGGCGCCCCACATCTGTCATCTAGGCAATGCGCTGCTGCACATAGCTCCAACCTTTGGCCCCCGCTCCGAACGCAAGGCGCCGCTGCCAAGCAGAGGGGCGGTAGCGGCGGCGCTCCCTACAGGGCCGGGCTGGCGGCGCGCCGCTCTCCAACGACGCAAAAGCCGAACGAGCTTTTGCCGACACGCTGAAAGTGGCCACAGAAACGACCTATAGCAAACCTGGCAGCGGCCGGGGCAAACGAGCGCTGCACGGGGCGCAAAGCCAGCAGTTGAGCTCTTGCGGCAGCGCAGTCTCGCGCGTTGCTTTTGTGGGGGCAGGAAATGGCACCGTACCGCCATGCCGCTGCCGCCGCCGCTTGAAGAAGGTGGAAATGCTGGTTCAACACAAACGACAATGATGCATGAAATACAAAATTTCAGGAGGAGTAGCACTAACTGAAATAAAAAAATACAGAGGACAGCATCAGCAACTGTCCAGCACCTCCAGCCGCCGCAGCGCCTCGGCCGCCGTGCAGCGGCGCAGCGGGTCGGCCACGACGCAGTCCTCGATCAGCGCCAGCACCGCCTGCATGGAGGCGGGAGCAGAGGGGAGGGCTGGTAGCGGGCATGCGCAGGCAGCGCCGCTGTCGCTGTGGGGGGCCTGCCCTGCCAACCGCGGCACCCACCTGAGGGCACTCGTCCGGCACGCGTGGCAGGCGCCACTCGCCGCGCCTGTCCACCACGCACTGAGTGGTCAGCTCCACCAGCAGGATGCCAAAGCCGTACATGTCGGCCGCCAGGGTGCAGCGGTACCCCATCAGCTGCTCGGGGGCTGCAGGGGCGGGATGGGGAGGCGGCGCAGCTGAGCAAGACCCTGGTGGGATCAAAATCCAAGCATCTGGTGCAGGCTGTCAAGCATGCCGCTTGCATGCAGATCAACCAGCAGCCCGCTGCATCAGGGGTGCAGCGCGGTGACGCACCTGCGTGCGTGCAGCAGAAGCCCGCCGCGCTGCGTGCCTTGCTGCCCACCATCCGCGCCATGCTCATGTCTCCAAGGCAGGCCCGGAGATCGCTGTCCAGCAGCACATTGCTGCATGGGGACATTCCAGGGGAGAGGTGCGCAGTGGAAGGAGGGCTGGGCACTGGGGTGGGGTGGGGTGACTGAAGGTTGGGCAGCTGGCTGCTGCTAAGCACGCTGCAGGGAAGCTGCAGGATCTCACCCCGCCTCGATGCCGCCGTGCATGACTCGCTGTGTTGTGTGGAGGTGGTGCAGCCCTTCCGCCACATCCAGCGCCACCTGCCGGCCCCTGCACAGCAGCGGGCAGAACAGATGCATCATCACACCTTCGCTGATTCCGGCCACGCCAGCCCATGCATACACACACGTCCAGACCTCACCCCGCCTCCCAGCGCAGGCGCCGCCGCAGCTCTGCATCCTGCAGCGCCACCCGCAGGCTGCCGCCCCGCATTAGCTCCATCGCCAGCATCAGCAGCGAGCCCTGCAAGAATGGTACACGACGCAGGATGGGACATGAATGCTGGCTGTGGCACACAAGGCCCCTACTGTATCGCCTCATGTCGCACGCCTGTCCCACCACAACCGGCGGCCACCCACCCTGAGTGCCACTCCAAACAGCGGCACGATGCGAGCGTGGGCGCACTGGCGCAGCAGCGACACCTCCCGCCACGCCGTGTGCGGGTCGAGCACCGGCTGCAGCTCAAACACCTGCATGGGCAAGACGACAGGCATGCAGGCAGGTGATCAGCCGGCGCTGCGGGCAGGCAACACATAGCTTGGAAACGGCACAGCGGCCGCCCATAGTGGGCACCAGGAGAGCTTCGGCAAGCCGCAGTACAGAGCTCCCACCTTCACCGCCACCTCCACCCCCTGCATGTGTGCCAGGTACACTACAGCATGGCCACCCTCCCCCAGCTCCAGCAGCTGCCCATCGGCATCCGCCACAAACTGCGGAGCGATACAGGGCAGCAGGCAGCAAGGCGGCGCAGCAAAAGTGAGGAGTTTTGCAGTGAAACGAATTATTTTGCTGGGCGCGCCTGGTCCAGCTGAAGCCATGGCAGCAAGCAGCTCGACACGAGCTGGCTTCCAGTCAGCAATAGGCATGCAGCCACCAGCCCGCCGCACCTCCAGATCCCGAGCCGACATGCGCAGGGATGGTGCCACCGGGCCCCAAGCCTGGCTGGTGGTAGCAGAATCTGCAGCCCGGGCCAGCTGCGCCGCGATGCCCTGCTCCAAGTCTGCTGCACCTGCCCTCGTGAGGAGAGCTGCCTCTGAGCCTGCTTCCTTCTCCTGGTCCTGCAGCACGCCCAGCTGGTGGGCCAGGCCGCTGGGCAGCACTTCTATGGGCAGCATCTCGATGCCGCGGCGGCGGTCGCTGCCCAGCTGGGCACGCAGCATGGCCGTCAGCCGCGCCCGCTTCCTGTCCCCCGAGCCGCCGCGCCTGCCGCCCTCCGCCCTCCCAGCTCGCTGCAGCAGGCCTTGTGTCTCCAGCCGCTCAGCAACCGCCTTCCGGCGCAGCTTGCGCCGCCACAGCAGGCGGCCAACCGTGGCTGCCGCCGCAATGGCCGCCATGGGGAGCAGGGTGGCCAGGCTGGCCACCACTGCAGTGTTCATGTGGTGTAAGCTCTTGGTGCAGACCTTGGGCAGCAGTTTATCAATCAAAAGTGACGGCATGTAGCGGGCCGCACATGGGGGTGCGCAGGGCTGCATGGCAGCCTGGTTGATCGCACTGCACAGCAGCGAGGAACCACACACAGGCAGGCACGGTCTGCCACACACAATAGCCAACATGTATGGCGCCCCCCAGACGGACAACATGCAAAAGCCACGGAAGGCTGGCAGCGCGATGCGCAATGCCACTCACAGGCTTCGAAAGAGCTGAGCAAAATGCGCCTGGCACCAGCTGTCAGGGATGGCACCTGTGACGGCCGTACCGCTCAGCTCCCTGCATCCGGCGCAGCATGTCAGCTGCACGCAACATGGGGCGGGCTGTGGTATTGGAAGCGGGCATCTCAGCAGCCTAGCCACTCACAGTTCTTGAAACAGGGGCCAGGCAAGGCCAGGCGGCAGGGAGCCCGTCAGGCCAGGGTTGCCCGCAAGCAGCAGGCTTGCGAGCCTGGGCAGCGCCCCGGGCTCCAGCCAGGCGGGCGGGAAGGCGGGCCCGGTGAGGGCGTTGCGAGAGAGGGCAAGCTGCGAGGCCTGCATGCAAGTTGCGCATCGTGCCTCGTGATTATCATCAACAGCGATTGCGACTCGCACAAGCAGGCTTAGCATCAAAGGTTGCCAGCGGCATGGGCAAGAGCACGAGCTTGCAATTCGCACCCAGTCAGGAACACAGCACCGCACTGCGGTGTACTGCAACACTGGCAGCGTGATGGAGTGCATCGCAATGCACTGCACTGTGCTGCCGTGCTGTGGTGTGATGTTGCAAATTGAGCAGCTGACCCACCTTGGCGCTGGCCCAGGCCTGGGGCAGCGTGCCGCTCAGCTGGTTGCCAGTCAACAGCAGGCTGCTGAGCCTCGGATGGATGCGGAACAGCTGCGGCGGCAGCGTCCCCGTCAGCCCAATGCCATGCAGGCTCCTGCAGCAGAAGCAGGTGGGTGGGTGGGTGGGTGGGGGGGGGATAGCCCGGGCTACCACCACCACCAAGAGATTGGCGGGGGAGGCAGAGGAGCGCAAGCAGGAGGGCAGACACTCGGCTTGGATTTTTGCAGGCCGCTAGGCAGGCTGCTCCGCTGGCGCGCACTCACAGGATGGCCAGCTGCGGGAAGCCTCCCTCCACCCAGGCCGCTGGCAGCGAGCCCGGCAGGTCCAGCCCCGACAGTTGCAGCGACTGCAGGCCACTGAAGCCAAGCGCCCACTCCGGAGGCAGCCCCCGCGGCCCGGCGGGCACAGCCGCAGGCGCAGGGGCGGCTGCCGGCTTGTGCGCTGCGGCGGGTTGGTTGCTGTTGGGGGCTGGGAGGTAGCCTGGTGCTGCGGTGTTGACCACACTCAGCTGGCGCAGTCCCTTGAAGCCGCCAGCCCAGGCCGCCGGCAGCGGCCCCGCCAGCGGCGCGTGCACCGACAGCGTGCGCAGCATGGGGAGCACCCGCGGGTCGGCGCCCCAGCTGGCGGGCAGGGTGGAGGGGGCAAGCTCTGGCAGATCTAGGGACAGGGTCTGGAGCCGGGGCAGGGCGCCGGGGTGGATGTAGGGCAGGCCGCCACCCACACTCGGGGCCCCCAGGCTCAGCCTGCAGGCAGGCTGGTGCGGGTTTCAGTTTCTTTCAGGCGGGCTGCCACCAGCAGGCGCTGGATGCTCGTCCAGGCAGCCGTGCCAGATGCCCCCGCGTGGGCTGCCCAAGCAGCTGCAAGGCGCACGTTCCAAGGCGCGGGAAGGCGCCAGGCGCCAGCCACTCGGCAGGGATGCCGTCTGGCAGCGGAGCGCCGTAAGAGGACAGCCACAGATCTTCCAGCTGCTGCAGCTGTGCCAGCTCGGGCAGCAGCAGCCAGGCCCGGCGCGCGCCGCGCTCGTCGCCGGCGCTGGTGTTGTGCTGCTGCGGCTGCGGAGGCGGCCCCTGCCGCCGCCGATGCCGCGGCTGCTTGTCGGTGACTACTGCCAAGTATCTGCTCCCCTCCCAGGTGCAGGCAAACCACGCACAATGCAACATTCAGAAAGGATGCAATGGGCGATCGATGCGCATGGCAGCGCCAGGCAGGGGCTGCCAGGCTGCCACGCAGGCAGGCAGGAGAGGCAGGCAGTGCAGTAGGTCCCAAAGGGCAGGTGGCCAGCAGCCAGCCCGCACAGACTCACAAGACGATGACCTGGCCCCGCGAGTTGCACTTGACGCGGGACCAATGGCAGTGGTGGGTTGAGTCGTCAGGGGCCCACCCGGATGCGCCGTCCAGGCCTTTCATGGACTGGCGGAGCTTGCGCATGATGGCCTCTGAACAGCGGCGGACAACAGGGGGCGTGCACTGAGCCTGCAGCCCGGCAGTCATCAGCCCCCCTGCTGCTCTGTGAACCCATCAGAGCAGCTGTGCAAACTGCCAGACTGCCGTAGCCTTGCCTTCCGACAGCCGGGCGGCACCGCCAGCGCCTGGGGGAGGCGGCGCACCACCGACCACGCCGCCTGCCGCTGCCAGCACCGCCAGAGCAATCAGGGCTCCGGTGGATGCCATCAGACGTTCAGCGCAGCGCGGAAGCCTGACTAATGGCAACCAGTTCCATGGCCGGCAAGTTCCGTCCCATGGACGGGCAGGCTCGCGGAGCTCAACAGGCGGGCAGGCAACCCTGCCGAAGTCAGCAACTGGGGCGGGGAGCACGTAAATACTTTATTCTGCAGGCATGTGCTGTGCCTGCTGGGCGAGCGGCCTTGTCCAATTGCCGCCGCCGCCGCTGCTCTCCTCTCCCAGCTGTCTCTGCCATGCCACCACAGCATCAGACTTCCTAAACCCCGTGGCTGGACAATGCCAATGTTACAGCATATCATGCGCATTGGCAGGGGAAGGCTGCGACAAAAGAGAGAAGAATCGCCGATGGTCCCTGGGCACTGAATCGGCGCCAAAATGGGCGCGTGCGGGCAGAATGGAAGCGAGGAGAGGGTAGCGATCAAAATGACAAATCACATCAGCTAGTGCCGCATGGGTCCAAGCGCACGACGGCAGGCGCAAAGCTGACCCAAAAAGGAACCTCTGGAAAGCCCTGGACAAAGAGAGCACATCCCCCTGGTCTGCTGCACTGGCGGCGGTGCACCCGGGCCAGCCCAGGCACTGGTGTGCTTGTAAGGAGGCGCCAGGCCGCCAACGCAAAAGCCCATGCCGTGTGGCGGCATGCGGCACAGCGGCCGGCTGCCTCACTGCGGCAGCGCGGTGCCCTTCTGCGCCTCCTCCTCCTCCTCCTCCTCCGCCTCGTCAGCCAGCTCCATGAGGCGGCACACGTCGATGCCGCCGTCGATGCCTGCGGCGCAGAGAGAGGCACAAGCAACAAGGCCGCCTCAGGGACCCCTCTTGAGAGTTGCGGGCACTGCGGCACCGGGGCTGCCGCTCTCCACGGCTCCCTGCCAGCCTTGGCAGCCAAGCAGCCCCAGCCCGCCAGCCCGCCGCCAGCCCCGCCAGCCACGCCCCAGCAGGCCACACCAGCCGCCACCGCCCGCCTCACCCGCCTCCATGCTCAGCATCTCCAGCAGGTGGCGCAGCTCCTCCTCTCCCATCTGCTCCCGCAGGAAGGTCATGGCACTGGACAGCTCCTGGATGGACACCTGCGGCAGGCGGGCGGGAGGGGCGGGAGGGGCTGGTGGTAAATGACTAAATTACTAAATGGTGGTAAAGGAAAAAGCAAAAGTCAGGGAACGAGCTCCAGGGCAGAAGCGGGAGGGTGCAAGGGGCGAGGCGCAGCACGGCTGCAGGCGCAGGCTCTTGCAGAGA
>NW_005435086.1:262945-267965 GCF_000147415.1 Chlorella variabilis | reverse complement strand
CCATGTCCACCACCCGCAGCTTGTCGCCGATCTTGGTCTGTACGGGCGGAACCAGGCAGGCAGGAGCGCGGCCGCTTCGTCACAAACGGAATCGCCCGCTGGCGGTGGCGTGGGCCAAAAACAGGCCGGACAGCCAGGCAGGCTCCACGGGAACCCACCCCACCCCAACACACGCACACACACACAGGCACACAGGCACAGGACACCGCCAACAACACACACATACATCCACACACACACCACCACCGCCGCCGCCGCCGCCGCTCACCCGCGTCATCCAGCTCCCGCTCCACCCGCTGCAGTATGCCCGCCACTCGGTCCTCCAGCCGCTTGGCGCCCACCAGGTGCTCCAGCTGGGCCTGGCGCTTGGCCTGCGGGCGGACAGGGGGTGGGTTTTAGGGGATGGGGGGTGGACAAGGGAGTGGGAGCTGGAGCGTGGAGGCACGGCAGGGGAGGGAGGGGAGCGAGGGAGGCCGGCCGAGGGGTGGGGTGGGATCCCCGATGCAGAGCAGGGGCAGGCAGGCTGCCACAGGCAGCCGCAGCGCGCGGCAGGCTCGCCCGCAGGCCGCAGCGGGCAGCCGCCGCCGCACCTCCAGAGCGCCCTTGGCAAAGACCATGCCCACTCCACGCGTCTCCAGCTGCCCTTCCAGCCTGCAGCCAAGCTTGTTGTTGTACTCATTTCAGGTGGAGGGCTTGCAACAGAGGCGGGCTTGGGCAGGGCGAGCAGCAGCCCCCACCCTGCCGCCCGACCGCAGGCAGCCGGGCAGCAGCGGTCCCTGGCGGCGCCGCGGAGGCGCTGCCAGCGGCACCCCAGAAGCCACCAGCATAGGCCACAACCCCACCACCCGCACACACCTCCCAATCTCCTTCTCCACTAGCTCCATAAACTCATCCCGCTCTCGAGCCACCCCGCTGGCAGACGCCAGGTGGGCTAGCGCTCTGCAGGGTACCAGGCGGGGCAGAACAGCTGAGCAGGCCGGACGCTCGATGCGGGATGGCGAGGGCGGTGTGGCGATGCTGTTGTTGATGGTGCATCGGCAGGGTGTGTTGATAAGGTTTGGCATGGTTTGTTAGTTTTGGTCTGGTGGTTGTTTGAGGGCGGCTGGGTGGAGGGAGCGGCGGGTGGCAGGACAGCTGGGAGGCGGGGAGGTGGGCGGGCACTCACGTGATGACCTTGCGCATGCGGTGCTTCTTGGCCCCCGCCGCCTTGAGCTCCTTTTCCTCCGCTGCACAGTGTGTGGCGGGGGAGGGGTCACCACGACAGGAGGCGAACTGCTCACGGCAGGCGCTGCATTGCGGCACATGCGGCGCGGGCCTAGCGGGCGTAGCGGTACATCCAACTGTCCCGCCCAAAGGAAGGAAATTAGCCAGGCGTAGCGGGCCCAGCGCATGGTGGCACGGTCCGGCAGGCTCCCCAGGGCTGCCGCAGGCGTCCAGCCCTGCTCACCCGACTCTCCCTCCAGGTGCTCAAACACCACAGCGGCGGCGGCCTCACGTACCACGGCCGCAGCGGCGGCGGCCGCCGCCATGGTGCGCGCGTCGGCGGCGCCCGCGGTCACGGGCAGCTCCGAGGCGACCTGCGGCAGCAACTTGTGTGTGAGAGCGATGGCGGGTGAGGATGTGCGCGTGCGGCGAGGCGCGGGGGCGTTCTGAAAGCACGCGAAAACCCGGCAAGTTCCCAGCTGCAGTACAGCTCGTGCAGTACTGCGGTACTGGCCGTACCACCCTCACGCACCGCCTCCTCCTCCTTGATCATCTCCTCCTCCCGCTCCAGAAGCTCCAGCCGTCGCTCAATGGCCTCGGTCTTGTCGCCGCTGCAAGGGCAGGCGCAGGGGGCGACATCAGGGGTTTGGGCTGGGCCGGGGAGGAGCAGAGGCAGCAGCAGAGCAGCGCAGGTCCTACACATCTGAGCCACCCACAGGCACCTGCTGCATGCATCGCACACTGGCCGCAACGAACATGCAGACAGGGCAGCAACGGATGTGCCAGGCAGCCCATGCACGCCCAGCCCACCTCTCCGCGGTGGCAAACAGCTCCACATCCTCCACCACCTCATCAGGCAGCGTGGAGAGCGTCTCCCTGCGGCGACCACAGCGTGCACAGCATGGAGGCAGCAGTGAGCATGCAGCATGGGCTGGGAGGCAGCGGGGGTCTACAGCTACAGCACATGGCGGCAGCTGCTGCAGGGGTGTGGTTGGCAGGCAGCAGCGCGGTGTGGCGGGGTGGGGGGCTTGGAAGGAAGGCGGGCGGGCACGGTACGACTAGCGGGCGTGCCTGAGGCTCTTGACATCCACCGCGCGGGGGCCGCGCCCCAAGGGCTGGGTCACTGTGAATGCCCGGGAGAGGAGCAGCAGCGAGGAGGGCAGGTGCCTGCGGGGGGGGGGGCAGCGCCGGCGGGCGGGAAGGCTGGTGGGCGGCCAGGCCGGGCCGCCTGCCTCCCATCCCGCCCCCTGTAGCGAGCGATGCATATCCACCTATACACCCCGCCCTGCATCCTGCGTCCACCCCGCGGAATGGCCATCCCGCGCCGTGCGGCGCAGGGCTGGGGTCGCTCACTTGTTCAGGGACCAGTCGATCCACTCCGCCAGCTGCTGCCGCATGAACTCGGCGGCGCCCTCGCCAAAGGGTGCCCGCATGCCGCGCGCGCGGCACGCCTGCAAGGTACACGCAGGCAGGGTGCATGGCCGAATCGACGCATGCGGCGGCGCGGTTGGTGGGCAAGGCGGCGTGCCGGGGCGGTGGACAACAAGGAACCACAGGGCAAAAGGGACGCCCCGGAGGTAAGGACAGGAAGCAAGCATCCCCCTCTCTACCCACCACGGCGCCCGCAACCTCACCTGCCGCAGCTCGTCCTCAGTCAGGCTCTCCAGCCCCTCCTGCTGGATGTCCTGGTCGTCCTCCTGCGGTACAGGATGATGGGGGCGGTACAGGTGGGCAGCAGGGGCAGCAGGGTGGGACGGCGGGACCTCCCAGTTGGCGGCAGGGTGCTTGTGGGACGCACAGACACACGACGGAGCGGGCCTGCGGCAGGCAAGGCAAGGCCAAAGCCTCAGCCTCCGCTCTGCTCTCAGCAGGGCCGTTCGTTATGGGATCCCAAGGCACCTTGATTTCCAGCAGGTGGCGGCGCAGGCGGGCGCGCAGGAAGGCGTCGGTGCCAAACGGCTGGATGCCCACGAAGCGGCACAGCGACACCAGCTGCACCCTGCAGGCGGCACAGGCGGGGAGGTGGGGAGGCAGGTGACTGGAGGGCGGGGCTGGTGGTCCGGTCGGCGTGGCGGTACTGCAGGTACACATGGTGGTACCGCAGGCACACCGTACCGCTCCAGGTTGTCCAGCGTCAGCTCGTCGTTGAACAGCTTGCTGAAGCGCAGCAGCTCGCTGACCGGCACATCCTCGCCCGCGCTGGAGGAGGATGGGGGGGTGGGGAGAGAGGCAGGCCGCAGAGGTTGAGAGGAAAACAGTGTGCGGGCTGCGCGGAGGGGACCTGGCTGTTGAGGGAGAGGCAGCTGGAAGCATCCTGGCAGCCAGCGTCCCATGACAACGCCACACACAGCGCATGCCACACGCATGCGCACGCGGGGCCGCGCGCGGCGCCCGGGGGCGTACCGCAGGCGCTGCATGAAGCGGTACAGCTCCTCCGCTGACGTGGCAGTCTCCCCGCTGCGGCTCTTCTGCATGTCGCTCGCCATCTCCGCCACCGTGTCCTGCACTCACAAGTTCGTGGGGAGGAGGGTGAGCGGTTGGGGGATGGATGCACGCAATGGAGTGCTCCCAGAGCGTGAAAGCGCGGGGCGGGGCGGGCCTGGGACGGAGCAGGGGGCCACGCCACAGGAGCCTGCTGCCCCGGACCATGCAACATCCAGCAGCCCCACCAGGCACCCCCACCTGCAGGAAGCGCGCTAGCTCCATGCGTGCCCCGATGCGCCGCTTCATCTCCTCCTCCTTCTTCAGCTTGTCCTCAAACGTGCTGGGCAGCATGTTGGGGAAGAGCTTGAGGGCCACCTGCGCGCGCAGAGGGAGGGCAGGCGGCAGGTGGCAGGAGGCAGCTTGTTTGTGTTGGGACCCAACTCGCGCGGCGAGCGCTGGCGAAGTGGCGGGCCCGCCGCTGCGGCGCCGGCGAGGGGGACAACGGCAGCCTGCCCTTGCGCCCCGGGTGTGCACACGTGTGGCAGCCCGGGCCTCACCGGCAGCAGCAGCTCCATGAAGGGGATGACCACAAACACCAGCATGGGCACGAGGCGGAAGAGGTCCGCCGAGGTGCGGGTCAGCTGCGCGCGCTCGCGCCGGCTCAGCGTGCGCCCGTGCACAATCTTGGCCACCAGGCGGGACGCGATCTTGGCGTCGGCGGCCAGAAGCTTGGTGCCGACCTGGGAGGGAGGGGAGGGGAGGGGAGGGAGAGGGGGCGATGAGACGGGGCGATGAGAAGAAGGGAGGGAGGGAGGCAGGCAGCAGAGAAGGAGCGATGAGAAGGAGGAAGGGAGGGAGGAAAGAAAGAAAGCAAGGCTGTTCAGGTGGAAGTCGGGTCGCCGGGCAAGGCGCCCTGCCGGTGGCGCGGCCCTCCACCACCCCAGCTCTGCCTGCCGCCTGCCCTCAACTCCTTCGCTGGCGCATGCGCCGCCGCCCGCCGCGTTCCGCGCCCAGCCGTCACCCCGCTGCCAGCACCGACCACCCACCCACCCAATAATGCTTGGCTTCCTTCTTGATGACAGTCCACCAGCGGGAGTAGGTGGCGCGCTGCATGGCCCAGGGCTGGGCAAAGAAGCGCACAATCCTGCGGGGCAGGCAGGCAGGCGCGGGGCAGTTGGTGCGGCAGGTGCGGAGCAAAGGGGCGAGCTGAGACCGCCCTGGCTCGGCGCCACAGCTGCTGCAGCCCGCAGCTAGCACGAGTCAGGCAGCCGCCCAGATAGCACCGCTGCCGGGCGTATTCGCCCCGTCTCCCACACTGCAGCCCCTCCTCCCCAGCAAGCCAGCCAAGTCGCCGTGCTGCTCCGCCCGCAGCCCCGCTCACTTGGCGGGCGCT
>NW_005435086.1:230153-262805 GCF_000147415.1 Chlorella variabilis | reverse complement strand
GCTGGAGGCGGCCCCACCTGACCCGCCGCCGCGCCTCGCTGTACTCCTCCATTACCTCATCGCACTCCTCTGCGGTACAGGCAGTACAGCACAGCGGTTCAGGCAGTACAGCATGGCAGGACGGGATCAGCCGGGGGCAGGGAGCTGGCAGGCAGGCGGCACTCCTGCTGCTCCCTCCTCCTTTCGGCACCGCACACCCCCTCTGCCTTTCGGCACAGCACGCACCAGCTGGCGGCAGGCAACGAGCGGCGGGGCCTGGGCGGCACCGTACCTGCGTCTGCGGCCTCGTACTGCGCTGCCGCCGCCTGGCCGCCGCGCGGGTGGTGCCCCGGCGGCAGGTGCTTGTGCGGCAGCTGGCCCTCCCAGGGCGCCACCTTGGCCAGCGGCGGCGGCTGCGTCAGGCTGCTCTTCACCGAGTCGTGATGGATGGACTGGAGCTGGGTGCTGCCAGAATGGAGCGCCGCGGCACCCAGCTGCTGCAGCGGCGCCGCCGCCGCGGGCAGCCAGGTGCGCAGCCGCGCCGCGCTGTGCTGCCGCACCGCCGCCGTGCTGGCGCCGGCGCTGCTGGCGGCGGCCGCGGGCAGCGCCAGGCTCACCTCCGCCTGCCACAGCTGCCGGGCGGCGGCGGCGGCGGGGCCCGAAGACTGCTGCTCCAGCAGCAGGCGGTAGACGCCCACTGCGCTGCTGACCCATTTCCGGGTCGCCATGGCGGCTGCGACCTGCTATAGATAATGATGGATTCCAGGCCCCAGCCCGGCGGGCGGTGCTGGTGTGGGGTGTGGTTCTGCGCTACGCAGCGGCGGTCTGCGGCGTCCGCGGCGGCATGTGCCAATGCTGCTGCTTTGGCTGCTGCTCCCTGGCCCGTGCCCTGAGTGAGATGCTGCTATTGCAGCGTGGTCCAGGCGGGCGCGGCGAGCTGGCGGGCAGGCCGTTGCAGGCAGAGTCGGGTGCACCGGAGGCTGGGCGCCAGCGGGGGCCTGCGGTGATACTGAGCTAGGTGGAGACCTGTGGGGGTAGGTGGCAGCGCGATGCGGCAAAAGAGGGTGAACAGGCGGAGAAAGAAAGCCAAAGGAAACAATCACGTGGCAGGCCCAGCACAGCGCCATGCATTGCCCTGGCGCATTGCCGATCGCTCCAGAGGGATTGTACCGTTGTGGGTGGGGCGCCCCCGGCCTGTCGAGAGGGGCAACTCGCCGAAGTCTGTGGGCTCCCACGATTGGCGCCAGCGATGCTGCTCTCCAGCCTGTCAACCCTCCGATGGTCGCAGCACAGCAGGCTGCCGGCGTCGGCGGCCGCCGCGCTGGCCTGCGCCTGGCGGGGGCTGGCAGGCAGCGGCAGCTGCTGCGGCGGCGGCGGCAGTGACCGGCCTCCGCCTAGCAACCCGCCCGAGCCCAGCACCAGCACCAGCACCAGCACCAGCACCACCAGCAGCAGTACGCCATCGCACCCAGAAGGGGCAGCAGCAGCCCAGCAGGTAGTCTCAATAGATCGCTCCGCGCTGTTCCAGCCGCACCCGCACACACACAACCCAGTGGCGCTGGAAGCGCAGCAGGCTCACAAGGAGCCGGAGACGCCGCTGGTGCGTCACCTCAAGGCGCTCATTCAGGTGGGCAAGTGCCACAGGCGCAGCGGCGCCAGCTGTGGTGCTGCAACAGCAGCGCCGGATCCGGCAAGCCGGCAACGGGCAGCTGCTGCCACCACCTGGCAGGTGTCGGCCGGCATGACCAGCACGTGCCCTGTCAAGAGTCCCACCTAACACAGAAGCAGCAACCACACAAGATCAGTGCTGCCCTCACCGCCTCCCGCCTGCCCGCAGTTTCGTGGTGGCCCGCTGAGCCTGGCTGAGTTCATGTCTGAGGCTCTGACCAACCCGCAGCATGGCTACTACTCGCAGGTGCGGCAGGCAGGGTAGAGAGGTGGGAAGCCTGAGGCAGGCAGGGCAGGCAGGCAGGCAAGGTAGAGAGGCGGGGAGCCCGAGGCAGGCAGGGCAGGCAGGCAGGCTGGCTGGCTGGCTGGCTGGAGGCAGGACAGAGAGGCAGGACAGAGAGGCAGGCAGGCGGGCAGGCGGGCGGGCAGGCCTCCAGCCATGTCGCCCCACGCCCCGCCGCAGCTAGCGCAGCAGGCTGTGCCTCAGGCCTTGAAACACAAGCCGCCGGTTGGCGATGCCGCCTCCCAATGCCGCCCTGGCCCTCCACACGGCCCCCTGACGTGCAGCGGGACGTGTTTGGGGCTACTGGCGACTTTGTGACCTCCCCCGAGATCTGTCAGATGATGGGGGAGGTGAGGGGTGGTGACGTGGCATGCTGACGTGGCATGCCGACGTGGCATGCCAATGCGGCATGCGGATGAGGCACTTGCTGCAGGCGACAGCGGCACCTGTCTTTCCAGCCGCTGCGCGGACGCCTCCCCGCCTGCCAGCCGGGTGTGCCGCCGTGGCACGCGGCCCCCGAACCCACACATGCACCCACCCTCCCTACCTATCCACCCCGCCTGGCGCAGATGGTGGGTATCTGGTGTGTGGCAGCCTGGCAGCAGCTGGGCTGCCCCGCCACCCTCCACCTGGTGGAGCTTGGTCCTGGGCGGGGCACGCTGATGGCGGACCTGCTGCGCGGTACCGCCGCCTTCCAGCAGTTTTCGCAGGTGGGTGGGTGGTGCCAGTGGTACTGCAGTGCCACGATTCCCTGGAGAGCGGAATGTGAGGGGGGGTCCATTCAACTGGGGACGATGCGGCCCGCTCCTGCCTGGATTCACACCACGGCAGTGGCCGCGCCACGCCATCCCGGATGCTCTCCACCAGCACCAGCACCCTGTGCTTTCCTCCCTGCAGGCGCTGCGGGTGAGCATGGTGGAGGTGTCGCCCCACCTGCGCGGCATGCAGTGGCGCGCGCTGCGCTGCCAGGGCAGCCCGCCTCTGGAAGCAGACCCTGGAGGCGGCGGCAGCTGCGACGGCGGCAGCAGCAGTGACGGCGGCAGCAGCGGCAGCAGCGGCGGTGGAGAAGACAGCAGCAGCAGGGGACCGGGCAGCAGCAGTGGCGACGATCCCGGCCCCGACACAAATAGCAGCAGCAGCAGCGGCAGCGGCGGGGTCAGCGGCGTGAGCGGCTGGAGTGGCGTGCCGGTGAGCTGGCACCGCAGCCTGGAGGAGGTTGCAGCGGAGGGCGGCCCCTCCCTCTACATAGCTCACGAGTTCCTGGACGCCCTGCCTGTGCACCAGTTCCAAAAGACGGGTGGGTGCGGCTGGCATGCGGGGTGCGGCAGCGGGGGAAGCGGCGGCAGGAGGGGGGATGCTGGACGGGGGAGCCGCTACACATGAGCATGCCTCCTGCAGCAACACCGGCATGCCCTCCCCACTGCATGTTCACTCGGCGCATGTTCACTCGGCGCCGACCTCGCTCTGCACGCTGCCCATGCCGCTGATCCCTCCCTACCCGACTGTCCACCCACCTCCCCCGCCTGGCCTCCTGCAACCGCAGAGCGCGGCTGGTGCGAGCGGCTGGTGGACTGCGCCTCCCCAGACTCCCCCCTGCACCTGCGCATGGTGCTGTCGCCAGGGCCCACCCCCGCGGCCCGCGTGCTGCTGCCCCGCCGCCTGCGCCAGCTGCCGCAGGCGGAGGCCAGCGAGGCGGCGGCACTGGAGGTCTGCCCGCAGGTGCTGCGCGTGCTGTCGTTGCAGAGCGAGCATGCAACGGCGCTGGCTGCTTGGAAAGAAAAGCCTGCCGCTAACGCTCGTGCCCGCTGCCCACGGCCCCTTCATCACGCCACACACCACTCACGCATGCGCAGCACGCACGCATGCATACGCACGCATCACAACTACACACCTGCATGCCACATGTATGCACACGCATGCAACTCCCCCCCACCCCACCCCCCGTTTCCGTGCAGGCCATGGCGCTGGCTGAGGGGCTGGCCCGTCGCGTGGCGCAGCACGGCGGCGCCGCGCTCATCATCGACTATGGCCAGGACGCGCCCTACGAGGCCTCCCTGCAGGCCATCCGGCAGCACCAGTTTGTGGGCCTGCTGGAGGGGCCGGGGGGCGCCGACATCAGCAACCGGGTGGACTACTCGGCGCTGAGGTGCGCTGTGGTGTGGTGGTGTGTTTGGGGTGGGGTGGCTTGGGGTGGGCACACGGGTGATGTGGTTGGGTGCGGTGGCGGCGGCGGCTGTGCTTGTGGCAGGGCAGGTTTCGAGGCAGCGCCCAATGCTCAACTTGGCTGCCTGCCGGCATTGGTTTTCACACGTACCGCCGTATATGAGCCCAAGCCGCGCCAGCACCCTGCACGGCCTCCCGCATGCTAAGAGTCATCTGTGACTGCTTCCCGTGCCGCGCGCGCTGTGGTTGAATGCAGGGCCACGGTGGAGGAGAGCGGCGCCGCCGCCGACTGCCTGGGGCCCATCCCGCAGGCCCTGTTCCTTCTGGGACTGGGCATCGAGGCGCGCCTGGAGCAGCTGCTGGTCGGCGCCACCCCGCAGCAGGCGGAGGCGCTGCAGACAGGGTACAGGTGTGTCCGAGGTGGTGGTGGTGGCGGTTGGGGGGTGTGAGGATGGAGGTGGAGGCAGCTGTCTCCTGGCGCTGCCTTGGCGCTGCCGTCCGGGGGTGCACAGGCATGCGAAGGGCGGTCTCCCTGGTTGCTGGGCGCGTCGGTGCCTGCGGTTTTCGCAATCTTGCTGACTGGCCTGCTCCCCTGCGGCTGCCCTGCCCGCTGCAGGCGGCTGGTGGGCGGCAGCGAGCCGGGCGCCGCGCTTCACGAGGAGGGCATGGGCAGCAGCTACCAGGCCTTCTGCATCGCGCAGCGCGGCCTGCAGCCCTGGCCCTTTGGCGCGGTGGTGGAGGAAGCAGGGGAGGAGGAGGAGGCGGGAGGAGCGGGGGAGCAGCAGCGGCAGCAAGGGCGAGGTGGGAGGCAGCCTGGGCAGGAGGGGCAGCCGCATGGCGAGCAGCAGTAGGCATGCGCCGCATCTGGCTGCTGCTGTGGCTGCCCACCAGCCTGAGGTCACTTGAACTCTGAACTTCCCGCTACCTTAGCTCTGCCTTGCCATCACCTCTCGGGTCCCCTCCCAGCCTCTGATCATCCCACCAGCCTGTCCTCACCCCTCCACACGGTGTGTAAACACCCCCCCGCGCTGCCGTCAATGTTTACACGGGCCCGGCTGTAGCAGGGTCCAGCGAGCGCTGCATGTTCCCCAAAAAACGCACCGCCGGCGTTGCTGCCGCACAGGGCACGCGCACAAACCGGGCTGGCGAAGAGCAGCTGCGCCGCAGGGCAGGGCAGATGCCTTGGCGCTACCGCGCCCGCGCATTCTCCCGCTCGCACAGCACATCGCCCTTGGGGCACGGCCGGCACACCTTGCACGACAGCCGGCAGCTGCCCACGCTGACCTCGCTGCCTTTCATGTATACCGGGTTGCTGTCGCACTCCCCTGCCGCCGCCCACTGCGGGCACTCCACCCGTGCATCCTCGCACCGGCTTGGCTGCTGCACCGTGGTGTGCCCAAACGGCTCCACGTGTACCTGCACACACGGGTGGGATGGGAGGGCGGGTGCCGGCGGGTTGCCGGGTGCTGCCGCCAGCACAACGCTCTGGCTTTTGCCGCCTCGAGCAAAGCACATGCGGGCCTGGTGCGGGCAAGTCCTGCCTGGTGGTGGTGGGCGGTGCTGGGTTGTGGCAGGAGCAGGGAAGCTGCGTGGCGACATGCCGCCGCTTTACCCCACGCTCTTGCACAACCCGACACGGCACCACAGGACACGCCCGCCTGCCACCGCTCACCCATTTGGTGGCCGAGTACTTGACGCCGCGCACCACGGGACAGCCTGCGTGCAGGCTGTACACGTCTTTCTTCTGGCCTGCAGCAGAGGCGGTACCATACAGCATGGTACCATACAGCATGCTACCGCTTGCTTCCAGCTGGCGGTGCACGCCTTGGGTTGGCTCACACACACACGCCGCCGCCACCACGTGCACCCCCATCACAGCCCTGCCGCCCACCCGAGCACAGCCACACTCACCATTCAACTTTAGCGAGAAGAAGAGAATGGCATCCCCCTTGCGCGGCTTGACCACCACCCCTTTGGATGCGCACTCGGTGTAGGGCGGCGCCGCCTGCACCCCCTCATCCAGCCAGCGGCCGTGCGGGAAAGCCGTCTCGCCTCCCTCCTCCACGTCTGCAGCGATGCGGGGGGAGGGCAGAAGGGTGGAGCACGCAGAGCGGGGGCTGGGTGTGGAGGGGCAGGGGTGTCAGGGGCAGGGGGAGAGGAGCAGGCACACTTGGCAGGTGGCTACACCGCCGCTCGACACCGCCGCGCGGTCCCCCTCTACCCAAGCACGCTTCACCCCCTCAGCAAACACACACGCCACCCGCGTGCGCCGCCCACCCGACAGGTACATGAGCAGGGTGGCGGTGCGCAGGCCCCCCAGCACGCCCTTGGCCCGCATCTGCTGCGCTCGCTCGGGCGAGTCGTTGATATCCCAGTGGGCGCTGTACTTCTGGCCCAGCTCGTACCTGCGGTACGGGCCAGGCGGCGGCCGGGATGCGGTACGACGTGGTGCGATGTGGTGCGATGTGGTAGGGGGGTGCACAGGGCCGCACGCCGCGGCCTGCCACGTCGCACCATGCCACAGAAGAGCACAGCACAGCACGCCACAGCATGCCACAGCACAGCACAGCACAGCACTGCATCCCCACCCACCGCAGCACTTGCAGGTCCTCCTGGTGGGACACGGGCAGGTGGGTCAGCGCTGCCACCCGCTCCTCCAAGCCGGATATCACGGCGTCGTGGCCCTTGAGAATAAACATGCCAGAGCTGAAGGCAGGCAGGCAGGCAGGCAGGTGGGCAGGCAGGCATGACACGGGCGGGAGGGGCACAGGGATGGACGGGGCAGCAAAGGGCAAGCTTGGTGGAAAAGGTGGCACAGCACGCGGCGCACGCGGCCGATGGCTCAAACTTGCTGCAGCGACACCCTCCTGGGGCCAGCAGTCGGCAGCGGCAGCAGGAAGCAAGGGGCCCCCAACCTGGCCCGCGCCTCGTCCAGCACATGGCACCCCACACCACCACCGCCTGCGAAGCAACAGCAGGGCGGCACCTTCTGGCGTGCGGCATGCAGCAGGCACCCCACCTGGTGCGTATTTCGTCCAGCATCGACCCGCCCTCGGGAGACACAACTGTGCTGCGCTCCAGGCTGGGATCGGCCACCTGGGGGGTGGGGCAGCATGGCAGTGTGCGGGCGGGTGTGGGTGTGGGTGTGGTTGTGGGTGGATGATGGGGCAAGCAGCCCCCCACCCTGCACATGCCCCTGCACACGCCCGTGCACGCCCACTTGGCCGCCCCACTGGTGTTTCCGGACATTCACTTGCACTCATGCGTATGGCCAGCTATTCGTATGGCCTGCTGCCCACCCGTATGATGTGGTCGCACTCTGCATGCGAAAGGAAGCCATGCAGCAGCAGGGCCCTCGGCTTCCACGCCACCACCTCCACCCTGCACCCAACAGGGCGGCGGCGCGCATGCTCGGGGGCGGGCGGGCAGGGCCTGCAGCGGTGGGGAGGAGCCGCGCCGCCTGCGGCGGTATCACGGGCTCCAGGCACAACCTCACCAGCCGTGCGTCTGGTTGCCCAGAGAAATCGCAGCAGCTCCTATTCGCGGCGTGCTAACGCCTGCAGCCGGCAGGCAGGCGGGCCGGCGCTGCTCAAGGTTCACAGCGCTCCGTCTTCGGCTGTGGCGCTACCAACTGGGCGGGTGCTGCCCGCACACCCGGCCCACCGCCGCCGTCGCCACCTGCTGCCCGCAGGCGCCCCGCACACCTGCCAGCAGCAACGCTAGAGCCAGTACCGCCCCGGTGCTCCCTAGCCCGCCGCCTCTCATTGCGGGGTTGGCAACGCGAGTCGAAATCGCGGCGGGCGACTGCCCCCAAGCCTGTCTGCGTGAGATGATCGCTGCAGAGCTGCACGCCGACGATGCCAGAGTTGGGTACAGCGACCTGCTGGCGCCTTGCCGCCACCTGGCATTCGCCGCCGTCCACGTGGGCTTGCACGGCAAGATGCTAGTGAATGAAACACAACTCAGTTAGCTTTCACTCTCAGATGCTCTCAGATGCTCCAGCAACGCGGTGCCGGCCAGCATTCTTTTTGGGCAGCACAGCTCATTCCACCCAGCCGCCAGCCGCATGTCAAGCATACCCGTAGAGCCACCGCGCCTCGCTGGCCCCCATGTTCTTGGTGCTGTGCTTCACCCCCGCCGGGATGAAGGCCTCGTCCCCTGGCTCCAGCACCACGCGGTCTCCACCGATGAGAAACTCCATGCGCCCCGTCACCACCACCACCAGCTCGTCCTCCTTGTGAGTGAAGTCCACCCACTCCTTGCCTGCACCAGGCGCAGCGGCGGGTGAGATGAGCGGCAGGAAGCGATGAATGCATTGGCGGTGTCAGCATGTACGCGTGCACTTGAGCTGACCTGGCGGGTCAACGAACAAGTCGCAGGTGTAGCCCCGCGGCCGCCAGTCGCGCTCCACATCCTGCAGCCAATCCAGCAGCGGACGCCCAGCGGATGGGACAGCCTGTGCATGCCGATGCGTGCTAGCCTGCAGAGGCGCGGCGGCGCCTGCTGTCTGCACAGCCAAGATGCTGCGACTCGCCTCCCGTTTCACGGGGGTGGTGAACTTGTGTTTGCGCACGTAGTCGTGATGCTCGTGGGTGCTGCTCACCATCCTGCAGCGGGCTGGCGCCGCAGTCGACAGTCGCACACTCCAGCTGCGGCGCCAGCGCCGCCGCCGCCCTTTGCGCAGCTGTCACGCTGCCGGACCAGAATACTCAGCAGGCACGTGCTGTTCTTGTTACAGCCGCCGCGCTCTCACCTGGGTGCCCTTCTGCAGGCAAAGCAAGTCACGTTAGTCCTCGTCCTGGTTTCGGAAGCGATCCTGGACAGGTTGGACAATTTATACATGTGTCTTGGAATGCCAATTGTGCATTCCTGAGCGCGGTTTCATCGATTCTGGCTGTGCGCAACACTCGCCAGCTCAGCAGGCGCGCAGGGCAGCGCCAAAATTGAGCCATCGGGTCGCCCGGCGACCCATCTGGACAACATGCAGGTCTCCGCGCGCCTCTGCCAGCCCACACTAGCGGCAGCCCGCCTTCAACACAGGCATCTGAAAAATGTCCCCAGCAGCGCAGCCCTAGCAGCGCCAGTGCGGCTGGTGCAGCCATCGAGACCATCCAGCCGGCGGCGAGTCTGCCAGGTGGGTGGGATGGTGGTGTGGGTGTTGGGCTCTTTCCCAGCGCACGCAGGCCGCTTGGCCCAGTAGCACAGGACCTCAGGGAAGCTCTGCCAATGGCGCCTCTGCAGGCGCCGCGCGCAGACGCGTCTGCCCGCGGCCCGGCGGCGGCGGCGGCGGGAGGTGGAGACGGCCTCTTGGATGTCTCCGAGGTGGCGCGGCAGAACCTGAGGAAGGCGGCCAACGCGTGCCGGCGCTACGGCTGGCTGAGCTTCTGGGTGCAGCTGGTGCTCAACACCGTGGCAGCCGTCGTGCTGCTCTTCTCCCTCGCCTTCACCTCGCAGGTGGGGCTGCGGCGGAAAGGTTGGGCTCGGGAGATGGGTCCTGCTGCATGAAACTATGTGAATCTCCTGCCGCTGTGCAGGGCCGCCGCAGCCCTGGCTCCATTCCCTGGCCCCAGTGCTTCGGTACCCCCGGCTCGCACCCTGCGCTGCAACTCATGCCGCTGCCGCCCCTCGCTGTTGCTTTCCTTCCTTTCCACCCGCAGAACGGCCCCTCGATCTCCCTCTACATGACGCTCTTTGGCATCGTGCTGGGCTTCCTGTCCCTGTTCTGGTCCTTTGGCTACGTGCGCCTGTCGCGCAAGCTGCGCGCGTTCCTGGACGCCGCCAGCCTGGACGCCGCGCCCAAGATCCGCCGCTCCGATGTGATCTCCATGCTCGAGAAGGTGGGGCTGTGTGGGGGGGCTGGGTGTGCCTGTGGGTGGGGGAGTATCTTAAGGTCTGCTTGTGTGCCGGCTGTGCATGTGCATGGGCTCTGCGATAGGGTAAGGACGGCGGGTGGGTGGTTTGTGGGTGCTGGGCGTGGGCGTTTGGGATGTGCAACGCTGCAGGCCTGCTGCGGCGGCTCCACGCCCACCCGCGCCAGCCCGCATGCCCGGTCTCCTGTGCCGCCTGCAGGGCGCGGTGATCAACGTGCTGGGAGCGGGGGCCACCATGCTGGGCCTGTCTGCCACCATCGGCGTGCTGCTGGCCAAGACCCTCACCTCCGCCACCGTCAACCCCTTCCTGGCAACCTCCTCCACCAACTGGAACCCTGTGCTGGCCTTTGACGTCTTCAACGTGCAGGTGGGGGCAGCGCAGAGCGCGGATGGCAGGGTGGCGGGCCGCGCCGACGCGGCCGGCCGGCCGCCGGCAAGTGACGGGAGCAGGCCCGGCCGCTGCTGCTGCCGGCTGCCGATTCTCGTGCGCCCTGCTAGGCCTGTGGCGTGGCGCTCTGGTTAGCGCGGTGCCTGACACGGCCCTTGCTGTGCCGCCGCCCCCCGCCGCAGGCCACCACCAACGCGCTGCTGGCCCACTTCTTCAGCCTGGTGTGCAGCCTATGGCTGCTGCGCATCGTCGCCAACCGCCCCTCCACCATGCACGTGATGGCGACGACCAGCAGCGGCGCCGCGCCGCGCGGCGGCAGCAGCAGCGCCAAGCCCGTCGGGGCATGACTGGCGCGCATGAGCAAGCCGCAGCTGGCAGGGGCAGCAGCAGCAGCAGCAGCAGCGGGGTGGGCCGCACCGACGCTGGCAGCGAAGCTGTGCCGTTGTGTTGCCTCAGACTCACGCAGCACCGTCATTGTTCTTCCCTTGTACACACTCCTTCTCTGCTTTCAACATCCCTCTAACGTGTCTGCTGCGCTGCCTCACTCAGCATGGGTGTAACAGTAACTCCGCCGCCGTGCTGAGCACAGCGCGATCGCGACGTGCGGCAGCGGTCACATCGCCCTGGGTTGGGCACACCCCCAATGCTAGCCGTTTGTTTGCTCGCGTTTTCTCGTTTACCTCATCCTCGTGCGTCTCTGCATCGTCCCCTGCAGCTCGGTGGCGAGTGGAATGGGAGCCGGCATGGGACCGGGGCGGCCCCACCCAGCGGCGTCGCTCTGAGTCGGCAAGCCGGGCCTGCAGGGGCGATGCGGAGGGCGCCCGGCTGGGCATGGGCGCTTCTCGCTCTGGTGGTGCTGGCTGCGGCTGGCCCCGCTGGCGGCGGCCCGCTGCCTGGCACCCGCCTGTCTGAGGGTGCGCACATTATTCGCATGACATGCCCGAGACATTGCATGCGCATTTGTGCACGCTGCGGGTATTGCTATTGAAGCAGAGCTCTCTGTGTGCTCCTATCTGCTATGCCGGCTGCGGGCTGTGGCACTGCCGGACGCCGGACGCTGCCGGCATGCCTGTGCTCTTCTTCCTCGACCCATCTGGGCAGCGTCCCCCGTGCAGAGGCCATAATGCGCAAGCTGCGGGCGGGGTGGCACAACCTGCGCGGCCTCCAGGGCTGGCAGCCCAGCGACAACGCCCACCCGTGCCGCTGGGTCCATGTCGAGTGCGATGCGCTGCAGCGGATCACACGCATGTGAGGCCCCGGGCAAGATGCCGGCCGCCCTGCATTCACACGTACAGCCACCTGCACGCACGCACGTGCTTGCAGTTGTGACTGCACCAGCTGCCCAGCCGCCTTTAGACCGGCCCCGCCAGGCATGGCACATGTTCCAAGGCGAATGCGTGCCCCCCCCCCCCCCCCCCCCCCCCCCCGCCAATCTGCAGAGCCGTGTCTGTGGAATCGGCGGCCGAGGCGCGCAAGAGTGCAGAGTGGCTGCAGACGCTGCTGAACCCCAGCCAGGGCGCCAGCGGCGCCAACAGCAGCGGCAGCGCCCGCAGCCAGGCCCCGGCGCCGCCGCACGCCGGCGCGGCGCTGCTGCCAGAGCTGGCCCAGCTGCAGTGGCTTGAGGAGCTCCAGCTTCAGTCGTACCACGGCCGGCTGACGGGAGGCATCCCTGCCGAGTGGCTGGCGCCCGGCGCCTTCCCCCGCCTGAAAAAGTGAGCGGCGCTGGCGGGCAGGGCAGGGCAGGGGAGGGCATGGCGCCCTGGCCAGCCTCGTACTGCGCCCTCCCCCTCGCCCTGACCTTGACTTCGCTTGCCCGCCTGCCCACCTCCCTTCCCGCTCACCTGCCTGCCTCCCAGCCTGCCTGCAGGCTGGGCCTGGAGTTCCTCAATATGGGTGCAGGCCTGCCCGATGTGCCCCCCGGCGTCCTGCCCCGGCTGGAGGAGCTCCGCCTCGACTTCCGAGAGCTGTCCCCCTCCACCCTGCCCGCCAGCTGGGGCGCCGACCCGCGGGTGCTCCCCGCGCTGCTCGCGCTGTCGGTGCACGCGCCGCTGGCGGGGCCGCTGCCGGCGGCCTGGGCTGCCGGCTTCCAGCGCCTGGGCAGCTTCGTCCTTGTCAACGCCACGTGGCAGGCGCTGGTCGAGGTGGCGGGCAGTGGCAGCGACCGCGCGGCCGGCGCGGCCGGCGCGGCGGCGGCGGAGCCTGCGGCGGGGTGGTTGCGCCTGCCGCCGCAGTGGGCTTCTGGATTCAAGGCTCTGCAGCTGCTGGACTTGGCCGGCGTGGGCTTGAGAGGCTCCATCCCAGCAGCCTGGGTGGAGGGAGGCTTCCCCTCCCTGTCTGCCTTGTGAGTGTTGTTTTCTCGTTCTCTTGTTGTGCTGGCCCTGCCCCTGCCCTTGCCGCCCTTCCCACACCCACACCCCACCCGCATGCACCACACATGTGCACACACCGCCGCCACCCTTGCCGCCTCCCACCCGTGCACAGGAGTTTGAGTGCAGCCGGGCTGACGGGGACGCTGCCGCCGCAGCTGTTCCGCACCCATCCGAGGCTCAGCACGCTCGTGCTGACTGGCAACCAGCTGAGCGGGCCGCTGCCAGAGGCCTGGGCCAACGACACAGCGGTGAGTCAGTGCCCGAGCCATCATTCGGATTTCGGGATGTGTGCGTTCATGGGATGTTTGCATGCAGCCGGGAGCCTGCTGGCTGCTCAGAGTCATCCCTGCTGTATCTGATGCCATGCCTGCTGGCTGCTCAGGGTCACGACATGCCTGCTGTGCTGACTGTGATTGCCAGCTCAGCGCTGCGAGCCAGGAGCAGCGAGCGGGCCGCGGCCGCCGACGAGCAGCCCTGGCCTGGCCCCCTCCCCACAGATCGACCGCCTCGTGCTCAACGACAACCGGCTGACGGGCCCCGCCTTCCCGCCCGCCTGGCTGGCGCCCGGGGCGATGCCCCGCCTTACCCAGCTGGCGGTGATGGGCAACCCCGGGATCACAGGCTCCCTGCCACCTGGCCTTGCCTGGCCCCAGATCCAAGAGCTGTGAGTAGCTGGCTGGCTGGCTGCCTCGCCCCTCCTCCTGGCTCGCGCATTACCCCACCCGCCGGCCAGCTCACAAGATGCCCTTCGCTGCCGCGCCACCGTGCAGGGATCTGAGCGGCACCGCCCTCGCCGGCCCCATCCCCGCCAGCTGGTGCCAGGCGCCGTTTGCCGCACACTTGGGCCGTGTGTGAGAGCAGCCTCGCAAGCGCGCACCGCTGCTTCCATGCATGCCACGGCCCCCTGCTGCTTCCCTGGCATCGCCAGGCCCTCTTCCACCCACTGCCGAGCAAGCCGTGACGGGCGCCCTCCCCTGCTTGTCCGCCTGCTTCGCAGGGAGATCTCTCGCACTGCGATCGACGCCTGCGTGCCGCCATGCGCGTCGCGCAGCCTGCCGCAGCTGGTGCTGAATGGAGCTTATCCAACGCAGTGTGCCGAGGCCCATCGCGGCCTCAGCACGGCGACGGTTGCCAGCCTGGCCACGCTGGTGCCCCTGGTGGCCGTGGCGGTGGGCGGCAGGCTGCTGTGGCGGCACAAGCTGCGCCGGCATGGCCCCCTGGAGCGGCGGCGCCACGAAACGCTGGGTCTGCTGCACCAGCAGGGCGAGGCAGAGGGCGGCCAGGTGGGTGGCGCCTGGGTGGGCCGCGGCAAGCGGGCGCGGCTGACGGCCATGCTGCGTGCCCAGCTGGGCAGCGACCGGCGCCGCGGCATCGAAATGCTGCCCATAGAAGTGCTGCCCAGCGGCCTGGCCCACCAGCTGGGCTCGCTGCAGGGCCAGGAGCAGGATGCAGGCTCAGAGGCAGATCCCGGCAGGGGCCCGGCGGCAAATGGCGCCAGGCACGGCGCGCGGGCGTGGCTGGGCGAAGCCGCGGCTGCCGCCCCTGCCAGCCAGCCCTGGGGCGCGGTGGCGCCATCGCTGCGCATGTCGGTAGGAGACCTGGAGGTGCGCCGCAGCGCAGGTGGCTGCAGCCGGGGGCTACAGCTGGCGGCGCCGGGCATGCGGCGCTCCGCTCCACCTTGCCCACAGCTGCCCTCAGCAGGGCTGCTGGTGGCATGGCCATGTATCCTCGTCCCGGTGTTTGGGCTGTTCGTGGCAGCGCCGCCATGCTGCTGCGCACTGGTGCCTGCCCTGTGCTGCCTGCCTGCAGTTTTCCTCAGGGCCCCAGGGGCAGCTGGTGGAGCTTGGGGAGGGGGCCCATGCCGTGGTGTACCTCGCACGGCTGCAGGGGGTGGAGGTGGCAGTGAAGGTGGGGACGAGCGCTGCATGGCGGCTGGGCCTATTAGCAGCTGTTGCGCCGCCTTTCCAGCCACCCCCACTCCTGTGGATGGAGAGGCTTCCCTTGCAGGCTGATCTCCACCCCTGCATTCATTGGCTGCTCCCCTGCCCGCTGCAGGTGTTTGAGCTGCAGCCGGGGCTCGACCCGCACACGGCGTGGCGGGAGGTGTCGCTGCTGCGCCAGTGCGCCCACGCTCGCATCGTGCCGCTGTTTGGAGTGGCGCTCAGGGTGGGTGGCCGCAGGTTGTGGTGGGACAGGCGTGCGACATGAGGCGATACAGTAGGGGCCTTGTGTGCCACAGCCAGCATTCATGTGCCATCCTGCGTCGTGTACCATTCTTGCAGGGCTCGCTGCTGATGCTGGCGATGGAGCTAATGCGGGGAGGCAGCCTGCGGGTGGCGCTGCAGGATGCAGAGCTGCAGCAGCGCCTGCGCTGGGAGGCGGGGTGAGGTCTGGGCGTGTGCGTATGCGTGGGCTGGCGTGGCCGAACTCGGCGTGGGTGTGATGATGCATCTGTACTGCCCGCTGCCCTGCAGTGGCCGGCAGGTGGCGCTGGATGTGGCGGAAGGGCTGCACCACCTCCACACAACACAGCGAGTCATGCACAGCGACCTGAAGTCAGGGTAAGGGTTGGGCTTGCAGCCGTGGACCATCCTAAGTTGCACGGAATTCCAGCTGTCTGAGAGCAATGCTGCGTGGGAGCTATGCTTGCTGCACTTGCCCCAAGCATCACATGATGTTTCCCTGCCTTGCAGCAATGTGCTGCTGAGCGAAGACCTGCGTGCCTTCCTTGGCGATATGAGTGTGGCTCAGGTGGTGGGCAGCAAGGCGCGCAGCGCAGCGGGCTTCTGCTGCACGCACGCAGGTGCGTCACCTCGCTGCACCCCTGATGCAGCGGGCTGCTGGTTGATCTGCATGCAAGCGGCGTGCTTGACAGCCTACACCAGATGCTTGCATCTTGATCCCAGCAGGGTCCTGCTCAGCTGCGCCGCCTCCCCATCCCGCCCCTGCAGCCCCCGAGCAGCTGATGGGGTACCGCTGCACCCTGGCGGCCGACATGTACGGCTTTGGCATCCTGCTGGTGGAGCTGACCACTCAGTGCGTGGTGGACAGGCGCGGCGAGTGGCGCCTGCCGCGCGTGCCCGACGAGTGCCCTCAGGTGGGTGCCGCGGCTGGCAGGGCAGGCCCCCCACTGTGCCACTGACAGCAGTGCTGCCTGCGCATGCCCGCTACCAGCCCCCACTTCACCCCTGCTCCCACCTCCATGCAGGCGGTGCTGGAGCTGATAGAGGAATGCGTCGTGGCCGACCCGCTGCGCCGCTGCACGGCGGCCGAGGCGCTGCGGCGGCTGGAGGCCACGCCCGAAGGCAGGACACCACCCTCAGCCTCCTGAACTTGCATCTTTGCAACCCGTACTGTCTCAGTTTTCTTTCGAACTACTATGTTTACTGCTCGTCATCAATCAAGCATTGCGGAATTCTTTTCACAATCCCTCTTGCAAGCTTGTCCAGACGTTAGTCTTGCCGCCCTGTTCTCATCGCATGTGTAGGCTTTGGCATAGCTTAAAGTTATGAATGGCCAGCAGAGAATACAGGTCAGCCAGCAGTTTTGTCAGTGAATATGTGTGCCTGGTGCCTGAGCACAGGGGCATGAGGGTCTGTTGTTAGCAGTGTTAGAAAGTAGGTATAGTTGTGCCTCACGGTTGCTGTGGTCACTGAGCATCACGGCCAGGGAGCTGGCAGCATGCCGTGCGGCCCGAAGCAGCTAAGACTTGCGCAGCCCCAGCCAGCTGCCGATCTTGTTGCCGCCGCCGCCGCCTGCCGCGACGCCGGGCCGCTTGCTGCCGGGCGTGCCCCCCGCGCTGCCCCCGCTGGCGCTGCTGTCCTGGCTGCCTTGCCGCGACAGCTGCTGCACGGCGGGGTGCTGTGGCTGCTGCTGCTGGGACGAGGGCGGCGAGGGCGCTCCTCCCCCTGCCGCCGCCGCTGCTGCCGCGGCGGCTGCCTGCACAGCTTCCAGCTGGCTGCTGAGCTGGCCGTACTTGGCCCGCAGGAACACCAGCTCCTCCTGCTGCTCGTGCGCCAGCTGCTGCTGGGCAACCAGCTTGGTGCACGTCTCCTGCAGGTGGCGGCGGCGGCAGCAGGTAGGGTGACGACACAGCTGGAAAGGGAGACGCTTCGCACAGCACAGGAGACTGTACAGCAGTACTGTTCAGCTACAGCCGAGCACGAGGCTGTACGCACCCCAAGCACTACCACCAACAGCCACACCAAGCCGCCAATCACCTGCAGAGCGCCCTTGACCTCCCTCTCCGCCTGCCCGGCCGCCGCCAGCTGGCGAGACAGCTCCTCTGCCTGTCCCCGCCAGTGCTCTGCCGTCGCCGCCTGCTGCGCGAGCGCCTCTGAAAACACCGCCGCCTGCTGCGCCACCTGGGCCGCCGCCGCCTCCGCCACCTCCTGAGCCTCCTGCCGCTGCCGTTGCTCGGCATGTAGCTGGCGACGCAGGTCGGCAACCAGCACCGCCTGGTCCTCCTCTGCCGCCGCAGCAGCGGCGTCGGCGTGCTGCGCTGCGGCGGCGGCGGTGGCGGCCGCCGCTGCCTCTTGGTGGGCCGCCTGCTGCCGCAGCGCCGCCGCCTGCGCAGCGAGCGCGGCATTGGCGCGGGCCAGGGCTCCGCAGCGCGCCGCGGCAGCCGCGCTCTGCCCCGCGGCGGCCTCCGCGGCGCGTGCCGCCTCCCGCTCCCGGCCTGCCTCGGCCGCCGCCACGCGGCCGCGCAGCGCGGCGGCGGCGCCCCGCTCCCGCTGCAGCGCCACCTGCATCTGCTGTCTGCTGCTCACCGACTCCTCCAGCTGCCGCCGCAGCAGCTGCACCTCCGCCATCAGCGCATTGCCTGCGTGGCACAGCGTGGCATGGGCAAGGCACAGCATGGCACAGGCATGGCAGGACGGGGCAGGGGACGCGCATAACACAGACTGCGGAGCAGCCCAGCCCACGGCACTACAGGGAGGGATTCCCGCGCGAGAAACACATACAGCTGGGCACCCGCTGCTCAGCAGGACTGCCCACGCCCCTCGCCGCAGGCTCACCGGCTGCCAGGTCAGCGGCGGTTGCCAGCATGGCGCCGTCCCCGCCGCCGCCTCCTGCCGCCGCCTCGCTCCGCTCATACAGCAGAAGCTCCACCTGCTCCTCCAGCAGCTGCTGCCGCTGCTCCGCTGCCCACCGCTGCGCCGAAGCCTCTTCCAGCGCCGCCGCCAGCGAGGCCTGCTCCGCAAGAGCGGCGGCCAGGGCCGCCGCCGCCGCCGAGCGGCGCGCGTCGGCGGCGGCCGCCGCCTCCTCTGCCGCCGCGGCATGGCCGCGGGCCAGCTGCGCCTGCTCGCCGTAGGCCGCCGCCGCCGCCTCTGCTGCGCCCAGCGCCAGCCGCAGCTGGGCTGCTTCCAGCTGCTCGGCAGCCACCCGTCGCTGCAGCTGGTCCACCTCCAGCTGCTGCCCCAGGTTCCTCACGAGGGCGGTACTGCCGCCACCGCCGCCGCCGCCGCCGCGCTCCTGGCTGCAGCCCGGCGCCTCTGAGGGGCTGCCTCCAGGCGTGATGCGTGCCCGGGAGCCGCTGCCGCCGCCGAGCGAGGCGCCGGCAGCGGCGCCGGCACTGCCGTCGTCTGCCGCGCCGGCGGCGGCGGTGGTTGGCTGGTCGGGTGTCAGTGGGAAGTCGAGGAGGCGTGCCAGCTGGGTGGCGGGGCTGCCGGCGCCGCTGCCGGCGCCGCTGCCGGCCCCCGCCGCCTCCTCGCCATCGCCCTGCCGGGCCTCGAACGCTGCATTGATGTGCAGCTGCCGCAAGATGCTGTTGCTGCTGCGGGGCCCGATGCCGTCGCTCGCCGGCTCCGCTGGAATCGGAAGAGCCTCCCTGTGCGGCGAGCCCTCCTCCGCTGCTGCTGCTGCTGCTTCCTGCGCTGCCGTGCTGCTGCTGCCGCCTGCACCGCTGCTGCCGGCGCCGGGGTCTTGCGGAGGGTAGTGCAGCGGTGCGGATCCGGGGCTTGAGAGGACGACACTGGCGCTGCTGTGCGGCCGCGCCGCTGGGCTGTCGGCTGCTGCCGCTTGCTCCGCGGCTGCTGCTGCCGCCGCTGCGGCCAGGCTGAGGTTGGACCCCTCGCTCTGCTCTGCGTCCCAGGCAGCAAACTGCCAGGCGGGCGCCTCGCGTGCCGCCAGCTGCGCCGCCGCCGCCTCCCACCGCTCCCCCTGGCCTGCCTCCACCGCTCCAAAGTCTGGCAGGGGAGTGAGGCGGAAGAACTCCGCTGCCGCGCTGGGACCGCCGCTGCCACCCGCGCCGCACAGCCCCATCACGTCTGACTCGTCGCCGGCCTCGTCCGTGCCGGCATCGCCAGATGCATGGCCGTTGGCGGCGCCGCCGCCGACCGTGCCCTCTGCCTCGCCCTCCTCCTGGGGTGGCGGCGCGGCCGCTGCGTCGGCTGCGTGCCTATCGGCCGGCATCAGCCACTCTGCGCCCGCCCCGGTGCAGTCGGTCAGCAGGTCGCAAGTCTGGATGAGGTGGGCCTTTGCCGCTGCAGGCGGCAGCGGGGCGGCGGCGGCCGGGGCGGGAGCCGCGCTGCTGATCTCCCCGCCGCCCTCCGCCATCTGGAGCCGCGGGTGCGGTCACAGGGGCGCAAACGGGCGCGTCTGGGGCCGGCTGCCGCCGCGTTTGCACAACCACACCCGCAGCAGTTGCGCCCCGTGGCAGGCGCCTGCCGGGCAGGTGTCAGCAGGTAGGGTGCCGTATAATCACGCTGTGGCGCGCACCAGGCAGCCTGCTGCAAGCCGATTTTGACTGCTGGCCTCCTCGAAAGGGCGGTCGCTGGCCCCAGACCCAGCCCCTGTCCCGCCAAGGCGTGGGTGCATCTGCAGGGAATGTTTCATGTTATGCACGCCTGCACTGCTGGCACCCAGTCAGCAAGCCGAGTCCAAGCCACTGCCCTGCTTCCTGCAGCTGCCATTCGACCGCCCTGCACATCCTCAAGTCACATGGATGCGGATGAGCAGCATCGCATTGCAGTTTTGGTGGAGCGAATTTGCAGCAAACGCAACCCGGCACTGGACGGCGGCCTGCTGGCCCAGATAAAGGCGTTGTGCAAGCAGGGAGGGGACCCGCGTGTGATTGCCGCCTGGCAGGCACTATGGGGGCAGCTGCGGGCGCCCCACTCCCAGGTGCGTTGGCGGCAGGCGGCTGGTTGCGGGCGACTGCTGGCCTGTCTGTCAGCACCCACCCCTTTTTATGCTACGGCAGTGGTGTACGTCCTGTCATCCAGGAAAGCATCAAGCTGCGGCACTGCGGCACTGCCGCTGCTTGACGCCTGCCTGCCGTGGGACTCACCCCGCCTGCCACCCGCCTGCTGTTACCCCTGCTCCCTGCTCCCTCCAGACTCGGCTGCTGGCCCTCCTGGTCTGCGAGCAGCTGTTCCAGCGCAGCCGAGCCTTCCGCCTCGCCCTGCTGGCCAAGCTGATGCAGGCAAGGCGCCGCTTCCTGGCACCAGCGCCATGCAGCCACCCGCTGCCAGCAGCCGACTGCGGTGCCGCCGCCAATGCAAGCTCCCTGGCACACACCAGCCAGCCCTACCGTATGCTCACCCAGTCTCCTCATCTTCTCACTTCTGTGAAGTTCCTGGAGGCTGTGCTGGGGGTGACCAGCGACCGGCCGCTGCCGCCGCCGCCAGATGCGGCCACCTCCCTTCGGGAGAAGGCTTTGGAAGTGGTGGAGGGGTGGGAGGTGCAGTGGGGCGCCAAGTACAAGCAGGCAAGGCTTTGCTGCTGATGCTGATGCTGGTGCTGCAGGGCATTGCTGCACCCGAGCTCGCTCCCCTCGCTGCCGCCATGGCGTGATTGTGCCCTGCCGGCCCTGCCTGCAGCTGCCTCTGGCGGTACGTTACCTGCGGGACACCCTGCAGTGCCGGTTCCCCGGTACCGCCAGCTCCCGGGCGGCTGCCGCAGAGGCGCAGCGCGCCGCGCGCGAGCGGCAGCAGCAGCTGGCCCTGCGGCAGCGCCTGGCGGCGATGCTGGGGGGCAGCGACGCAGGGCCGGGGGAATGGCAGGAGGGGAGCAGCGCGGCGCGGCAGCTGCTGGCAGAGATGCAAGAGTGCTTTGCCATCCTGGATGAGCAGCAGCAGGACCAGCAGCAGCGGCCACATCCGGAGCAGGCGCAGCAGGAGGCAGCAGCAGCAGCGGCAGAGGCGGATGGCATGCAGTGGGAGGATGTCGCAGCGGCGGAGCCCGCGCCTGCCGGCGAGCGGGACCCAGGGCTGGCAGAGGGGCTGGCAGCGTACGGGGCGGGGCATGCGCCTGATGCCGAGGCGGCGGGCACAAGTGCAGCGCAGCCTGATGGCGGCAGTGGCGGCGGCGGCGGCGGCGGCGGCGGCGGCGATGCTGACATGGACGTCGTACTGGAGACGCTGGCAGGGCTGTACCGCCAGCTGACCAACCGCACGCTGCCTCAAGTCCAGGAGTGGCTGGGGGTGCTGGGGCGGGTGGAGCCCGAGGGCGCAGCCCAGGAGCAGCAGCGGCAGCAGCTGCTGCGCGCCGCCACCCAGCTGCGCGGGCAGCTGGCAGCTGCCAAGGCGCGGTGCGAGGCCTCGGACCTCGACCTGCAAGCCCTGCTGCTGCAGCGCCGCCGCCGCCAGCGCGAGCAGCAGCAGCAAAGCGAGGGCCAGGCCGGGGAGGCGGATGCGCCGGCTGTGGCGACGGCCCTGCAGGATTTGTTTGGCGGCAGCGGGAGCGAGGGCGAGGATGATGGTGAGGGCAGCGGCAGCGGCGAGGGGGCGCTGGGCAAGCAGCGGCAGCAGCAGCAGCAGCAGCGGAATCGACGGCACTCGGGGCAGCGCGACGCTGCGGCTGGGCGCTCGAGCCAGCGGCAGCAGGGGCGGCAGGAGGAGGAGGAGGAGTGGGAGAGCCCTTACCTGCGAATCGTGGACCCCGCCGCTCCCCGGCCCCGCCCCCAGGCATCCGACGCCGCTGGGCAGCAGCGGAAGCAGCAGGAGGCGCGCGGCGACCGAGCGGCAGCTGCCGCGGCACGGCGGGAGAGCAGCCTGCCCGAGGATGTCAGGAAGAAGCTGGCTGCGCAGGTGCGCGCGCCTGCATTCCAGCCTTCGCGATGCAGTGGAGTACCAGTGCCTGCTCCTCTCCCACCTCTGTTGGGTGCCAACCAGTGCCTCCCACACCGATCCAGCCCTGCACACTGCTCGCCCTGCAGGCCCCAGTGCTGCCCTCAGGCACGCACACCATCTTCTGGGACAGCCAGGCGGGTGAGCGCAGCCGGCCCGGTTGACCCTGCCCCCCTCCCCTGCTGCCCTTGCCTGTGCGCGCCACCAGCAGGGGCAGCCAGGGCGCAACCCCTGCCCCGCCCCCCCCCTGCTCTGCCCCTGCCACCGACACACGACATGCCTTGTGCTGCCCCCCGCTCACCCAAACCTTACCTCAACCTGCTTGTATCCCTGGCACTGTAGCGCCCACTTTTGTGAGCGGTCACGGGCTGGAGGTCAGCAACCACTGGGGGCCGGTGGACGTGCACCGAGGCAAGCCGCTGCCTGCTGGCTTGGCGTGGGACCCTCGCTGACGCCTCCCAATGCGCCTCGCTTTTGTTTCGGCGGTTGCTCTGGCTGCTGTGTGTGCGCGCCTGCCATGCCTTCGCCCCGACTGCAGGCATGCTGACGCCGCACACACCGCCACAAATCCTGCCTGTGCAGAGCTGCCGCAGGAGCGGCTTGATGAGCTCTTCATGATTCCCATGCCAGCCAGCCGGCAGGCGGCGCAGCAGCAGCAGGCGTATCAGCAGCACGCCGAGCGGCGGCGGCAGCAGCAGGAGCAGCAGCAGCAGCAGGAGCAGGAGCAGGAGCAGCAGCAGCGTGGCACACCATCAGTGGCGCAGCAGTGGCCGAGCCGGCAGGGGGGCGGGGCTGGCGCAGCAGACGAGGCGGGTCCGTCGTCGCAGGGAGCGGCAGCGGGGCCCAGCACGAGCGATGGCCGCGCCGGCAAGAAAGCGCGGCGGGCGCAGGAGCGAGCTTACAACGAGGCCGTCATTGGTGAGGCATCAGGCAGGCTTTGCTGCCTGCACCCCTCCCTGCCGCTTCCATTCCACTCTTGTTTGCTTGGCGATGGCAGGCACCCGCCTGGTGGCCCCGGCACCTGCAGCAAGACAGCCCTCTGAATGCCCCAAGCTGCTCCCGAGTGCGCCCATGCGTGTGCCGACTGCTGGAGTGCAGGAGGGGCGGATCGGGATGAGGCGCTGGCACGGCAGCTGCAGGACGCAGAGGGGCAGCCGCAGGGGGCCGAGGGCGGCGGCGGGGCGGCGCGCGGAGGGCGGGGGCGAGGCAAGAAGATGGGCGTCAGGTGTGTGTGTGGGGAGAGGGCTGCTGCAGGGTGCGCTGGGCCCTACCGTGGGCCTGCCTGCGTGGCAAGCACCGAGGTCCATTCCGCAGTCAGCCCAATCGGACACTGCTTTTGAATTCCGTTGAGCATGGCCGCCACCAACGACCCCCGCCTTGCGGCGGTGGCCCCTCCCTGCAGGAAGCGGCTGGCCCAGAAGCTGCTGCGCGGGTCGGCGGTGGCGGCGGCGGTGGCAGACGCGACGCTGGCGGAGAGCGAGGCGCGGCGGGACAAGTTTGGGAATCGGTGGTGAAGCTAGAAGTTTGCCCTTCTCTGTATGCCTTAAACTCTTTCATTCGACCTGATTCATTCAGAGTCACACCCATTCAATGACATTCACAGCAACCAAGGCAGGGGCTTGAAGCCAGCGAGGGGTGCCCGGCGTGGCTAGGCTAAAGGGCGAGGCCCCGCGCAGCGTGCCGTACGTGGCAGCTACACGGCAGCTACGTGCCGCCGCCGATGCCCAGGCACACGGTCTTGATGTCCTGGAACTCAGCCAGCCCATACTTGCTCTGCTCCCGCCCCAGCCCGCTCTGCTTCACGCCGCCAAAGGGCGCCACCTGCGGCACGGCACGTGGGTCGTTGTTGTTGGTGGTGGTGGTGGCACGGTCCGATGGCAGGAGGACACGCCAGAGGTGACAGTTGGAGGGCCGCAGCTCCCAGCCTCGCGCTGCTGTTGCCCCGCACCACCACTGTCACACGCTCAAACACACCAGCGCCACCCACCCACACACACACCTCTGAAGTGATAGCCACCTCGTTCACCCCCACCATCCCATACTCCAGCCGCTCCGCAACCTGCCACGCCCGCGACAGGTCCTGCGGCCAGGCAGGCAGCCACGGGGAGGGGGGTCAGGGCGGCAAGACCCATGGGCGGCGGATGCCAAGCATCCCACATGCAGCAAACCGTCTGTGCAGGGGAGCTGCGGCCGCCTCCCTTAACCCAGCCAACCCTTCCTGCTTTGGACCAAACAGGCACCCCCATCCCCAGCCCACCCTGGTGTAAAAGTATGCGGCCAGGCCGTACTGCGTATCATTGGCCAGCTGTACTGCCTCTGCAACGCAGGGGTGGGAAGGCAGCGACAGAGAAGGATTGTTGTTCGACCGGCACTGCGGGCTGCCACCACTTCTGCCAGTACTCCTGCCGCGCCGCTCCCACACGACTTCCTGCCAGCAGCCTAACACAGCGACGGCACCGCAGGGCAGTCGGGCGCAGCCCACCGTCGTCGGTGGCGAACTTGTAGACGGGTGTGACGGGACCAAACACCTCCTCGTGGAACATGCGCATGTCGACGGTACCGCCTGTAGTACCATACAGTACCAGGCAGTACCAGCCGACACATGCAGCGGAAAGTCAGCGGGCGAGGTGCACGGAAGGCGATGCGCCGCGCCGGGAGCGGAATCATGCCTGTCGAGCGGGGAGCACCAGACACCGCCCCTCGCGCGGCGCGGCGCCTCGATACCCCTCGCCGCCAAACCCCACACCCCGCCGCCCCAGCCCTCCTGCATGCCAACCCCAGCCCCACACCCACCGATGAGCACGGTGGGCTCGAAAAAGTAGCCTCCCGCCAGCGGGCTGCCGGCCTCCCAGCTGGGGCGCGCGCCGCCGCACGCCGCCACCGCGCCCTTGGCCAGCGCATCCCGCACCTTCCCCTCCACCTGCGCCGCCACAGAGGACAACAGCTGGAAGGAAGGCAACAGCTTGCGACAGGGAGGTTCCGGTCTGGAGAATCCCCTCCCCCGCCGCTGCCCGCGGGAATGCGGCAACTGAGGCCTAACAACAGCCGACACCCTGCCCCGAGGAGCATCCCCAGCACCCCCAGCAGCAGCAGCAGCAGTTGGGGTGCCAAGCGGGGCGCCACTCGGCCTCCTGCTCTCGGCCAGGCGCCACGCACCCGGTCCACCGCCGCAGCCGAGATGAGCGGCCCCTGGGTGGTCCCCGCCTCCAGCCCGCTGCCCAGCCGCAGCGCCGCCACGCGCTTGGTCAGGGCCTCGACAAAAGCATCGTGGATGCTCTCCTGAAGCACGCAGGCGGGCAGTGGGGCAGCAGGGCAAGGAGCAGTGGGAGGGAGGCTGGTAAGGAGGGGAGCGAGGCAGGCAGGCAGGCAGGCATGAAGGCAGGCTGGCATGGGGCTTCGGAAGTCAGCGCTGTGGCCGGCAGGCCGGCAGGCAAGCAGGCAGGCAGGCAGGCAGGCCACTCACGTGCACCAGCACCCGGTTTGTGCAGATGCAGGTCTGGCCGCTGTTGCGGTGGCTGCTGCCCACCACGTCGCGGGCCGCCTTCTCTATGTCTGCGCCAGCACAGCGCCAGGTCAGCAACAGCACAGCGCCAGGGCAGCGGTACCACGGGCGGGGTGGCAGACAGCCTGCGGAGAGGGCGCCGCCTCCCCCAAACGCACTCCACTCCTCCCCCAAACGCACGCCACTCCAAGGGAGCGTCGTACCCACAACAAACACCCACCGCCACCACCACACCACCAGACACACCGCCACCCACCCGCGTCCTCAAACACGATGAAGGGCGCGTTGCCGCCCAGCTCCAGAGACACACGCTTCACCGTGGAGGCAGCGCCCTGCAAGCATCCATGGGGGGTTGAGTGTTGGGGAACTCATACAGGGGCAGATGAGAAAGGGAGGGCCGTGGGCCGCCATACATGAGGGCGGTGGCGGCATGCGCCGGCAGCCGGCTGCTGCGGGTGTGGTGGTGCAACGGCCTGCGCCTGCGTCCTGTTGCATGGGGTTCTTGGGGCGCCGGCACCTTCCCACCTGCATGAGCAGTTTGCCCACTGTTGTGCTGCCGGTGAACCCAATCTTGCGGACCTGCAGCAGGTGGAGGGAGGGGTGGGTTGGATGTCGGTGTGTGTGTGTGTGTGGGGGGGGGGGGGGTGCAGCGACCAAGGCCCGGCAAGCCGCCGGCAGCCGGCGTTGGGTTGCCGGCCGCGCACACCCTTGCGGCAGGCCCCCCACAGCACAGCACAGCACAGCTCGGCACAGCACAGCAAAGCACAGCGCAGCGCGGCACAGCACAGCGCGGCAGCCAGCCCACCGACTCGCTCTTGACCAGCGCCTCCCCAATGGCCTTGGCATCTCCAGTCAGGATGTTGAGCACGCCGCGCGGCATCCCTGCCCGCTCCGCCAGCCCTGCCAGCGCAAAGGCTGCATCATGTGTGGGGCGGGGTGGTGGGGTGGTGCGGAGGGGTGTTGCAGAGGGCGGGTGGGGCGAACAGCGCATGTTGGTGGTGGGGAAGGAAGCGGATGGTGGGCGTGGTGAGGGCAGGAACGGCGACAGCAGGCAGCGGCGCTTGGGCAGGCAGGCAGGCAGGCGCAAGGGCGGCGGGGGGTGGTGCACCCGTGAGCGGCGTGTCTTCAGACGGCTTTAGCACCACGGTGCAGCCGGCGGCGAGGGCGGGGGACACCTGCAGCACACGGGAAGAAAGGAGACAGAACGCCTCCTGCTTAGGCTCCAGAGCGCAGAGCGCTGAGTCACCCTACCGGCAACCACAACAAACCGTACTGCAAGGTACTGCATGGTGCTGTGATGTACTGCACTGCACTGTGCTGTACCGCACACCTTGCGGGTGATCATGGAGAAGGGGAAGTTCCAAGGGGTGATGGCGCCCACCACGCCCACAGGCTGCTTCAGCACCTGCAGGGGGGCCGCGCGGCAAGGGAGGGCTCAGCAGCCCGCACTCGCTTCACCCTCACACACCACCTCACACCACCACACACTGCCGCCGCGACCAGCGCACACCCCAACGCTCGCTCGCCCCACCGACACAGCCCCAAACCGCACCACACAGCCCACCGCCACACACACACACACACACACACACACACGCCCACCCACCCACCATGAAGCGGCGGTGGCGGTCGGGCGACTCCAGCACGTCCCCGCAGCTGCGGGTGGCCTCCTCCGCAAACCACTCTATGCTGGCCACGCTGCGGGCGGGCGGGTGCGAGAGTGCGTGTTGCAGGCAGATAGGGTGTGTGTGGGGTGCGTGGCATTTAGAGCCACACAACGCATTTGACAGTCGCCGTCGGCGGGCGGCCCCATGCGATGCAGCCCTAGACCCGCAATGCCATGCTCCTCCCACATCGCCCGGTGAGGGTCAGCCCGCGGGCTCCCCTGCCGCGCTCACCCGTTGTCAAACTCGGACCGCGACTCAGCCAGCGGCTTGCCGCTCTCCAGCGTCATGAGGCGAGTGATGTCGTCGCGCGCGGACACCACCTCGCCATACCACCTGCCAGCATTGGGGTGTGCACGTGTGCAAGTGCATGTGTGGGAGTGAGAGTGTGTGTGTGTGTGCGCGTGTGTGTATGCGCGCGCGCGCGCGCGCATAATTTCTGCTGTGCGTTACGCATGGAAGGCGGCATGGCGGCACGCGATGGGTCTACCCTGGGTGCCGCATGCAAACCGGCCCGGCAGCAGCCACAGGAGCAGCCTGACTGGCCCACCAGCCCACCGCCTCGCCCCACCCGCCCCACCAACCCACCGCTTCAGGATGGCGGCCCGCTCCTTGCCCGGCCGCCGCCCCCACGACTCAAACGCGGTGGCGGCCTCGGCGATGGCGGCGCGCGTCTCGTTGGCGCCGCACCGCGGCACAGTGGCGATTCGCTGCCCCGTGGCGGGATTGACCACCTGAGATCGCGGAAGGGCGAAAAACACGCTAGGGTTTGGACAATAAGAGGTGTGCAGGGGGCCGGCAGGGTGGCGGCGCAGCTGGTGGCAGGGGGGCGGCGGCGGCAGCGGCGGCGAACCCTGACCTCGAGCGTGCTGCCGTCGGCTGCCTCTATGAATTCTCCCCCAATGTAGACCTTGGTCTTGAGGATGGAGGAGTCGGTGAGCGTGCCCACCAGGTCAGGAGAGGGAGCGCAGGCGTCCCCCGCTGCCCGGCTGGACACTGCCGCTGCCATGGCTTTGCTTGCTGCCCAGAGCGCTGGTGATACGGGTGTGCCGGTTGCTGCTGCCGCCGAGACCAGCAGGCGCCGAGAGCTCCGCAGCAAGCCCGCCATGCCGCAGGGCTTTGTGCTGAGTGCTCCCAGGCTTTGGGAAGTGATGTGCGCAGCTCCCGGTGCGGTAGCTGTCCCGATCAGCGTGCGATGCTGCATGCTGGGCGCCACCCAACCGGCGGCGCCAGCAAGGCCTCCTCAGAAAGCGGGCAGCGGCGCTTTCGAGCAGGGCAACCTGCGGCTGGGTCACCTGAGAGGAGTGTCAGAACACATGAACCCCACACAGGAAGGCATGCATGGGCGGCATGGGCGGGGCGCACGCCACCAGGTGCCCGGCAGCCTCCTGTTTCGCCCAGGGGGCAGCAGGCAGTTTGGCAGCGAGAACGGCTGCTTACATGCCTCTCAACAACTCTGCATGCTGATACTGAGCAAAACGAATCCATGCCTCCACCGCGCCGCCGCTACTGCCCGCCGCCGCCGCCGCCGCCGCCGCCAGACCGCTTGGGCGTCTCTATGAAGCCCTGCTTGCGCCCCTCAAAGCCCGCCCGCAGCAGCTTGTTCTCGCGCTGCAGCAACCGATTGGCAGGGGGGTGCATGCAAGAGGGAGCTCAGCGCAGGCAGGCAGGCAGGCAGGCAAGTGGCACGCAAGGGCCGGACCAAACGGCGAAGCAAGAGCCGGCAGCCGCCGCTGGGCTCGTCATGGAGCGATGCCATTGACCTGCTGGCGGCCTGCACGCACCTTCTGCTTCTTCTTGTCCTGCTTGGCCTTGATGCGGCCGTCGATGTTGTCGCGGCGCCTGCAGCCGGGCAGGGACAGGTGAAGGGATGTCAGGCACTGGAAAACAAGGCGGGCAGTGGGCAGCCCCGGCACCGGCCTGAGCCGAGCCCGGCGCATGCTCCGGGCGCCTCTGCGCGTGCCAAGCGCGATGCAGCCAGCAGCAGCACGGCAGCCTCACTTCTGCTGCTTGGCCTTCTGCTGCTCCCCCTGCTTCTGCACCCGCTCCTTCCACGCCTCGGCCTTCTTGGCCTTGATCTTGGCCTCCTGAGGGCAGGGCGGGGCAGGGCAGGAGAGGGCAGGGCAACCGGTCAAGTGTGTGGCAGCTCACCCAGCAGGGACCTGTGCAGCAGCACAACCGACCACCCCATTATCGTGGGAGGGAGTCGAGCGGCTGTGCGATGACGTGACCAGCCCTACACCACCCGGCCAGCCTTGAGTCGTGCCACGCATCCCACACACCACCGTCACTATCCCCCCACCTTCTTCAGGCTCTTCTTCAGCAGGTTGGGATCGTCAAACACTTTGTCGCCCTTGGCCCGCTGCAGCGCCGTGCCCCATGCCTCGCGCTGCAGCTTTGCCTGCCAAAGGCAGCAGCGGCAACGCAACACGGGTCGGCATGGCGAGCGACATGCGCGGGCAGGACTTGCAGGCCGGCCGGCTGGTTGGCTGGTCAATTGGCACGGGACGCCTCCCCGCCGCCGCATGCACAGCCACCGGTGTCCCTCACCTTGCCCTCCTGGCTGGCCCCCAGCTCCGCTGCAGCCGCCTGCTTCTCGGTCGCCGCCGCCAGCAGCTGCTGCTTGGACTGCTTGCGACGCTGCTTCTTCTGCTGCCTCGGGTCTGTGGAGGCAGATCGAGAGGCAGCGGGCAGGGGCAGGTACGTAGGCGCTGTGCCAAGACATGCACGTTCACAGGCAACGCCAGGAAGAGACACAGGCACACACCCGCGGCCCAACTGGCGGCCGTCTTTGGAGCGGTGCTGCCCATTGGCTGCCCTGCTCTGCGCCCCGCACCTGGCCCAAAGTCGAGCTTGTTGAAGGCCAGGCCGCCCTCCCCGCCCTCCTCCCGCTGCCGCTTGTGCTGCTTGCGCTGCTTCTGCTGCTGCCCCTGCTGCCCCTGCGCCTGCTGCTGCTGGCCGGCGCCGCCCGCTGCCGCCGCCTGCTCGCCGCCCTTGCCCTTGTGGGACCGCCGCTGCTGCTGCGCTGCCGCCTTGCCCACTTTCTTGCGCCCCTCAGCCAGCGACTTCTCCCGCCACTGCTTGGCCTCCGCCGCCTTTTGCTGCTGCTCCTCAGCCTTGCGCTGCCTCCGCATGTCCTGCACGCGTGGCGGCGGCGGCGGCTTGCAGGTTGCGCTTTTGCAGGCAGGACAGGCGATTGCCGGCGGCAGCCAGGTGTCACAATATGCTGCCTGGCCGCTGACGATAGCTCTAGCACCCCAGGGCTGCACCTCCACACATGCAGCCCCCCTCCTCACCTCCAGCTTCTTCTGCAGCCGCTCCTTGAGCTCCTCCCTGCTGGGGGGCTTGCCCTTGGATATCGCCAGCTGCCCCGCGGCCCCCTGCTGCTGCGCGTGCGCCAGCTGGCCGCCGCCGCCCTGCTGCCCGCGCGCCGCCGCCGCCGCCGCCTCCTCCTCGCTGCCGCTGTCTGCCTCGGCGTCAGACTCCCCCTCGCCCTCCTCCTCCTCGCTGCCGCTGTCGTCGGATGCCGGTGCTCCGTTTTGCTCTGCACGGGCGGCGCGGGCGGCCTCCGCCGCTTCCTTCTGCAGCTGCAGCGTGCCTTTGGCTTGGTCGGGGTCCAGCTTGGCGCGCTTGGCCGCCTTGTATTGCTGCTTAAAGGCGGCCTTGGCCTCGTCCCGCGCGCTCTTCTTCATGTACTTCAGATTGACCTGCAGTACAGGTTGGTTTGACCGCAGGTGGTTTTAGCCAAGCATGGTGCGGTGCAGGGCAGGAGGCTGGCAAAGAGCCGTCGTCGTGTGCAGCTGCCGCTGCGGCGGCGGCCCAGGTGGCGGCTGCCGCCCTCCCGTTGCCCGCCCCGGCGCACCGTCTCCTGACCGCCATCCAGGTAATACTTGGCGGGCACCAGGTCCACCAGGTGGTCGAAAAACTTGCTGTGGGCGGCGAGCTTGTCGAGGTCCATGGCTGCGGGGCGGGCTGCGGCCTTGAAGCCTGGGCACATGCCAAGGGAGCCGGCCTAGCCAATTGGCGAACCAGGTGGCTCGCTCAGGGAGGCAGCCGGGTTTGGGTCACTCAACGCCGCTCACAGCTGCATGCACTCGCGGCCCCGACGATCCAGCGCGCTCTGGACGCCTGCACAGTTGATGGGCCTCGCCAGCGCCGCTGCAGACAAGCGATGCCCTGCGCCGCAATGCATGCCGCCTTTCCAGCGCCCTAAACTCTCCCCAGCCCGCTCCCTTAGCCCCATACGCATTTCGATCTTAACAGAAAACCTGCAAAGGCTGTCCTGACATCCACTGCGCCCTCTTCCGGCACCTCCTGCCTCGACTGCCATCCCTATGTCCCTGCTGCCGCAGCTGCTGCGGCTGGCATGCCAGTATCGATATGTCTGGGTGCGACCGCAGCTGTGCTGCATGCCTGCAGGGCTGCGCGCAGCAACGGCAGCGGCTGGCGGCAGCGGCTGCAGCGCCGTGCCGCCGCCGCTGCTCACTCGTCACTCCAGCACCAGCAGCAGAGGCGCGAAAGGCAGGGCACTGGTGCAGCAGTCGCAGCACAGGCGCGGCACGGCAGCAGCTGCCGGCCGGCGGGGCAACGTCTTCCTGGATGACTCGGCGGCTGGGCGGCGGCGGCAGCCACCTGACGACGACGTCGGCGAGCCCATGAATGCTGGGGTGCGCTGCCTGCCTGCCCCTGTTGCTCACCCGGTCCGCTTGCTTTTCCGCTGCCGGTGGGATGGGCTGTGCACGGTCGTGGCTGGGAAGGGCGGGCCGGGCTGCTGGCAGCTGATGTTTCGCTGTGCTCTCATCTTTGCGCCCGCCGCTCCTGTGCAGCCGCTCTTTGACAGCAGCCGATTCAATTACGACAGTGACGAAGAGGAGCAGCAGCAGGAGGCCGCCGGCGAGGTGCAGCAGGAGCAGGAGCGCAGCGCGGCGACAGCCGCCGCGGCCGCCGCACAGCAGCAGGGGCGGCGGCGAGCCGGCGGCGGCGCCGCGGAAGCGGCAGCAGGGGACGAGGGCGGGGTGGTGGAGGTTGTGCTGCCGCCGCCGCGGGGCGTGAGGGTGAAGAGCGCAGAGTTTGTGAAGAGCAGCACCAGCGTAGAGCAGTGCCCGCCAGCTCGCTACCCCGAGTTTGCAGGTGGGCGGGCGGGCTGGCCGTGGCTGGCCAGGGCGGGCCGGCTGATGCGGCCAGTGCTGCAGCCCGCCTGGGGCAGCGCTTCTGCTCGGCGCTTGCCTCAAGCCGCGCACCCCGCGCCTGCCCCCTGCACCCTGCCACACCCACGCATTACACACACACACACACACACACACACAGCGCGTGCCTGCCCACCCGCCTGTTTTTCAGTGATCGGGAGGTCCAACGTGGGCAAGTCGAGCCTGATCAACATGCTGACCGGGCGCAACGCGCTCGCCATGGTGTCCAAGACGCCAGGTGGGCGGCGTGGGTGTGAGGTGGCGGCGGCGGCGGCGTTGTTATTGTTGTGCATGTGCAAAACAAATAGAGATCTAGGGCCGCTGCCATCAGCGGCGGTGCGCACGCCGGTGGTGGTGTTGGCGGTGGTGTGTGGTGGCGGTGGTGGTGGTGGTGTTGGATGGTGGTGGCGGTGCGCAGGCAGGTGGCGAAGCGGTGGGCCCACCCGTGCCCGGGCAAGCGCCCCTGCCATGCCAGGCAGAGGCCGGCGGCCGGCCCCTGTCCCAGCTAT
>NW_005435086.1:220386-230103 GCF_000147415.1 Chlorella variabilis | reverse complement strand
CGCCCCCCACAACCAGCCGCCTGCGCCCCCACCCCTCCACCACAACCCCCGCCACCCCACCACCAGCCCCACAACCACCACCCCCACCCCCCGCCCCCCCGCCACCCCCCCCCCCCCACCCCCCCCCCCCCCCACCCACACACACACCACCACGCCGCCACCCGCCCCCGCAGGCAAGACGCGCCTCATCAACCACTTCCTCATCAACGGCGCCTGGTTCCTGGTGGACCTGCCCGGATACGGGTGAGGTGGGGGGCTGGTGGGTGGGTGTGAGTACTGGTGGGTGGTGTGAGTGTGGGTACTGGTGGGTCTGTGTGCACTGGGCGCTGGTGGGTGTGGGTCTGTGTGCGCTGGGTGCTGGTTGTGGTGGTGGTGGCGGGGTGGGGGGGCGAGGAGCTGGTTGCCAGCGGCGGCGGCGGCCTGCGTAGGCGGGCATGCCGGGGCCCATCGGCTGGCCGCGGCTGCCGTGGAGGGGCCGGGCCGTGCGCCGCGGCCTGCCGGCCGCACGGCCATTCCCCTGCCACCTTGTTGCCCAAACGCGGGACCGCCGCTGCCCCGTGCCTGCCCGCCTCACCGCCGCTCTCCCCGCCACCCTGGCCCGCCGCCCTGCAGGTACGCGCGGGCCAGCAAGGGCAGCGTGGTGGAGTGGAACCGCTTCACCCGCGAATACTTTGTGGAGCGGGAGACGCTGGTCACGTGAGCCTCGCACAGCAGCCTGCCCGCCTGCCGTGGCTGCAACACCTGGGGGGCGGCAGCTGGCTCGCCCAGGTCGAGCATGGGAGGGGCGGAGCCTGCGTGCCGAGCGGGTGGCGCGCTGCTGAGGGGCGGCTGCAGCTGCTATGTCCTGTGCTTCACGCCGGTGTGCCCGCCCCTCCTGCGCCTGCATGCCCTCACCGCCGCCTGCGCTGACCCCTCTTCACCGGGGTGTGCCTGCCGGCTCAACCTGGTTAACTGGTTGCTTGACTGGCTGCCTGTCCCCCTCCCCGCAGCGTGCTGCTGCTTGTGGACTCCTCCATCCCCCCCATGCCCCTCGACATCTCCTGCGCCGCCTGGTTTGCGGAGGCAGGGGTGAGCCGGCTCCCGCTCCCGCCTGCGTGCTCCCAGTGCACGCAAGCACACACATACTCTCCCTCTCTGATGATACACACACACACACAGCACACACCACCACCACCACACACCACACACACACCACACACACACGCACACACACCCTGCCCCGCAGATCCCCTTCACCGTCGTGTTCACCAAGCTGGACAAGCGCAAGAAGGGGGCCTCCCCCTCAGACGACAACATTGCTGCATTCGAGCAGGTGTGGCTGGGGTGGGTGGGGGTGGGTGGTGGCTGGCTGTCTGGCTGGCTGGCTGACCCTGGCCGGCCGCTCCCTGCCCCTGCAGCAAGTGGCCGAGGCGTGCGGGTACGCGCCCCCCACCGTGCTCACCAGCTCCAAGAGCGGCAAGGGGCGCAGCGAGCTGCTGGCGCACGTGGCGCAGCTGCGGGAGCTGTTCAACAAGTCGCGGCACGGCATGTGATGCCGCACGCGCTCGGCAGGCGCGGCGCGTGACCGGTGCCGGCGCTCGGTCGCCGTGCGCCCGCGGGGCGGCGCTGGCTGCATGTCCTCAGCCGCCTGCCGCTGTTGCTCAGCTTGAGAGGCTCCCAAGGTGAAAATCAAAGAGTCCCAGCTGGGTCTACACTGCGCTCCCACAGAACCACCGTAGGTACTCAGGCTGTGTGGAGTATTCATTTCATTACATTCAGCAAGGGCTCCCAGGGCCCGTCACCGCGCCCCCGGCGGCATGGGGCTGCCGTGGTGGTGCACCAGCTTCCACACGCCGCCCTGCTTCTCAAACACATTGGTGGCCGCGATCCTGCGGCGCAGCGCGGCAAAGCAGGCAGATGGGCAAAGACAGACGGGAGTTGGACGGCAATATGTCGGGAACCGAAAAACAATCCACGAGAGTGTGTGTGTGTGGGTGGGCAAGAGGCGGGAAGGGTGCACAGTGCATGGCCGCCTGCCCTGCCTAGCCGCCACTAGCAGGCTGCCGCATCGCACCGCACCGCACCTGCCCCTGTTCTGCCCAGACTCTGTCAGCTCCAGGCAGGTCACAAAGGCTTGGCTGCAGGCACCACCGGTTGGCCACAGCTCAGGCTCGGGCAATGGCAACCCAAGGCAGCGGCAGGGCCCTCTTGAGGCTCACCCACCCTCACATAGCGTCTATACATTCACACTTCCGTAATAACCCAACACCACCCCAACACCACCCCGGGCGGCCCACCTGTCGGAGGCAAAGATGCGAACATCCTCCACCTCTATCCGCATGCGGGCAGACCCCAGGATCGCCTTCCAGCTCTCCATCACCTGCTCCAGCACGCGGGCGGCCGAGGCAGGGGCAGGCAGGGTAGGTTGGGAGCAGCAGGCAGGCGTGTTTGACAAAGACCGCCAGCGATCGAGGAGCAGGCCAGCGCATCAGTGGCAGGGCACAGGCGAGGCAGCCGCCGGCTGCGGGCCCTCACCGCTTGCCGCCCCGCGATGCAGCCGCACAGCGGGTGGATGCACTGGACGTGCTCCCCCTTGCCCCACACCTCGGACATGGCGGCCAGGCTGCCGCTCTGCAGGCGCGGACACAAGCCAGGGCAGGCCAGGCGGGCGGGCAGGAGGGTCAGGAGGGCTGACCAAACTAGCTGCATTGAGTGCTGCCTGGGGCGGCGTCCAGCTCGCGCCACGACGCACGGTGCACTGGCAGAGAAGGGGCGAGCCATGCATGCCCATGCCAGCTGCCAGCTGCCAGCCGCACCAGGTGGCCTACGCCCATGCCACATGCCAGCTGCGGGCACCAGGCGGCCCACCTGGAAAGCCTTGTAGAAGCGCTCGTTGGCCTCCTCCACCGCCAGCCGGCTGTCAAACCGGCGCCGCCTGCGCGAGGGGTGAGCAGACGCCAGCGAAGCCGCGGTTCCAGCACTGGTTCAGCTTTTGTCAGAACCAATGCTGTCGGACTGTTGTCTGCTGCTCCAGGGCACGCTAACCGCCCGCCACCACCCCTGCCCAAGCCACAGCACCAGCACCAGCACCAGCTCGCTCACTGTATCACATCTCGCAGCTGCGCAGCCGCCTCGTAGTCCTCGTCGTCGATCACCTGGTCCAGCTGCTGCTGCAGCTTGGACAGCGGCAACTCTTCTGTGTACAGAACCTTGTCGTCGACGCCGCCACGGCAGCGCCAGCCGCGCCGCCGCCCGGAGCGGGGCAAGCTGCCGCCGCGGAGCGTGGCCCCGTGGGCTGCGGACTGCTGCAGCGGCTGGCCAGGCTGCCTGCAGCGCATGCCGGGCAGCGCGGTGATCAGCAAGAGGTTTGAGCGCAAAGCAGGTGTAAAGGCAGGCGCAGGGCGGTGGCACCGGCGGGTGCAGCGCCCACCTGGAGGTTGGTGGAGGAGCGTCATGGTGTAACCCTGGCGCAGGTCGTTGCCGTGGCCTGCAAGAGGATTGTGGTGCGCTGTGGGGCTGCAGGCGGCAGCGGGTAACAGACATGGCTGAGCAGCAGCAGGAAGGGCTGCAGCGGGAGCGCGAGAAGCTCCAATGGAGTGTCGCTACTGCGAATTGAGCGCCAGGCCTTGTCCCATCTTCCTGCCTTCCACCAGGGCGCCGCCCCGTTTAACACTTGCCGCGTTGCCCCTGCACCCCCGCTCGCCTTCAATTCTCACCCACCCGTCCTCCGATCAGGTTCAAGACGCGCACACCCCTGCATGGCTCGCCCTGCACCCCTCCTTCTGGCGATCCTCGCCCTTGCATCGCTGGTGAGGCGCTGCATGGCTTGTCCGCGGCCCACTGACCTGCAGCACCCACATCCGCCGCGGTTGAAGAGCCAGGGAGGGGGCAGGCGGCCGTGCGGGCCTCGAATCCCACATGACCCCATTTGAGTTGCCCCCTGCCCGCCTGCAGGCCTGGCGCGGCGCGGCGACGCGGCTGGATGAGCAGCAGCAGCAGCAGCAGCAGCAGCCGGCAGCCGGCGCGGCGGGCTTCGGCCGGCGCCTGCTGGCGGTGAAGGCGGGGCGGGGCGGTGCTGGTGGCGTGGTCCGCCCGGGCATGGCCCTCCACGAGGCCACCGCAGCCCGGCTCTGCGTCATGCAGTGCATGCAGCACGCCTGCATCTCTTGGCACAAGATTTATATGGGGGAGGCGGCCGGCGGCAGCAGCATGCAGCCGGCGTCGGCCGTACCCGCCGCCGCGGCGGAGTGCATGCTGCAGTGCGGCATGCCCGAGGTGGAGAGCGGCTGCCTGGCACAGGTGCGAGGGAGGGTGGTTTGTGTGCTGGGCTGCAGCTGCCTGGCAGCTGACGCGTGTGCCTCCTGGGTACGGCGCACGGCGCTTCAATGGCGCTTGGTTGCGCCGTGGCGGGCCCATGCGCTGACCCTGCGAATTGATTCCCCCTGCCCCTTGTCCTTTTGCCGCAGACGTACCAGCGCCTGCTGAACACCTCGCCGCTTCAGTTCAGCTGCAGCAGCAGCTGCGTGACCGGCCTGCTGCACAGCTCCTGCGGCCAGTGCAGCGGCACCGGAGGCGGCTGCTCCGCCCTGCAGCTCGCCACGAGCGTGGTGGAGGCCGAGTGCCTTGTGGACGCGGCTGTCTAAAGGCTGTCTAAGGCTCGCGCCGCGCGTCATCCGGCAGCCTGCCTGTCCACTGATCCACTGATACCCTTGCAGTCCTGCTGCCGCAGCCGTGGCACTCCCTGATCAATTTCATTCCCCGCAGCCTGTACCCGCTCCCGTACTTCCATTTCCGGCACTCATTCCGCTCCGCAGCACGCTTTCGTGAGCCACGCGCCCAGCGCCGGCGTGCCCCCCAGCGGCTTTGACTTTAGCATGGCACGTGTCATAACAGTGTCGCCTGTTGCTACTATTGCGCCTCCTCTCTGATTGCTCCGTTGATCTGTTCCAATACAATTACACGGCCCAATGCCGCCCCCAAGGGCGCGCCTTTGCTCGAGCGCTGTGCAACAAAAAACAAATGGGCAAGGGTGGCCCCGGCTCCCAGAAGCCAGCAGCACCTGGTTTGCTGTGGCTCTCAGGGAACAGGGACGCGATAGTAATGGAAAAATATCAAAAACCTTGCCCCTGGAACTTATGGACAGAGCAGCCCAACCAGGCCTCGACAGCCTCCAACTCCGAAAGCCTGGCAGGAGCCTCTCACTTTCGGTCGGCATGAACATAGTCGACAAACACAAACTGGCGCTCCAGGCGCCCCAGCGCCTGCTGCGCCCCGCCCGCCAGCAGCCCAGCCACGCCCAGCACCAGGGGCAGGCTGAGGCTGGCACAGGGCGGCGCCAGCACCAGGCACGGCCCCGTCGCCAACGCCTGCGCGACCGTCACGGCGAAAGCGGCGGCAGCAGAGGCTGACCCCAGCTGCAGCGCCTGCCGCAAGGAACGCACGGAAGACAGCGCCTGCAGGGCACCAGAGGGCGGAAAGATGAGGGGTCTTAGCACCGAGGGACCTAGCCAGCCTGCTCCGAGGCGGCGGGCGGGCAGCAGCGGCAGCGGCTCTACTCGAGCGGGGCCAATACCTGGCGGCACGAGGGGCAGTGCTTGGTATGCTGCTCGTAGCGGTCCAGAACCTCCTGTCGGCTCAGCGGCTTGCTGGCAGCAGCCCCCTGCACGCATGGTAGCAGTCCTTGCTGAGGCCTGGTGGGGCAGGTTTACCTGGCACGAAGCCTATGAGCGGCAGTGCCACAGAGCGGCAGGGATGCACGGCGGGTAGGGCAGGCGGCGCCAGCTCACCATTCCACTACTGGCGGCCCCCGGTCCTGGAAAGTACTGTGGCCCGCCACCCGCATACTCGTCCAGCCAGCGGTGCAGCAGCATCACGCCCCTGCAACACAGCGACGAGACGAGCCCCGTCAGAGAGCTGCTGTGCAAGCAGGCGCAGCCCCGGCAGGCTTCAGGCATGCCCCGCTTCAGCCGCCGCCGCTCCCTCCGCTCACCGGTCGGCCGCCGCGGGCATGAAGTAGGAGCGGCGACCCTCCTGCCGCACCGTGCGCTCCTGCTGGTGGATGTGAACTGCGTCGCCGTCGATCACCTGGTGGGCCCCCAGGTCGGCCAGGAACTGGAAAGCATGCAGCAGCGGGGCCAGCGCGTCTGCGGCGCAGAGCAGGGGCACGTGCGTGGCCGAATCGGGGTGAGCTACGTGGGATGCCTGGCAGTACCACGAGCGATGGTGAGAGGTGGGGAGGTGGTGTCATGGGGTGCGTGGGATCTCAGGGATGGACCCAAGTGCAAGCAGCACAGCAGGGGCTGGCGCCTCGGGTGACCACCACCCCACCGCACGCACCCGAGCGCAGCGCTGACTGCAGAACGGGCGGCAGGCCGGTGGCGAAGAAGGCTGTAAAGACGCGGCTGGTGCCGGGGCTGCAACAGGCGCATGGGAGGAGGGCACAGGCCACGCGTTAGAGCAGCAGAATCAGGGGTGTTGCGCCAGGTTGGGCGGTGAGGCTGGGAAGCGGCGTGCCGGCCGGGGCGGCGCCTCGCCTGACTGGGACAGCGTAGAAGCGCATTGAGAAGCGGGTGCCGCGCGCCGGGACCTCCTGCCTGCAGGCGGGCAGGCGTGCGTGTGCGGGTGTGGTGTTAGGAGTGCGGAGAGGCCGTCGGGGCCAGCTGGCACGGCATGGTCCACAGGCATGCAGGCCGACGACCACCCATGCGCAGCCAGCCACCCATGCGCAGCCAGCCACCGCAAGGCCATGGCACTCACCACACCAGGCCGGGAGGCACAAAGCGGGTGACCGCCGGCACGCTGCCGCTGCCGCCGGCCGGGGCGGCCTCTCCCACATCGACCAGCCCGGGGATCTCCCGTGCTTGCTGCTGGCCCCGCCCTCCCTGCCGCCCCGCCCTGCCCTGCCACTGCCGATCCATGTGCAGCTGGAAGCCTCCCTGGGAGGTGAGCGGCCCCGCCAAGTGCAGGGGGATGCTGCCCGCCCTGCGACATCCACGCAACAAGCAAGCATGCAACAACTCAGCACTGAACAACGCCAGCAAGAACAGGCCTTGTTGTGTTCAATGCTGAGCCTAGGCCCGGGGGAATCATCCCAGCGCAGTCAGGCACGACGCCCTGCTGTGCAAGCTGTGCATGCTGCGCACCTGCTGGGGCTGCCGATGACGCCCGAGTGCGCAAAGTGGATGTGCGATGGGTCCAGCAGATTCTCCAGCAAATACTCGGCGGACAGGGGCAGCTCGCGCTGGTACCTGCAGTACCAAGGCGGTACGAAGACAGCAGCATGGAGATCCAGCAGGCGCACACTTGCGCAAACAGTTTCCACGGCATGCCGGTGCGTGTGTTCTACGGCCCTGGGAACACCCCCCTCATGAAAGGGAGCTCACCAGCCACCCAGCAGGGAGCCGGCGGGCGTGGCGCCGTCGCCGCCGCTCGACAGCAGCTCGGCTGGCAGCGGTAACGGGCGCAGCTGGCTGGCGGCGGCGGCGCCGGGGCCGGCCTCCATCCACACCCACAGCATCCCCTGCGGCCAGCGGGGCAGGACAGGGTTTGGAAGATTGGCTGGGGTGCAGGGCAAGGCTGTGCCTGCTTCCCTTCCACCTGCCATGGCAGGCCGCGGCCTCCAAGTCTCCCACCTGCTCCTGCCTGACAGGAAAGGCGGCCACGCAGCTGCGCTGGCTGCCGCAGGCCGCCGCCTCCTGCTGCGGCGAGTCGGCCTGCGGGATCCTGGCGCAGCGGCCGTCGCCGCCAAACTGCCAGCCGTGGTAGCTGCACTGAAGGTTGCCGCTGCCAGGCTCAATGCGCCCTTCGGACAACGGCACCAGCCGGTGGGGCCACCGGTCCTCCAGAGCACGCCACTGCTGGCTGGGGGCATGGTACCTGCGGCGGAAGGGCGGGGCCACGAGCTGGGCTCAGAGAGGGTGGCGCACAGCAAAGTAGGAGGCTTGGACGCTGCGGCCAGGCGGATCCACTGTCAGCCAGCACAGCTAGCCAGCAGCCAGCCCGCCCGCCCGTTTGTCTGCAGGCCGGCCTCAGGCTGTCTGCTCCGCTCACCACACAACCAGGCGCCTTCCCAGCACTGTGTAGGGAGTGGGCTTGGCTCGGTCCAGGTAGGATACAGGGGCCAGCGGGTACCACTGCTGCTGCCAGTTGAACTGATCATCCGCCGGTTGTGTCTTGCTGCCGCCGCTGGGGGCCACGGTGCTTGGCATGTCGGGTACGGTGGCGGTGCTCTGGTGCGGCGTGGAGGCTGGGTCAGCGACTCGGCGCTCCTCCTTTCCCGCTGGTGCCCCTGTCGCTGCAGCCACACAGCGCAGCCTGGGTGCAGCGGCAGGCCGGCGCGCTGGTATGGGTGCCAGGGAGGAGCGCACAGCCGGCGGTGAGTAGGCCGCAGTAGCGGCGAGGCGCGGGCTCATGGCGGCCGCCTGCTGTCGGTGCGACCAGCCAGGCGACGGGGTAAACCGATATGCGCTTCTGGAATTCGCTAGCGCCGTTCTGCAAAGGTCCAAGGGCCAAGTTTGGTTGATGCCTCCTGAACAGAGCGTGTGCGGCACTGCTGATGCGTTATCGGCTTGGAAGATTAAGCGGGAGTTTGCACACTGCGCAGTCGTTGGGTTTGCTATCGCAAAACCTTGCTAGGGCGCCCGAAGTACATTTTCGGTACTGCAATGGGGGCCAGGGCGGTGGCCCTCAGCAGGCGGTGCACCGTTGGCGCCTATCCGGGCTGCCGCGCTCCAGTCATCTCTGCGATACAGCCAAAACTGGCCTGCGCTGGCAACTGCCTTGTGGGCTTCGAACGCGCGCCTGTGGCACGCTCGCTCTGTGAGCTCGGGGCGGCAGCGGGGTTTGCACACCCGTCTCAGGCTGCAGGGGGCGATCACCGAGCTGCAGGGAGCTTCGCTTATAGCCGCGTCCAGCAGCCGCGGTGAGCACCCCTGGCCCCGACTAGCTGCTGCCGCATCGCCGCCGCAGCACCACGAGCGCTGCCCTGGGCAGGTGCCTCCGCGTCTGCCGCCGCTGCCTGCACCCGGCTCCGCCAGGCGTTGCCCCAGCGACCCCGTGGCACCCCCGTAGCCACTCCACCGACGCACTCCATCCATTGTTGAATCCGCTTGCCCGCTGCAGGCTGTTGCCAGCAACATGCAGCAGGCCCGGCCGGCGGCGGCGGGGCAGGCGGGCCTGCCGCTGGGCATGCCGTTCCAGCTCATCCAAAACATCAACACCCTCAGCGAGCTCAGGTGGGTGCAGGCCAGCAGCATCAGCAGCGCCAGCACCAGCAGCATGGATGGCATGTTTTTAGTTTTGATTTTGGACAGCAGTCTGCAGGCAATGCGTCCGTGCCGCCGCAACCCCTGCCGGCACCCAGCCGGCCACTCCCGCCTGCCCTCCCCGCGCCGCTGTGCTGCCGCAGCGGCATCCCCGTGCATGTGCTGGGCAACCCCGGCATGCAGCTGGCGGCGCAGCAGCTCGTGGCTCAGCGCCTGATGCAGCAGCAGCTGCTTGCGGGGCAGCTGCGCCCCGTCATGCCGGCCCAGATGCTGGCGATGCAGCAGGCCCAGCTGCAGCAGCGCATGGGCGGCGGCGGCAGCGGCGGCGGCAAGAAGGGCGGCGGCGGCAAGAAGCGGGGGCGCGGCGCGGCCGCGGCGCACGCCGCGCCGCCGCCCATGCCGGCGTATACCGCCCCTCTGCAGCCGCCGCGCCCCGCCAACCCTTACGCCGACCCCGGCGGTAAGGCCGCGGCCA
>NW_005435086.1:215678-220336 GCF_000147415.1 Chlorella variabilis | reverse complement strand
GCGCCCCGCCCGCCAGCAGCCCAGCCACGCCCAGCACCAGAGGCAGGCTGAGGCGGGCGCCGGGCGGCGCCAGCACCAGGCGCGGCCCCGGCGCCAGCGCCTGCGCGACAGCCGTGACAAAGGCGGCGGCAAAAGAGGAGGCTGACCCCAGCTGCAGCGCCTGCCGCAAGGAACGCACGGAAGACAGCGCCTGCAGGGCACCAGAGGGCGGAAAGATGAGGGGTCTTAGCACCGGGGGACCTAGCCAGCCTGCTCCGAGGCGGCGGGCGGGCAGCAGCGGCAGCGGCTCTACTCGAGCGGGGCCAATACCTGGCGGCACGAGGGGCAGTGCTTGGTATGCTGCTCGTAGCGGTCCAGAACCTCCTGTCGGCTCAGCGGCTTGCTGGCAGCAGCCCCCTGCACGCATGGTAGCAGTCCTTGCTGAGGCCTGGTGGGGCAGGTTTACCTGGCACGAAGCCTATGAGCGGCAGTGCCACAGAGCGGCAGGGATGCACGGCGGGTAGGGCAGGCGGCGCCAGCTCACCATTCCACTACTGGCGGCCCCCGGTCCTGGAAAGTACTGTGGCCCGCCACCCGCATACTCGTCCAGCCAGCGGTGCAGCAGCATCACGCCCCTGCAACACAGCGACGAGACGAGCCCCGTCAGAGAGCTGCTGTGCAAGCAGGCGCAGCCCCGGCAGGCTTCAGGCATGCCCCGCTTCAGCCGCCGCCGCTCCCTCCGCTCACCGGTCGGCCGCCGCGGGCATGAAGTAGGAGCGGCGACCCTCCTGCCGCACCGTGCGCTCCTGCTGGTGGATGTGAACTGCGTCGCCGTCGATCACCTGGTGGGCCCCCAGGTCGGCCAGGAACTGGAAAGCATGCAGCAGCGGGGCCAGCGCGTCTGCGGCGCAGAGCAGGGGCACGTGCGTGGCCGAATCGGGGTGAGCTACGTGGGATGCCTGGCAGTACCACGAGCGATGGTGAGAGGTGGGGAGGCGGGGCCATGGGGTGCGTGGGATCTCAGGGATGGACCCAAGTGCAAGCAGCGCAGCAGGGGCTGGCGCCTCGGGTGATGACCACCGCACCGCACGCACCCGAGCGCAGCGCCGACTGCAGAACGGGCGGCAGGCCGGTGGCGGAGTAGGCTGTAAAGACGCGGCTGGTGCCGGGGCTGCAACGGGTGTAGAGGAGGAGGGCACAGGCCGCAGCAGGTCAGAGCAGCAGGCTCAGGCGGCTTGCGGCAGGATGGGCCGTGTGGCTGGGAAGCGGCGGGCTGGCCGGCGCGGCGCCTCGCCTGACTGGGACAGCATAGAAGAGCATGGAGAAGCGGGTGCCGCCTGCTGGGAACTCCAGCCTGCAGGCAGGGAGGCTTGCGGGTGCTGGTGTGGTGCTAGGAGTGCGGAGAGGCCGGCGGGGCCAGCTGGCACGGCATGGTGCACAGGCATGCAGGCTGACACCCACCCATGCGACAACAGCCAGCCATGCGCAGCCAGCCAGCCGTTGCCGACCAGCCGCTAGGCTGCCCGCACTCACCACACCAGGCCGGGAGGCACAAAGCGGGTGACCGCCGGCACGCTGCCGCTGCCGCCGGCCGGGGCGGCCTCTCCCAAATCGACCAGCCCGGGGATCTCCCGTGCTTGCTGCTGGCCCCGCCCTCCCTGCCGCCCCGCCCTGCCCTGCCACTGCCGATCCATGTGCAGCTGGAAGCCTCCCTGGGAGGTGAGCGGCCCCGCCAAGTGCAGGGGGATGCTGCCCGCCCTGCGACATCCACGCAACAAGCAAGCATGCAACAACTCAGCACTGAACAACGCCAGCAAGAACAGGCCTTGTTGTGTTCAATGCTGAGCCTAGGCCCGGGGGAATCATCCCAGCGCAGTCAGGCACGACGCCCTGCTGTGCAAGCTGTGCATGCTGCGCACCTGCTGGGGCTGCCGATGACGCCCGAGTGCGCAAAGTGGATGTGCGATGGGTCCAGCAGATTCTCCAGCAAATACTCGGCGGACAGGGGCAGCTCGCGCTGGTACCTGCAGTACCAAGGCGGTACGAAGACAGCAGCATGGAGATCCAGCAGGCGCACACTTGCGCAAACAGTTTCCACGGCATGCCGGTGCGTGTGTTCTACGGCCCTGGGAACACCCCCCTCATGAAAGGGAGCTCACCAGCCACCCAGCAGGGAGCCGGCGGGCGTGGCGCCGTCGCCGCCGCTCGACAGCAGCTCGGCTGGCAGCGGTAACGGGCGCAGCTGGCTGGCGGCGGCGGCGCCGGGGCCGGCCTCCATCCACACCCACAGCATCCCCTGCGGCCAGCGGGGCAGGACAGGGTTTGGAAGATTGGCTGGGGTGCAGGGCAAGGCTGTGCCTGCTTCCCTTCCACCTGCCATGGCAGGCCGCGGCCTCCAAGTCTCCCACCTGCTCCTGCCTGACAGGAAAGGCGGCCACACAGCTGCGCTGGCTGCCGCAGGCCGTCGCCTCCTGCTGCGGCGAGTCGGCCTGCGGGATGCTGGCGCAGCGGCCGTCGCCGCCAAACTGCCAGCCGTGGTAGCTGCACTGCAGGTTGCCGCTGGCGGGCTCGATGCGCCCTTCGGACAACGGCGCCAGCCGGTGGGGCCACCGATCCTCCAGAGCACGCCACTGCTGGCTGGGGGCATGGTACCTGCGGCGGAAGGGCGGGGCCACGAGCTGGGCTCAGAGAGGGTGGCGCACACCGAAGTAGGAGGCTTGGACGCTGCGGCCAGGCGGATCCACTGTCAGCCAGCACAGCCAGTCACCAGCCAGCCAGCGCTTCCGTTTGTCTGCAGGCCGGCCTCAGGCAGTCTGCTCCGCTCACCACACAACCAGGCGCCTTCCCAGCACTGTGTAGGGAGTGGGCTTGGCTCGGTCCAGGTAGGATACAGGGGCCAGCGGGTACCACTGCTGCTGCCAGTTGAACTGATCATCCGCCGGTTGTGTCTTGCTGCCGCCGCTGGGGGCCACGGTGCTTGGCATGTCGGGTACGGTGGCGGTGCTCTGGTGCGGCGTGGAGGCTGGGTCAGCGACTCGGCGCTCCTCCTTTCCCGCTGGTGCCCCTGTCGCTGCAGCCACACAGCGCAGCCTGGGTGCAGCGGCAGGCCGGCGCGCTGGTATGGGTGCCAGGGAGGAGCGCACAGCCGGCGGTGAGTAGGCCGCAGTAGCGGCGAGGCGCGGGCTCATGGCGGCCGCCTGCTGTCGGTGCGACCAGCCAGGCGACGGGGTAAACCGATATGCGCTTCTGGAATTCGCTAGCGCCGTTCTGCAAAGGTCCAAGGGCCAAGTTTGGTTGATGCCTCCTGAACAGAGCGTGTGCGGCACTGCTGATGCGTTATCGGCTTGGAAGATTAAGCGGGAGTTTGCACACTGCGCAGTCGTTGGGTTTGCTATCGCAAAACCTTGCTAGGGCGCCCGAAGTACATTTTCGGTACTGCAATGGGGGCCAGGGCGGTGGCCCTCAGCAGGCGGTGCACCGTTGGCGCCTATCCGGGCTGCCGCGCTCCAGTCATCTCTGCGATACAGCCAAAACTGGCCTGCGCTGGCAACTGCCTTGTGGGCTTCGAACGCGCGCCTGTGGCACGCTCGCTCTGTGAGCTCGGGGCGGCAGCGGGGTTTGCACACCCGTCTCAGGCTGCAGGGGGCGATCACCGAGCTGCAGGGAGCTTCGCTTATAGCCGCGTCCAGCAGCCGCGGTGAGCACCCCTGGCCCCGACTAGCTGCTGCCGCATCGCCGCCGCAGCACCACGAGCGCTGCCCTGGGCAGGTGCCTCCGCGTCTGCCGCCGCTGCCTGCACCCGGCTCCGCCAGGCGTTGCCCCAGCGACCCCGTGGCACCCCCGTAGCCACTCCACCGACGCACTCCATCCATTGTTGAATCCGCTTGCCCGCTGCAGGCTGTTGCCAGCAACATGCAGCAGGCCCGGCCGGCGGCGGCGGGGCAGGCGGGCCTGCCGCTGGGCATGCCGTTCCAGCTCATCCAAAACATCAACACCCTCAGCGAGCTCAGGTGGGTGCAGGCCAGCAGCATCAGCAGCGCCAGCACCAGCAGCATGGATGGCATGTTTTTAGTTTTGATTTTGGACAGCAGTCTGCAGGCAATGCGTCCGTGCCGCCGCAACCCCTGCCGGCACCCAGCCGGCCACTCCCGCCTGCCCTCCCCGCGCCGCTGTGCTGCCGCAGCGGCATCCCCGTGCATGTGCTGGGCAACCCCGGCATGCAGCTGGCGGCGCAGCAGCTCGTGGCTCAGCGCCTGATGCAGCAGCAGCTGCTTGCGGGGCAGCTGCGCCCCGTCATGCCGGCCCAGATGCTGGCGATGCAGCAGGCCCAGCTGCAGCAGCGCATGGGCGGCGGCGGCAGCGGCGGCGGCAAGAAGGGCGGCGGCGGCAAGAAGCGGGGGCGCGGCGCGGCCGCGGCGCACGCCGCGCCGCCGCCCATGCCGGCGTATACCGCCCCTCTGCAGCCGCCGCGCCCCGCCAACCCTTACGCCGACCCCGGCGGTAAGGCCGCGGGCCGCCGCTGCCACACTTCGGGGCTGTCTGCTTGGGCCCTGCCCTTGGCACGGACAGGCCCACTGGCCCTACCCTTGCTGCGCTGCTTCTGCCACTGCATCCCGCCCACCGGCTCCCGCCGCCTCGCCCGCCAGCTCTCCTCCCCACCCCCGCCACCACCTGCCCAC
>NW_005435086.1:207337-215342 GCF_000147415.1 Chlorella variabilis | reverse complement strand
CGATTTTGTGTGGCAGTGTGGCGTGTGCATAGTGTGGATGCCGGCAGCTGGTTTGCCTGTGGGTGGGTGTACAGGCATGTGTGGATGTGCCTGCTGGTGGCAGGGGTGCACTCGGCGCCAAGTCCTCTCACCCTGCTCGTGCTCGGCCGCCGGTGGCCCTCCCCCTCCCCCTGCGCCCGCTCCCCGCAGGTTCTTCGGCACCTTTGAGTTCCAGTGGATTGGCAGCAAGCGGCAGCTGACGGACTGGGAGGAGGTGGGCGCCCTTGCGGGGGGTGGTGTCGCGAGGACGGCGTGCGGCGCGTGTCCAATGATGCACGTCCCCTCCTCCGCAGCCCCAGCTGCCTCCTCCCTGCGCCAAGCTTTGCTGCCCCCTGCTCCCTGCCTGCCTGCCTGGCTGCAGGGCCTGGAGCAGTTCAGCCGCGAGTGCGACCAGCCGGAGTTCAAGGCCGCCATCGCCGAGGTGGAGCGGTACAGGGCGGGAGGTGAGGCGGTACAGCTGCCGCGGCTCATCCTGAGAGAGAGGGAGAGTGCAGGGAGAGGGCGCAGGGGAGGAGGGCGCAGCCTTGAGACTGTGGTGCCACCTAGTCAGCGGCCCGCCCTCCCGCTGGGGAGCGGTGCCAGCCCAGCTTGGTACAGCCCGTGTGGCTGACCAGCCCCGGGCCCCGTGACTGGCTTCAGGGCGGCTTCCCGACGTGTTCTACGCCACCCCCGAGCCAGAGAAGCCCCGGGCCAAGGCGCGCGGCAAGAAGCGGCAGGCCCGCGGCTCGGGTGAGGAAAGGGCAGCGGGCCGGCACAGACAGGGAGCGGCGGCGGCGGGGCGCTGGTGGTAGTGGTGGCTGTCCCTGCCTGCAGCAGGCGTGGACGCGAGGCACAGCTGCTGGCACCTTCATGCATCCTCAGCTTGGAAAAGGCCCCCACGGTTCCAACTCGCTGCCTGCCGCGCTGTCGTGTGCACAGAGGGCGCCGAGGCGGCGGCGGCGGCGCTCGTAGGGCACACCAAGGCGCGCGCGGCTGGGCGGGCGGCGGAGCCTCAGGAGGACCGCTCGGCGGTGGTGCAGCGGCGCAAGAAGCAGCGGCTGCAGGTGCGCCGCCGTTGGTGCGGCTTGCCAGCCCCGAGGCACGCCTGCCGGGTGGCTGTTTGGCGGCAACGGCTTGACTCGCCGCCTGGGCCCAGAGCAGCGCGGCCACGGCCAGCACTCACGTGTGCTGCCTGCACCCTCCCTGTTTCTTATACTTATTTCTCAGTGCCCTGGCCCTTTGCTTCAGGAGCTGGGCCTCCTGCCGCCAGATGACAGCCCGTTCACCGGCGGCCGCCTGGCGCCCAACCCCAACCTCCTGCTGGTGCGCATCTGCCCCTGCTGCTGCTGGCACATCTGGCTCTGGGACCTCTTGACTGGTGCTGCCGCTTGCTGGGGCCTCTGCCTGATGCTGCTGCTTCTGCTACTGCTTGCGCCGGGGCTGGGTTTGCTGCGAAACCGGGCTGTGGCTGGCGAGCATCTGGCGGGGCCCCACTCGGCCATCCACGCATCGCCAGCACGACCTCCCCATTATCCGCATGCTCCTCTTCCCATCCCTCTTGCCGCAGCTGAAGCCTGAATGGGAGCAGCAGTACGCCTCGGTCATCGCGGAGCACAAGCAGCAGCGGGCGGCGCTTGCGGAGCGGCGGCGGGCGCTGGCTGACGCCCGGGCCAAGGCGGCGGCAGAGGCCAAGGCGGTGGCCGAGGCCGCCGCGGCCGCCTCGGTGGCGGCGCCTGTGCCCGCGCCCGCCGGCGCGGTGCCGGCGGCGGCGCTGGCGGGCCTGCCGGGCCAGCTGGCGGCGCAGCAGGGCCAGCAGGGCGTGGCGGCGCAGATGCAGATGGCCTTCATGCAGCAGCTGATGAGCATGCAGGGCACGGGCGGTGCACTGCCCGTGATGCCCCGCCCGTCGTGATGCCTCGGTGGGCGCCTGGTCTCCCAGCAGTTTTTTGCTGGGGACGCCGCCCTGCATAACTTTACCATCACCCTTTGAAGTGTGGTTGGACCCTGCTTGCCTCAGCATCTGCGGGCATTGCCTGTAATGCATGATGAATGCCTCGATCTATGGTGGTCTTGAGCGGCTGGAGTGTGGACGCCTTTGCGCAGCCCGCCCTGGTTCAAGTCGAGGGCAACATCCATGGTGTGTCTGAGGCTGTAAGATGTTGCAGAAGGAACATAGGCGCAGCTGGGATGCAGCGGAGGCGTCCCATCATCGCCAGCGTGACATGCCGGCCCATCATCTGCGGCGACGGCGCCACACTGGCGGCCAGGCTGGCGCACCTCCTTTGAAAATCCGTCAGGCGGGCGCCTGAACCAAATTGCCGCCCTTGTTTGCGTACAGGGTGACTGGGCGATCCCTGCAGCGAGATTGGGGAGCCACTGCTGCTCGTACTTGGCGAAGGGCTCGGGCAACGCTGCGATGGCTGACCCGGTTGTGCTCTCGAGTTATGAGCTGGAGCGCATTCAGCGTATCGAGGCCAACAAGCGCCGCTTGCAAGAACTGGAGCTGCCGCAGGCAAGGCAGCGGGCTGGCCCCGTTGTTACCTTGCCGCCCAGGCTCGCAATCGCAGCCCAATTGGGGTCCTCCGCACTCTCTGCCGGATGCCAGTTACGGTACCAATGGTGCCTGGCCCCGCCGAGCCAGCCAGGCCAATGCGCTTTGCCGCCGCCGCCACAGCGAGCTGCACTCCGCCACGCTCTCGCCGCCCTGCGCCCTTTGTGGCCTGAACTTTCCCTCTCGCCTGCCGCAGATGGTAGAGGAGTTGCAGCAGGCAGGTGCCGCGGAGCAGCCAGCCAAGAAGAAGCGGCGCCCCGCCGACAAGCCGGCAGAAGCGTTGGAGCCGTCCCGCAGGTGGGCTCCTGCCCAGCGGCTGCACTTGGATGTGTGGCACCTTGGGCAGCGATTGCGCCCTGGCATCCCCGGCTGAATGGATCAGCGCCTGCCGGTTGACCAGCACCCACCTGCCCTTTGTTGAGCTGTCGGTCAGATGCCGCCGCCGTGGCTGTTGTTACCACCCCGCCGCCTGTGGACTCCCTCTTCCCTGGGCTCAGCACCGACGCACCGGCCCTCTCACGACCGACCCCTGCCGCAGGTCGAAGCGGACTGAGGGGAAGGAGCGGCCCTGCTATGTGTTTGAGCAGGAGCGGGGGAGCGGCGGCAGCCGGCCCCCACGCGACGGCCCGCTCGTCAAGGGTCCGTTGGCCGCATCGCCAGTCGCGCCTGCCTCTGGGCTTGCACAGCTGTTGCGGAATGCTGCTGCAATGCCTGCCTGCCCCTTGCTTCTGCCTGGCCGCTCATGCCGACCGCGTGTGCACGCGCCGCCGCCTGCCTGCAGAGGGGGAGTGCGAGGAGGTGTATGGGGCAGCCCATGTGCTGGCCTTGGGATCCACGGACAAGGAGTGGTGCGCCCGCCTGCTGCCCTCGCCTGGCTGCTGCTCGCCTGGCCGTGCATGCCCCCTGGCCCTGCTTTGCACGCTGGCCTGCTCGGGTGCGACAGGCAGCACGCCATTGCCACACCTGCCTTACTAAGCTGCACTGAAGGTGACAGCCAATCTGCGCTGCCGGCCTACCTCTGTTCGTGCTGCCTGCCTGCCTGCCTGCCTGCCAACCTATTTTCGTTCTGCCTGCCTGCCTGCCTGTGGCGGGCTGCAGGGAGATGTTTACGGATGGGTACAACAGTGGCGGGGAGCGGTGAGGCGCCAGCTGTGCTGTGGGTGCAGGGGTCGACGGCTCGCAGCGAGCTCAGCCGCCTCAATTCTGCCTCTCCGCTGCCGCCCTCTTGCTGCATCCTTGTGTCTTGCGTGCTTTGCCATGCTGTGCCACGCTGTGCATGCTGTGCCCGCCCCCTTGCAGCATCTACGACTCCGACAAGGGCCTCTCCTGCCACCAGTGCCGCCAGAAGACGCTGGGGCAGCGCACCTCCTGCTCGCGCTGCAAGTCGGGCGTGGTGCGTGCGGGGCACACCAGGCTCCAGGGAGCCTGGCTGGCAGCGCTGGAGAGCCTGGCAATATGCAGCTTGGCAGGTGCCAGGGGGCACCGGCAGCAGCTGCGCCTCCCGCTTGTGTGCCTGTCGTTGGCTGCATCTCTACACTTGTTCCTCTGAAGCAAACTATTCCCGTCTCTTCCGCATCGTGGCGCAGGGCGTGCTGTGCGGCGACTGCCTGTTTGCTCGGTATGGGGAGCATGTGGAGGAGGCCGCTGCCAACAAGGGTGCGCGCCTGGCTGCGGCCCAGGGGCCTCACCGCCTTGCCGTGTGCTTGCCGGTGCTGCAATGGGGCCTGCCACGGCTGCCTGCCCTACAAGATGCCGGACACGTCTGTCCACCTCTGCCTCGCCCCTCCTGCCCCTGCTGCTTCCGCAGCGTGGGTGTGCCCCTGCTGCCGCGACCTGTGCAACTGCTCCCGCCACCGCAAGCTGCGCAAGTGGGAAGCCACGGGGCAGCTGCACCGCAGCGTCAAGTCGCGGGGTGAGTGCACGGGCCGACCCCGGCCTGGCTGGCTGCCAGGTGGGGGAGCGGCGCGCATAGGCAGCCGGGTCAGGCTGGGGTAGGCCAGCGCCTGGCACAGGTCACCCCTCTCCAAGCTGGTGCCAGGGTCCACCCACCCTGTTTGTTTCCACGGCCATGTCCTGCCCGCCACCACTGCCCTGCAGGCTACCTGTCGGTTGCTCACTACCTCGTTCTGAACAAGGCTGGGGGCCTGGAGGGGAAGCGCGCCGCCCTGGCCTCCGGCTTCTGCCCGCCGGAGCTGGCAGGTGGGCCGGGCAGCGAGAGGCAGTGTGCCATGGGCTGCAGCTCCCTGCGTCTCCACGGAGCCCCTGCCCCCGCCTACTATCTGTCTGTTTTCAACAATGGACCCCACCGAAAACAATTGCCGCCGCCGCTGACAAACGACCCCGTTGCTGTGGTACTGTGGTACCTGCAGAGAAGCTGGAGCGGGAGATTCGGGAGCTAGAGGCGGCGGCAGCCGCAGTACCCCCCGCATCGGATCAGCGGCAGGCGCAGGAGGAGGAGGCGCTCGCTGTCGAGACGCAGGAGCAGGCGCAGGAGGGTGCCAAGGCGGGCACGGGCAAGCGGCGCAAGCCTGCCGGCGGCGCCACGGCGGGCGCCAAGCCCAAGACGGCAGCTGCCGGCGGCAAGAAGCAGAAGCATGCGGCGGCAGAGGCAGCTGCGCCGGGCGGCAAGAAGCAGATGGAAGGGAGCAAGAAGAAGGAGGCAGGCGGCGGCAAGAAGCGCGGCAGGCCGGCCAAGGCGCAGCCAGCCGCCTCGCCTGCGGGATCGCCTGCGGCGGCCGCCGGGGTGCTGCAGACCAGCAGCGGCGGTGCCGCCATGGCGCCGACAGATGCAGGCGCTGCGCCAGCTGCTGAGGTGGCGGCGGTGGACGCGGCCGTGGCGGCGGTGGTGGCAGCAGCCGCTGAGGGCAAGGCCAATAAGGGGCAGAAGGGGTCGGCGGGGCTGCCGGGGGCTGCCACCCTGGAGGAAGTGGTGCTGGCGGCGCCGGCAAGGCGGCGGCATGGTGCGTGCTGCACTGGCTGGCTTGCCTGCTGGCTGTGCCGGGCCCCGTTTGCTGGGTATGGTCGCTCCTGCATGCTGGGTGCTGTAAATCCCTATCACACATGATGTCAGCGCCCGGCCATGTTTCATTCACTGACCTGGCCTGTGCCTCCCTGAGCTGCAGGTCGCAACTAGTTCTGATGGCAGCTGGCCTTGATGCCAATGCTTCTGGCCAGAGCAGGCCGCCGTCCATCGGCAGCGGAACTGACCCAGGCTCGTTCTGAGCGCTGATCACACTGACCGACTCCTTGTATTCATGCATGCTGCGGGGCTCGCTGTGGGGCATTTGCCTGCGGCACCCCTCTTGACCGACTCTTCCACTTCCCGAAATGCGCACTTCGCTGTAACTCATGTCCTGATTTGGTCCCTGGGCACCCCTCTCCACGCTGTCTCTACAGCAGTTCAAGGATTACATCTGGCGGCGGCAGACAGGAAGCGGATGGGTACAGGATGATGTAAGCTGCCTGAGCTTACGGAGCATTGAGTAGCTTGCCACTGTGAGAGCATGGCTGTGCAAATGGAGAGGGGCATTTTTTCATAGCCGATGTTGTGGAAAGGCAGCGGCGGCGAGCGGAGCGTGCAGCGGGGTGGGGCGGGCGGGGCTGAGCGGATGGTTAGCGCAGTGGGGCGGGCGCACCACCCCTGCCCCTCATGCCCCCTTGACCCATTCAAATAGATGATTTCATCTGTTTGATGGAGGATGGAGGGGATAGCTGAAGAGAAATTCTCTGCTGGCAAATCTCTGCCGGTGAAGCCTTGTGCCAGCTGGCGGCAACACACCATTGTGCGGCAAAAGGCAGCCGGGCGGCGTGCAGCCGGTGCTTTGGACCGTGCCGTTACCCCTGGGAGCAGCACAGCGGGACCTGCAAGTCAAGGTAGGAGAACCGCGGCAGCGGCATGTCAAGGATGGTATCGCCAGCCTCTTGAAAGCGCCCGCACCCTCCCTGCACGCCATCCGTGCCTCCCTGCCCAGCCCAATTGACGGTCTCCAAGTGCCTGGGGTGCCGCAGGACGCACTTCACTGGGCGGCCACTCCCCCGCATTTCACACGCTCTCCGATAGATACAGGGGTGAGGCGCGGGCCGGATGGGCTGCAGACGGGCAGCAGGCATCAGGGATCGCAGCACCCGCGGCCCGCGGGAGGCTAGGAGCAGGAGCAGCGGCTGGCGGCGGCGGCGGCGGCGGCGGGCGGCACCCCAACCTGGGCAGGCTGGGGAGCCCCACTGCCTGGGCACCTGCTGGGAGGATTGATCAGCAGGCAGCATGTCACGGATGATGAGCATAAGCTCATGCAGTTGCCCCTCCCACAGTGCAGAATGGCGCCCCTCCGCTGCGCACTGACGCTAGCGCTCCTCGGCGCGCTGGCGCTCGGCGCCGCCGCAGGTGCGGCGCAGACCAGCGGGCGGGGCAGATCGGCTTCGCTCCGCCACACCCAGCCTGCACTGACGCCTCACCACCTTGTACCCTCCTCCCAAGGTGTCAACCCAACCCCTCTGCTCCCCACCGCCATGAACCGCCTCCCTCTCCTGCCCCCCGCCCCGCAGCCGACTTCCCGGCTTTTGCGAACGGCGGCGGCCCGCCCTTCCTCACGGGCCCCTCCTACCAGTTCGACGAGGCCGCCGACGTCACCACCGCCATGGGCTACACCAACAACGACACATACAGTTTCGCCTACGTGAAGGGCGGCGACCTGTACACGGAAGTCGGTGAGGAGGGGGAGAGGGGGGGGGGCAGAGAAAGAGAAAGAGACTGCGCTGTGCTGTGCTGTGCTGTGCTGTGTGTGTGCTGGTGCTAGGCCCGCGCGTCACCTGCGACCCGCCGCCTGTTGCACTCGTCCACCCTCAGGTCGCTACACGTCGTGGGAGTGCGGCGACGAGCCAGGCGAGCCTGCCTGCCCGCATGCCCGCATGCCCACCACCTCTGCACTCTGCACACTGCTTGCAGGACCCCCCCACCACCACCACCCCACGCGCCGCCGAGGCGCCTGCCTCGCGCCGTCCCTGCCTCCCTTCGATCCTCTCCCTGCCTCTGTTCTCCATCCCCGCAGGCTCCTATTATGCCACCGCAGAGGTTTACATCGTCGACCTGAGCGGCAAGGGTGAGCCCGCTCCCCTCCCTGCAAGCCTGCCCCACTGCGCCTGCACCTCGCCTCCCGCGCCTCGCTGCCACCAGGCCACTCGCCCCAGTGCTGCCAGGGCACTGCCACTAGCAGCACCTGGGTGTGCCGGAGCCTGCCGCCACCGCCGCTGCCCCCGCTGCTGCCGCAGTCGACTCTTTCACCAACAAGACCGTGTGCGAGTTTGGGTTCATGGACAGCTCAGGACTCAACCGCTGGTGAGTGATGACACCACCAGGCTCACCAGGCCCGTGCCTCCCCCACCACCCCACCACCCCACCACCCCACCGCCCCCGCGCCACTGCCTTCAACCGCTCCCCTG
>NW_005435086.1:198362-207210 GCF_000147415.1 Chlorella variabilis | reverse complement strand
TCCGGGGGGGGGGGCAGTGCAGCAGAGCCGAGGCAGCAGGCCGCCAATTGTGTGGCTTGTGGGCGTCGGCTGTCCTCTTTGGCTGCTTGCCACGCTCGCGTGCAGCGGCGAGTTTTGCTGTGTCTGCTCCCATTCTTGTCTTGTCAAGATTTGCTTCCATACTCGCGGAGCCAGCCCGGTTGATGGAGGGGCTCTTACAGCAGGGAAGGCAAGCAAAAGGCGCGGAAAATAGTGCCGACTTGGGTGCCAGGGCCGTTGCTGTGACGCTCGGTCTGGAGGCGGAAGAGGGGCGGGCGGCTTCCTCTTCCTCTCCTCACCCCTGCAGGATCAGCCCAGGTCAGGGACAAGAAAGGACCAGTCAGCTACTCAATTTCATGCAGTAGACCAAGGTCAAAACAGATGGCCTGGTCACCGTTGCTGGTGCAGGCCGCGGGCACGGCCAGACACCCAGCAGGCGCCGGCCTTGCGGCGGATCCACACTGCACACTCACGTCTCCCACAGTCTGCATGATGCTTGCCCCGGCCTTAAGGTTGATCTTGGGCACGCTGTACAGCTGCAAGGAAGGCGAGCGGAGGAGGGAGGGGAAGGTGGTTGGGAGGCGGGGTGCCATGGCAGCGGGTCGGCGGCAGTGCGCAGTGAGGGTGCAAGATTGCGCCAGGCATGGCATGCTGCACGGCTGTGCCCTACCTCTGCCACATTCATAAACCCATACACATCGAAGTTGCCGTCCTCGTCCGTCTTGAGCTGCAGCGGCGGGGGTGCGAGGCAGCGCGAGGCTGGCTGGGCGTCCCGGCCCGGCAGACGCTCCAGGCCCAGGCAGCCCCGCCTGCCAGCCCGGCCCCAGCCCTAGCCCCAGCCCCAGCCCCAGCTCCCCCTCTGCCAGCCCCACCGTCAGCTTGCGCCCCGCCAGCACGGCGTTGACGGTCTTGGTGCCCGTGGCGGGCCAGTAAGAGGTGGTGAAGGGGAAATCCACCATGTGAGCCTGCATGATCTGCACCGTCAGGCCCTGGTTCTGCAGGATCTGCTGCACGGTCAGCGGCGGGTCCATCGTCTTGCCCAGGGTGGTCCAGGCCTCGTCTGGGGGGAGGCGGAGGTGGAGGGCAGCAGGCAGGGCGGCGTCAGGAGGTGTGCGTGCGGCGGCGGCGGCATGGGAAGTGCAAGGCGGCAGCGGGTGGGAGCAGATGCAGCAGGCTGGGCATGGCAGCCAGGGTGCCCAATGGGAACAGGCAGGCAGGGAGCAGACGGCAGCGCTGCTCACTGTCCATCGCAAAGAAGGTGACTTGCAGCTTGGCGTTGGTGAAGAGGTCAATCATGCCGGCGGCCTGCAGGGAAGGAGGGTGGCAGGGCCTGCATTGGTGGTGCGCTCGAGTGGGACGCCAGCGGCGCGGATGCTCCCATGCTGCAGATGCAGTGCTTGTCCCTCGCACGCCACAGCTGCCCCCGCCATGCCGCATGGGACTGCCCATTGCCCTGCTGCGCTGTGCTAGCCGGCCATCAGCTGCTCCTCACGTTGATGGCTAGGACGGTTGTGGTCAGCTTCATGCAGTAAGCCGCGTCGTAAATGTTTTCGTACACCATGTTTGTGGGGCATGTTTTGGGGGCGTAAGGGTCGGTGGCCGTAAGCTGGCGCCCATGGCCCACTGCAGCAGGGGAAGATGCGGGTCTCGTGCGGGGATTGGCGGAGCAGCGTCCTGAGGCGGCGGCGGCAGTGGCGGCGGCAGCAGGGGGAGTGCGTCGATGTGCGCTTGCAGGCACCCCGGTACCCGTCCCAAGGCCCCAGGGATGCATGCCGGCCATGGCATCCACGGCAGAGCTCAGACATTCGCGGGTGGGGGGTACATGCCGTGCCATTTGCTCACCCGCGGCCAGCGCCAGGAGGCATGCGCACAGCAGGGCGCCAGCGGCCCTACGCATGATTGTGGGAATCGCGATCACAGAATGATGGGCTTCGCGCAGCGTCCTAGCGCGGGGGCGCGGGAGATGATACCACGCTCGGCCTCCAATTGGATGGGTGCAGCGCTGGGTATGGCCACAGGAAGTGCGTGGAAGCGCGGGGGAGGTGGGTTCGCGTCTCTGCTTATTCTGCGCAGGTGGCCAGCCTGGTGGCGGGAGTGCATCGCTGGTGCCTTGCGCCGCAAATTGATGCAACCCCTTGCGACTGAATCGTCATTACCAATTGATTCAGACGAGTAGACCACTGTAATTTGCCTGCGGCACTTCATGTCTGCCACCAGCAGCCGGATGGATGACTGAGTGTGCCTCTGGCACTGCCAGACGCCGCTGCTCTCCGTCCCTGTCTTCTGGTTCGCATCTGAAGGGTTCTTGATTACACTCTTTCAACAGGTACATGCTGCTGTCCACGTCAAGCGCTCACAGCATCCCGCAGGCAAGCAGCAGCAGGTGCGGGGCGAGCAAGTGCGTCAGCCAGGCGGCGCCGAGGTGGCGATGCGCATGCCACAGCGCGGCAGCCCCGCCCGCAAGCAATGCCGCACGCCCCAGCTGGCCCCGCGTGGTGCCAGGACGCACAGGACACAGAGCATACAGCGGGACGGCCAGCAGCAGGAAGGTGCAGCAGCGCACCCACTGCCCCATCAGCAGGTGGGCGCCCCGCAGCACCACCGCCGCCAGCCCCACAGCCGCCACGCACAGCTGCACCTGCCCGCCTGCCGCCACTACGCCGTCGCCGCCACCGCCCTCGCTGCCATTGGGATACAGAGCTGCCAGCATGGCCCGGGGACCCTGCGCTGCCACCAGGCCGACGGCTGCAGCCCACAGCAGCTGCTGGCCAAGCCATGCCAGGCCGCCATCAGGCTGCAAACCGCCGCCGGCGGCATGCGCACCGACTGCGCCCACAGCCACCGACACAGCATGGCAGGCAGCCACGCGCCGCCACGCCGCATGCCAGGCCGCCGATCGCACGGCTCCTCCTCCTCCTGCTGCTGCTGCTCCTGCTGCTGCTGCTGCCCGGCTGGCCACGATCAGCTGCAACAGGCGAGCAAGGCACACCGCCTGCGTCAGGCCGGCTAAAGTATCTGGGGCGGGCAGGCGCCGTGGGCCTGCCCTGCCGCAGTGGCATCGACACTGCGCCGCCCTCCAGCGATACACCCCAGACACACCCGCCACCCAAACACCGCGCACCTGTGCCAGGGCTGCCAGCAGGAGGCACGCAGGGGGCGCCAGGTAGGCCGCTATGCTGACGAAGCGGGTGGGCGACACCAGCGCATAGAGGGCGGTGGAGTGGTGCAGCCGCTCCTGGAGGTTGTTGAAGGTCCGCAGCACCATCTCCATTGCCGTCAGGGTGGTGTGGGCCGCCAGCTGCGCGCGCTGCGCGGCCTTGGCGCCGCCGCCGCGGCCGGCTGGCGGTTCGGCGGCCGCAGCAAAGCGCAGCGTCAGCGTCGCGGCGTCCACTTGGTGTGCCAGGAAGGCGGCGTGGGCGCCGGTGGGCTCCCCGCGGGCCAGCTGCCCGGCAAAGGCGGCCAGGGTCTGCAGGTCTGAAGCGTACCGCTGCGTCCCGGGCGGCGGCGCCAGGCCCAGCCAGCCGGCGGCGGCGGCCAGGGCGGCGCCTGCGTGCCACGTCGCGGCCGGCGGCGTCGCTGCGGAGGCCCGCAGGCCCACAGGCAGCGTGGTGTGCAGCTCCAGGTTCCTTTTGACGAGGTAATAGAGGTCAAGGTTGGGCAGCAGGCTGCCGCCGCCGTGCACGCTGAGCTCTGCTGAGCTGGCGCCGCTGTCTGCGCCGCCGCCGCCGCCGCTACCACCTGCCGGGCCCGCAAGCTCCAGCACCAGCGCCTGCTGCAACAGGCCCGCCCGCGGGAAGCCAAACAGGTCGTGGGCGCCGTTGTAGGCGGCCAGCCATGCCTGCGGCGGGGGCAGGCGCAAGGCAAGGTGGCAGACAAGTTCGGTCAGCCAGGCGGCCGACGAGGGCATGGATTCTGGCGCCTGCAGCCGATCAGCAGTCACACAAGCAGCTGATGTATCACGCAGTTTCTCAGCGACACTAGGGCAGCTGGCAGCTCTGGCTGGCTGCCGGCGACACACCTGTGCACTCTCCTCCGCCCCGCAGGCTTGTGTGTCAGCAAAGAGCAGCACCGCATCCTTGGCCAGCCAGCGACTGCTCCGCAAGTGCCCCAACGCTGCCACGCCGGCAGCGGCAGCCAGCGCGGCCGCCGCCGGCCTGCTGGCATCGAGCGGCAGCATCAGCACATAGCCCTCGTTGCCGTCGCCCCGCGGCGTGCGCACCACTGCATGCATGCTGCGGCACTGCCGCGGGGCGCTGCCGCTGCTGCTGTCGGCGCCGCCAGGGCCATCCCCCAGGCTGCTGGCGCTGAAGTTGTGTTGGTAGAACTCTAGGGCGGATGCAAAGGAAGCCATGGCAGCGGCAGCGGTGCGCACAAGCTGGGGGAAGTCGGTTGCGCTGCCGCCGGCCTGCAGCCGCTGGAGGGCCGCCAGGCATGCGTCCACCGCGCCGCTCTGCCTGCAGGCGGTGCCGGGACGGCGCATATGGGCAAGATCATGCTGCGGGGAGCCGGTTCTGCTTACGAGGGGCAGGCGGCAGGGCTGCACAGCCGTGGTGGAGTGGGTGCTGGTGCCAGCTGCCGCCAGGCGCACCTCACTGTCGGCACCGTGCCGCCCACCAGCAGCGCCTTTTCGTCCAGGTAGCACTTCTTGGCGGCAAGGGGCAGCAGGAGGAAGGCCGTCACGCCCAGCGCAAGCAGGAGCCACACCGCGGGCTGCGCGGCCCACAGCGCAGCAGCACCGATGCGCTGCAACTTGCTGGGATTGGGCATTGCAGTCAGGGCGCCATGCGGCAAACGGGTCTGATCAGCTTGGCCGACGGCCTGGCTGGCCGCCTTGATATCCTTGCTGATGAGATGGGGAAGATGCCAAGAAGAAGAGGACGCCATTTGGAGCGGAGACCAGGTGCCCCAGTGGCACGTCGTGCTCAGCAGCCACACCCGCCGCCGCCTGATTTTGGTCTTGCTGGTGCCAGCATCGCTGTGTCTGCATTCTATGACGGAAAGGCATTCAATCGCAGTACAATGCGTGTCCACATGCCCCTGTGGATGCGCACAGCCGCTCGGCACCACGGGGGCGGTGCTGGGGCGTGTGCACTGTGATTGGCATTGCATCGCAGTTGATTGGGGTCCCACAAAGGCACTCTGGCAAATATCAATGCATGGTTGTATCAAGGCTGCTTATTAGGAGGGAGAAAATAAGGGAAAAAATGGGCACGCATAGTACTGGGGAGCGAGTGATGCAAAAAATGGCAGGAAGAAAACTGCTCTCGAACTAAACTCAGGGACGTGACTGTGTGCTTCCACCACGCCGGAAGGTCCACGCATGCGGGAGAGCAGAAGCAGAGGGCTGACTGGCCAGACGGGTGGCCAGCAACAGGGACATGGGGGTGGGGTGGCGAGCTGACCGCTGGGGAGAGAAAGTGGTGGGCGGGGTGGCAAGTGACAGACTGTTGGGAGCTGACCACTCGGGAAGAAAGCAAGCAAAGGGGGGTAGCCGTAGATCGCATGGAGGCAGGGAGGGGCGCTGCGGGGGCGGCGACGGCGCTGTCACCCTCATCTCCGCCCAGACTTGGGCTTGCGGGCCGCCACGGAGCAGAACCTCTTGGCGGTGTCAAACAGCCAGCCGGTCTTGCAGCGCATGCACGTGCCCTCCACCGTGCAAGCCGCACAGTTGAGCGAGGTCGGCTGCCCAGGCATGCAGTCGCTGACGCACTGCAGCGCGCAAGGGGCAGGGCGAGCGGCAGGCAGCGGGTCAGCCGCTGCATCGCCGGGCGCGGCATGCGAGCGAGGGCCAGCCCACAGGCTCGCCATCAACACACCGGCCTGCAAGCGCGGCCGCCAGACAGGCAGGCAGGCATGCATGCGCGCGTGGCCCGCCCGCGGCCACGCCCCCACCCACCCTCTTGCTGGCAGCATCCAGCCGGATGACCGGCTTCTGGTGCAGCGCCATGCGCGGGAAGCAGGCGGTGCAGGCCCAGGTGGCGCCCTGGCGGCCGCAGGCGGAGCACCAGTCGTCCCGGGTGTTGGCCTGGCAGGTGGCGCGCTTCACGTTGCCGGCATAGGGGCTGTAGTCTGGGTTGCTGGGATCGTCGGCCCAGTAGAAGTTGCCGGCAACCTGGTAGTGGCTGCAGGCGGGGAGGCAGGGAGGCCAGGAGGCACAGGTGACCAGGGAGGGAGGTCGGGTGCGCGGGCTGGCCGGCAGGGCAGGCCGGCGGCGGCGCTGAGCTATGTGCGCTGGGCGGCGGGAAAGCAGAGCCACGGGCGCCGCCGGCGCGCCGCTCACCAGACCACAAAGTCGGCCTGCGCCCAGCCCTGCTGCGGCATGTTGGCCAGCGGGGCGCACTTGGCGTAGCCGCACCCCACCTTCCGCGTCTCGCCCCACAGCACTGCAGGGAGGGCAGGACGGGTGGCGGCGGCGCGGTGGGCAGGCGGGAGGGGGAGCAAACGCCGGCAGCGCCGTGCCAGCCAGCAGCCGGCCCAGCTGGCTGTGAGAGGGCTGCGCCATCCACCTGCCTTGCCTCCCCCTCGGCTCCCGCTGTGCCGGCTGCTCCCCAGCCTGCCCCAGCCACCACCGCCCCAGGCGCGCTTCCCAGCGGCAGCAAGCACCCCTAGGCGCGGCACCACTCACGCTGCGTCAGGGGGTTGGTGTCTACGTCGGAGTACCAGCGCCGCCCTGGCTGCTCAAACCGGTAGTTCTGCGGCAATAGAAAGGAGGGGCGCCAGGCAGCCAGAGCAGGGTCAGCACCGTGCCAGGCGGCTTGCACGGTGGCGCCTGCTGGCCGGCGGGCACACGGCGCGCCGCCCCGAGGCCTGCCTGCCGGCTGCTGCGAGTACACTAGTGCAGCGGCAGGGCGACGGCACCGGCCGGGCATCGCCGCGCTGGCAGCCCGCCGCCACCCAGGCGCTGCCGCCGTGGGCAGCCAGGCGAGGGCAGCTGACCGTGATCTGATGATACCACTCGTGGATAGCGTAGGTGCACACATCCATGTTGAGGATTGGGAAGTTGCGTCCATAGGAATAGAACTGCGGCAGGAACCGGCGGCGGCGACGGCGGCGGCACGCGCTGGGTGAGGGCAGGCGGCTGCATGCGCGGCTCAGCGGCTCCGTGGCGGGCGCCAGGCCAGTGCAGAACCCAGCTTCGGGGCTGCAGCCAGTCAGCGAAGCAGGCGGAAAAGCCCCGGCGCTGGCGAAGGCTGCAGATGCGCGCCCTTGCCCCAAGCTCACCCTGTTCTCTCCATACAGCGGCGGTGTGTCCCCCTGCCAATTGCTGCCGGCTGCAGGCGTGGGGGTGGGGGGGGAGAGAGGCGGGGGGCAATGAGCAGGGACGCAGCAAGTGGGGGCTGGCAGATGCGATGCCAGGGCAGGGCTGCTTGCGTGCCGATTCTGGCGGGCTAAGGTAGTGTTGACTCACGTGAGCCTACAGTGCTCCACACGCACTGGTTGGCATAGGCCTGGGCGCTGGCCGCCAGGCCGGCGTCCCACGTCAGCGAGGGAGTCCTGCAGGGCGGCAGACAGGGGGCACGGATGCAAGGCTGCGTCAGATGGACTGAGGGCGACCGCGACAGATTGCTCGGCAGTCTCTGGAGCTGGCATGAGCCGAGGAGGCGGCTTGCATGCGGGCAGCCAGGCAGGGGCACAGGGGGCGCTCCATGGGCCTCTAGCTGGCACTATCCCCCAGTGCGGCCTCGCCGCACCTGTGCTGCGCCCGCCGCTGGTTTTGAAGCTTGAGGGTGGCGGCGATGTTGGGGCAGCCTGCAGTAGACAGTGTAGCTGGGTGGTGAGTATGGAGGCTGCGCAGAGGCGCAGACCCAAGTACAGCTGGGAGGGAGTGGCTTGGATTCAGATCCGGGGGGAGGCTGGCCCCCCGCGATACGTGGCGAGTGTGTACCTGCCGCCACAGCGGACCAGCGAGCAGCTGGCTGCATTTTATGGGAGATTGCAGCAGGATGTCCTCGCTGCACAGGCGGCTGGCGGCACGGTATGCATTGGGGGGGACCTCAATGGCCGCACCGCCAGCCTGCCAGACTGGGTGGAGAGTGAGGAGGGGCGCACTCTCCTAGACCGCTGCGTTGCGCTGCCCCCCCGCGCTAGCTGCGACGGGGAGGTAAACCCCCAGGGGCGGGCGCTCCTGGGTTTCTGCGCTGCCACGGGCCTGGCTATCGCCAATGGGCGCCTAGATGGTGACCAGCAAGGGGAGTGGACGTTCCACTCCCTGGCACATGCCGGGAAGAGCCTGGTGGACTACTTCCTGTTGAGCGGGGAGGTGGTGGGCCGGGCTGGGAACAGGCTGCTGGTGCAGCCCCCAACAGATCGATTCGACCACGCCACCCTGCGCCTGCAGCTAGCGGGTGATTCCCAGGCTGCGGGTGCAGGGCCCTGCCCCGCCGAGGGGCTGGGGCCGAACCCGTGCGGTCCGGAGTACCGCTTTGTCCCCTCGCTGCTCCCGGCATTTGTGGATGCACTGCGGGGGGCGAGACCCGCACTTGAGGCAGCGGCGACCGCCGCCGCTGCCGCCACCTCCATCGAGCAGCTCACTGCAGCATGCATGAGCTTTGATGGGGTAGTGACCAGCTCCCTAGATACCGCTGGTATGCCAGTCCGGCAGGCGGGCCCTGCCCGATCGCCAGGCTGGCAGCGACAGGCATGCAAGGACCCGCTCACTTCCCGTCTCCGCCGGAGGAGACGGCGGGCCCTGAGCCGTCGTGACTTCACCCTGGCTGTTGCACTCAACCGCCAGATGTGGCCGCCGCCCGGCGGCACAAGCGCCAGGTGAAGCGCAAGAGGGGTCGTGACCTGGCACGGCTCGAATTCGATGCCCCGGCTGCCTTCCACA
>NW_005435086.1:193040-195853 GCF_000147415.1 Chlorella variabilis | reverse complement strand
CACGGGGTGCTGCAGGCTCGTTCCATGCCCTGATCTTTCAGCACCCACATGTTTCTGATCAGACCAGCGCGTGGGGAGGGCCCGTGGGCTGCATGGAGCCCTGTGGGCTTGGGGGAGCGAGCAGGGGAATGATGATGTCCTATCAAGAAAGCAGGGGGGGGCGGAGGGGGCTACGTGCGTTTCCTGGGTTCTCCCGGCATCTCGAGCTCGGCTGCGGACGTGTGCGTTGTTTCACCTCCCCAGGAGCATGCGCGTGCTCCAGTAGTTGAGCCGTACTCGGCCTAGAGCGCCGGCGTAGCAGCTCCGGCGGTGCGAACTGGCGTTGCATGCGTGATGCAGCCCCGGGAAAGCCTTCCCGGCACGCCCCCACGCGGGCCGGCACTCGGCTTCCAGGACTCGCCTCCGCCGCCCGCCCTGCGGCCTGTGCTGTGGCACGCGTGCAAGCCGCCTGCCCAGCCAGCATCCTCCACCCAGCCCCCTGCACTCTTCCCTACCATCCTGACGTGCAGGCTGAAGCCCTGCACGGCACCCCGTCATGCGGCCAGCCGCCGCAGCCCTCGCGGCGTTGTGCCTCGCCGCTGCAGCGTTGTGCGCTGCCGCACGGTGTCCCTCGCTGCCGCCCGTCCCTCCCGACCTGCCCGCCGAGTTTTGCAGCCCCGCCGGCGGCTGGTCGCCGGTGCTGGGCACGCACCCGCAGGAAGCCCTGCCCGGCTTCCTTTTAGAGCCCGCCATCCTGGCCACGCTGCAGCAGGAGCTGAACGCCACCGGCTGGGCGCCGCGCCCTCGCGGCCAGCTGGCGGTGTCGCTGCAGGGCTGCCAGCGCGCCGTGTGTGGCTGGTACTTCTGGCTCCGCTTCAACCTCACCTGCCTGTACAACCAGGGCCAGGCGGCGGCGGAGCTGATGCTGAACATCCCGTCCTCGCACTCTTCGGGAGATGCCCCCATCGTGAGCAGGCCGCCGCCGCTAGAGCACGAGCCAGAGCTGACGCTGCTGGCGCGGCGCCTGCCCTGCCCATCAGCCTGCTGCGTGGGCGTGCTGGCGTGCAGCGGCTAGGGCAGCAGCAAGGGCAAAGCCTGGGCTTGCAAGCCCAGGCTTTGCTTCTTGGAGTGCATCATGCAGGTGCCGCCCAGCTCCTTCAACTCTGTTGACCCCCCCATGCATGCAGGTGACGGTGCTGAGCCTGGAGCTTCTGCAAGAAGGCAACGAGGCCATGGATAATGATGAGGAGGAGGCAGCAGAAAAAAATGCGCAGCTGGAGGGCCCGCCTGGCACCATGCCCGCCAGCGTGGCGCGCGTGGCGACGGTGGCGCCGGGCCAGACACCTGCCGCTGAGTTTTGCTCCAAGGCGCAGGGCTGGGAGGCGGTGCCGGATTTCGAGGGGGTGCCCGGCTTCCTGATCGACCCTGGAGTGCTGGAGGGGCTGCAAGGCGCCAACCCCGTGCCCTGCCTGCACCAGGACCGCACGCTGGCGGCGTGCGGCTGCTCGCTGGCAGCCCCCGCTGGCGCCCGCTACTGGCTGCTGGCCAATGTGTCGTGCAGCCAGCACCTGTTGACCTCGGCGAGCTGGGGGAAGCTGCGCAGCGCCGCCAGCTGGCGCAGCTCCAGGAGGCGCTGGCGAAGGGCGGCGCCAGCCGGCTGGAGCACTATGTGCACAACGTGGTGGGCGCCCTCAACCTGGCGCCCGCCATGTTTGGGCAGCGCGAGACCTACCTGGATGCAGTACGGCGTCGGCAGGACCGCGAGGCGCTGGCGCAGCTGCGCACCGGGTCGCATTGGGGCGCGGAAGAGACCGGCCGCTGGACGCGGCGCCCCCGAGAGCAGCGAGTCTGCCCCCACTGCCACGACGGCATTGAAGATGCCCCCCACATGCTGCTCACCTGCCCCCTTTACGCCCCGCTGCGCCTCAACTTTCCTGACCTGTTTGCTGAGCCCCATCCTCCCCACCGCTTCCTCCGCCAGAAACCGTGCCGCCTCGCCGCCTTTGCTGCCGCCTGTCACCAGCGCTGGCTGACCGCCACCGTTGCGCTGCCTGCAGTCCCGCCCTGAACCCCCACTCTCATGTCCACCCCCTTTGCTCTTACCGCACCACACCTGCTCCACGACATGCAGTACTGCCTGCCCGCTCACACACTAAACGCTCGGTGACCTGTCAGTTGGCCTGTCCTGCCTGTTGTTCTACTGCTTCATCCCTCCTTGCTCGAACAACAAAGTCTGTGCTGCAAGCTTGTTCTTGCTGAAACCAGACTGTAAGCCCACACAAGCAAGCGTGTGGTCGGAAGGGCGGACCAGCACCGAGGTGGTGTTTGATGTGCCTGCCACCGCGGCGCTTGCCGTCCAGGAGGCGCAGACCGAGGTGGGCGAGGAGTGCTTGGCTGCCAGGCGGCTTTCTCCTGGGCTGGGCTGTCACAGCTGGCTGCTTGTCGTCCCTCTGCGCCTGGTGGAGGTCAGGCACCCTCACTACGGCAGTGCCATCCTCACCTCTGCCTGCTGCCCCAGATGGAAGTCGTGAGCGTGGTGCTGGATGCAACGCAGTGGGGATCACCTTGGCGGCGGCGGCGAGGGCGCCGGCGTTCGTTGCTGCGGTCGTGGCGCTGGTGGAACGATTGACTACTCTGCTTTCAACACCCGCCCTCCCCCCCGGGCGCATGTTCGGTGTTGGAGGGGTGTGCCCAGCGATAGGGGGCCCCTGAAGGCATGCGCCGAGGCCGGGAAGCGTGGTTCGGCGCTGCTGCACGCTTGGCGACTTGAACAGAACCGCGTGCCGCCGAGCTGCGGCCGCAGTTTCCGGCCCACGGTCTACGGCCGCAGCCAC
>NW_005435086.1:191285-192990 GCF_000147415.1 Chlorella variabilis | reverse complement strand
AGGCAAGTTGGGTGGAGGGAGGTGTAGCGTGAGAGGGGCTGAGGGGCATGGCGCCCGGCACGGCACCCTGGCTAGCTCTGCCCCTCCATGCCAGCCTGTAAAATCATGTAAAAAGTTTTCTGTAGCATTCATGCAGGTGTGTTGGACGCACAATAACATCATCCAAATCGTCATCGGTCTCTGCAAGCGCCAACAGGCGGGGGGAGCAGGGGCGGCTGGAGTGAGTGCACGGGTCGATTGCAAACCTCTCGATCTCGCCGCCGTTGCAGTAGTACGCATCCATTCATTCATTCAGCACACAGACCGGCCGCCTCTTGCTCGAGGGCGGCCCACTTTGGCCTGGGCAGCCCGGGCCGCCCTCCCCCCCGGGCGCATGTTCGGTGTTGGAGGGGTGTGCCCAGCGATAGGGGGCCCCTGAAGGCATGCGCCGAGGCCGGGAAGCGTGGTTCGGCGCTGCTGCACGCTTGGCGATTTGAACAGAACCACGTGCCGCCGAGCTGCGGCCGCAGTTTCCGGCCCACGGTCTACGGTCGCAGCCACGGGACTCGGCGGCACGGCGTTTGGGCCCAAGCTTGCTGCCGCCGCCGCCGTGCCCGGGGGGCAGCGCGGCGGCGGCGGGGGCACGCTGCGACGCCCCCGTGCTGCCGAGTTGCGGCCGTAGTTTCCTGCCAGAAGCCCACGGCCACAGCCACGGGACTCGGCGGCACGGCGTTTCGGTCCACGGCTTGCTGCCGCCGCCGTCGCAGGGGTGCTGCCTGCGGCGGCGGCGGCACGGCGTTTGGGTCCACGGCTTGCTGCCGCTGCCGCCGCCGCAGGGGTGCTGCCTGCGGCGGCGGCGGTAGCGCACGTGGCAACCCCCCCGCGCTTCCTTGCCTCCCATCCACCGGACCCCGTCGTGCGCTTCACTTTGTTTCGGGAGGGGCTGCTCACTGCTCATTGCTCATTGCTCATCGCACACTGCTCAACGCTCATTGCCCTATATCCCACCCAGCCGCAGGACTCCACTGCCGCCCGCGCCCCGCCCCATCTGGCCGCTTGCGCGCCCCATCCCCCCTCGATGGGGCCCGCCCACACCGGGGCCTCCCCCCTCCCGCCCACTGCTTTCTCAACGGCCCCGAGCCGGGGCTGCCCTCATTGCATACATAGTGCGCCTTTCCCTGCTTTTCTAGTGACCTAGCGTTCCGCACTGCCGTTTGGCCAGCCCATGCTCCCGTACCGTTGCGTTTCTCCCCAATGCGCCATGCCACTTTGCCAGTCATACACACGTTTCGATGCGTGCCCTGTCAGCTGCTTGCGTTGCATGTCGCCTTGCTCCACCCCTGATTTATTGCTTTCTCTGCTTTCGCCCGGTTCCCGTCCCGTTTCGGCGGGGAGTCTATGTTGCAAGCTAGTTCTTGCTTTACCAGACTTTAAGCCCACACAAGCAAGCACAAGCAACACCTTCTGCTTTTTATGAGCCGATCAATTTTTGTTTCGTTCGTTCATTTTTTCTATGCTACCTCTGTCCATACTGTTGTATTGTGTACAACCTATACACTGCGAATAACTGTAAGCCCTTCGCAGCCAGTTCAGCGCCTAGCAAGGTCAGCGCCTGCACGGCGCGGTGCAACTGGATGCGGCTTGCAGGTCGATAGGACGGCCAAGCTGTTTGCCACTCGACTCTGAATTCCCCGTTCACCTACCCAATATGCTAATTCAAGGAGAA
>NW_005435086.1:181291-184781 GCF_000147415.1 Chlorella variabilis | reverse complement strand
TCACAGGCACACAGTCAGGCACTGGCAGGTGAAGGCTGGCCCGGCAAAACAAAACGAAGGCTGCGACTGCGGCCCCCAGGCCCCCACCGGCCTCCAGAGCGAGCCCCTTGACCACGATATGGGGGAAATCGGGCCGCAGGGATGCCCGGGAGGCCGGGTTGCTGATCGGCTGCTGGCTGCGCTGCCCAAGGCTGGCTCCCTCGCTGCTTGACATGCTGATGGGTGGGTGGGTGAGTGTGGAGGGTGGGGGTGTGGGGGTGATCGGCGCGAGGCCGGCGCGATGGCTCTCTGTGAGCGGACGGGTGGGCTACTGTTGGCTATAATAGGCTATAATAGGCTATAATAGGCTATGAACGATGTGGACGGCGTGTATGTGGATGGCGTGTATGTGGGCAACGACCTGGTGGGTCTTGCTGTCATGGGGACATGTGCACACAGCTGCAGGGCGCTGGCCGGTGTTGTTGCAAATCATGTGTTTGTGTCCCTTCTGTCCCTGCTTTCAGGAGGACCTTGTGGATGACAACAGCGATGTTGATGATGTGCTGGAGGACAAGCTGGTGCGTGCGGCACCGAAAACAAATTCCAAAACAATGAAATGATCGCAAGCTTGCGCTCCATCATCAAACACACCGTCCCCCCTGACTTCCCGCAGGATAATGTTGAGGACAAGCTTGACGACACCTTCGACCAGTGCGCCCCGCAGCTTGCTTGGGCGCTTGTGGCTGCATCGCCCGCTCTTTGGCTGCCCGTTCCGCCGCCTGCCTGGGTGGTCTTGGCTGTGCTCGCTGCTTAGCTGCTCCTCTGCCGCATGCTTGGCTGCTAATTTCATGCCAACCCAGCTCGCCATCCCCGCCCCTCCGCCCCTCCTTTCTTCAGCTTCGATGGCCGGTTTGATGACAATGACGATATGTTTGATGACAACGACAATGACGACCAGTTTGACGATTGATTGGAAGGGCTCCTTCCATCAGGGCTCCCCGCCCATCTCGCGACCCACCTGCCCCCCTCGCGAACTTCCCGAAACCTATCCCTCGACAGCCCGTTTCCATGTATACACTGTACCCCACTCGTCCCCGCTCTGGACTTGCATCGCCGCGGCAGACCGCACATATGTGGCCTGGCCGCATGCATTTTGTTTGCCCTGCCCGTGCCCGCAGCCGATAGGTGGCTGCCCTGGCCCGCTGCCACCGCCGCTGCGCATTTTGTCCGGCACTAGGCCCCAACGAGTAGCTTGTGTGTTTAATCAGAGTGTAATCGTCAAAATGTTTCAATGTGTGAGTAGGCGGACTCACGTTGCCATTACTGTGGAGGATGGCTGCAGGTGCGCCTCTCGCACCCAGCGGGTGCAGCGGCGGCGCCGTTTGGAGCTGCTGGGGAAGGACGGGGCGAAGCTGCTGTTCAAACTTGGTTGTTTCTCTAAATTGCATCCAGTGGGCCATATTCTACAGAAAGGTGTGCACCTTGACGACAGCCGGCAGTCACTTACTCCTTGCATCGGTGCCAAGGCACACCGCCCTACACCCACACAATCAGCAGGTTGTGCAGCAGATGCCAGCGCCACCACTGAGCGCAGTGCACTGACAGGCAGCCTGGGGCCGCGTCCGGCTGGCCGCGGGCAGCTCCGACCAGCGGCGATGCCGCGGCAGCGTCAGGGCCGGGCCTTTGCGGTCCGCAGGGTGTGCACGGGCACCGTAGCGGCGCTGTGCTGCCTGGCCGCGGCCTGCCTGGTGCCGCTGGCCGGCGCCGCTGCCGACCCCGCTGGCGGCCGCGCCTCCTTCTCCCCCGAGGTGGGCAGCACCCCCTGAACCAGAACCAGTGCTTGCCTGGCAGCTGCAAGTCCTGTTGGATACATGGCTTGCTGACTTTCCCAGCGGCTGTGAATCGGCCTCGGGAGTCGGAGCCCGTATCACCGACAGGGCACCACCGCCCAGCTTCGCTTCTGTGCCTCCCCTGCCGCCCAACCCCCCTTCTTTGCCCCTCTTGCAGGGCGTGCGGTGGGCCCGCGACCACATCATCGTCAAGCTCAAGCCCTGGGCGGTGGCGGCGGCGATGGCGGGCGGCGACGGCGAGATGCAGGCTTCCGCGGCCGGCGCTGCCGGGCTGCCGGGGCTGGCGCTGGTGCAGCCGCTGCTGGCGCGCGGCGGCGCGGCGGGCGGCGGCGGCGCCGCGCGGCGGCGCGGCCTGGCGGCCGCCAGCCAGGGGGCTGCCGCCGCCGCCGTGTACAAGATCCTGGACGGCAGCAGCGTGGCCGCCAAGGTGGCACAGATGCGGGCGCTGTCGCAAGTCGCCTGGGCCAGCCCCGACATGCGCCTCTATCCTGCGGTACTGCCCCCCGGCTCCGCGGCAGCCGCAGAGGACGCCGCGGCGGCGCGGGCGGACGTGGCCGCGCGCGGTGCGGCGGCGGCGGGGGGGCGCCGTGGCGCGACGCGCCGCCTGGCGCAGGGCGGTGGCGGCGCCGTCGTGCCCAACGACCCGCGCTTCCCCGACCAGTGGCACCACCCCACCATAGACTCCTCCCACGCCTGGGCGCTGGCCAGGGGCGCGGGCCCGGCCCGGCTGTGCATCATCGACAGCGGCATGCAGCGAGGGCACCCAGACCTGCCGCAACGTGAGCCGCGTCGGGCTGGCTGCCGCCTGCTGGGCTGCCTGGCTGGCTGCCTGGCGGGTCTGGGTCGAGGTCGGGTTGCGCTGCCCCCGGCCTGCCTGCGCGGCGGAGCGGCCGCCGCCGCCGCCCCTCGCGCCGCCGCCTCTCCCGCCGAGGCCCCCCATGCTCTTCCCTGCCCGCCCACGCGCCCTCACCCCGCCCGACCCTCCTCTATCCCTCCCCCCTGCAGCCGCCGAGGGCTGGAACGCGGTGTGGCGGCAGTATCCTGGGGAGTGGGCGGAGCGCATGCCCCGCCAGGGCGACCCAGATTTTAACGACTGGGAGGACCGGTGAGTGGTGGCGCCCGGCTGCGAGGGTTTAGGGTTTAGGGCGATGCCAGCCGGGTGTGGCCAGCTGCATGGCAGCTGCGCGGCTGCGGCACCGCTGGCGCCGCACGGCTGCCCGCCGGCACGTGTGCGCACGCCGCGGCCCCTCACCCCACGCACAGCCGTGGCCCCGCCGCCCCCGCCCTCTCCCCCTGTCTGCCCACGCCGCGCAGGCAGTACCACGGCACGCACGTGGCTGGCATCGCCGCCGCGCTGGGCAACGGCGTGGGGGTGGCGGGGCTGGCGTACCAGGCGCGCCGCCGCCCTCCGCCGCCGCCGCCGGTGCTGGCTGGTGCTGGCTGGTGCTGGCTGGCGCGTCCCTGCGGTTGCCGCCGCGCCGCTGCCGCCGCCGTTTCCGATGCGGCGGGCTGGGCGGCGCAATGGAGCGGCGCTGCGGGCCGCCGCCGCGCCTGCAGCCGCAGAGCGGCGTTTGCCACCTCGCTGCTCCCGGGCAGCCACCACGCCCCGCTCACACGCCAGTGCCGCCCCGCCCCGCGCCCCCCCCCCCCCGCAAAAACCC
>NW_005435086.1:149458-180616 GCF_000147415.1 Chlorella variabilis | reverse complement strand
GCCGCTCCTGTGGTGCAGTGGTTCAGATTGCGGCGCCCGGCTCCTACATCCTTTCCACCTACCCTGCCAACAACTACACCCAGCTCAGGCAAGCCGCAGCCAGCCAGCCAGCCTGCCGCCTGCCTCGCCCTGCCCCAGCCTGAGCGCCGCCTCCGGCTGCTGGGCTCGTCTGGCTGTCCCAGCCGCTCATCGCTGCCGCCACCCACTGGCGCTGGAAGCGATCGCTCCACCTCCCTCCTCACCACCTCACACCCTCCCCCCTGCCCTCCCTTCCTCCCGCTGCAGCGGCACCAGCATGGCGACGCCGCTGGTGGCCGCCGCCGCCGCCATGTTGTTCAACGCGGCAGACGCGGCGCTGCAGCGGGCGGTGGGGTATGCGGAAGTGAAGCAGGCGCTGCTGGGCAGCGTGGACCCTTTTGTGGGGGCGGCATCGCTGGTGTCCTCGTGCGTACCGCTGCCGTACCGCTGCCTGTGCCGCTGCCTGTCCCGCATCTCGTACTCGATTCACAGTGGATCTGCATGGCTGTGTCGCCTGTACAGCCTGACACGTGGGCTGAGCTCTGGGGCCCGGCTCCCTGAGCGCCTGGCCTGCTAGCCTGGCCCGGCCTTCTTACAGCTTGTGACCGCCGCGTGCCCGCTGCGCTGGTGTGCAGGGGCGGCCAGCTGAACGCGGCCCGAGCGCTGCGCCTGCTGCTGTACGGCCAGACCGCGGCGCCGCCGCCCTCACCGCCCAGCCCGCCCGGCACGGGTGCGCGGCGCCACCGTGGGCTGCCTGTGCTGCCTGCCGCCGCTTCCCGGCCGGCCCTCTGACAGCCAGGCATCGCGCGCCACTACCAACCCTGCTGCGCCAGCCCTGCCCTGACTGTGCAAGCGCCCCGACTGCCACGCATGGCCTGCCTGCTGGGCTCCCCACGCCCCTGCCCCTTGCAGGCACCCTGGTGCCCAGCCCCGGCGAGCGCTGGCTGCACTGGGTGGACTCTGCAGCCTACTTCGAGGCCCTCCCCACCACCAACTACACGCTGTGCACGCAGAGTGAGCCGCTGAGCTGGCGCTAGCTCGGCGCCGCCGCCGCCGCCGCGCCGCCCTGCGGTGACCTGGCCTGGCTGCACCTCTCAGCCTGCTGCACTCTCCACCCTCACCCCCACCCCCACTGACACATACACGCCGTGCACCCCTGCTGCCTGACCTTGCCACTGAATTTGTCCTTTGCCCCATGCCCCTGCCCCTCCCCCTCACCCCCCGCAGCCTGCATCCTGGACGTGCGGTGCGGCAAGTACGTCTTCTTCCGCCCGCCCGCCTCCACCACAAGGAACTACGTCACCGTGCACTGCCTGCTGTGGAGCGGTGAGGCGCGGACGGGCAGCAGAGGGCAGACGCTGCGGCCTGGGCGCCACCCCCGCATGCCACTTGCCCACCATGCATCACGCGGCTGCCTTCCTGTGCTGCAGCCACGGCGGTGCAGTCTGAGGTCATTCTGAACCCCAATGTGGAGTCTGGGATAGGTGCGCCACCTGTCTGTTGTCTACACACGCAAACTGCACGTCCACCACCTGTCTGTTGTGTTGTTCCCTCCCTCTCTTGCTTTGGCTGGCATTGGGTGTGGGCAAGCGCCCGCAGTGCCAGAAGCTGCACGCCGGTTGCCACCTGCCTGCTGCCTCACCCGCCGCACCCACCGCTGCTGCTTGCAGTGCTGAGAGGGGCGGCGCCATCACCGCCACGGCCCTCGCCGCCGCCGCGCCCCCGCCCGCCGTCACCTAGGCCGCCAAGGCCTCCAAAGCCTCCCCCACCCTCCCCTCGGCCACCAAAACCGCCGCCGCCATCGCCCAGGCCGCCGCGCCCCTCGCCGCCGCCTCGCCCTCCCCCGCCCTCCCCACGGCCGCCCAAGCCGCCGCCGCGGTCGCCCAGGCCGCCGCGGCCGCCGCCGCCCTCCCCTCCTCCGCCGCTGGTGGTGCGGGCGCTGAGCCTGGAGAGCAGGCGCACGTGGCAGAGCAGCAGGCCGGGGCCGCTGTGGGCGGCGGCCATGGCCCGCGATGGCAACGCTTCCACCTATAGCGCCACCCGCCCCCAGGCCTGGCCCTGGTGGGTTGTGGACCTGCAGCAGCCGCGCAGCGTGACGGCAGGTGCGAGCGGGGCCCTTGGGTCCCGTCCCCCTGGCTGGCGAGCCTCGTGGGGACTGCCTGCTGCCTGCCGCGCGTGCATGCGTGTGTTCCCTCGCCTGGCCGACCCCCGACCCACCGCCCTGCGCCCCAGCCCCACACCTCACCAGCCGCCCCTGGCGCTCGCCCCCTGCCCACTCCCCTCCCCCTCTGTGCAGTCAAGGTCAGGCTGCGCAAGGATGCCCGGTTCAAGCTGGCTTGGATGCACGACCTGGAGGCGCGAGTCGGGTCCACCCCACCCAGCCTCCGCACCGCGGCGGCGGCCAGCGCGGGGGGCAGCCCCCACACGCTCAATGCCCGCTGCGCGCTGCTGCCCGGCCAGGCCGGCACCGCGCTGGGGCAGCTGCTGCGGCTGCAGTGCGCGCGCCCGCTGCGCGGCCGATACATCACGCTCCAGATTCGGTGAGTCACAGGGCATGGTTGCCCGCTGCTGCCAGGCCTGCTGCAGTGGGCAGCCCCCAGACCGTGGCCCCTACACTGGCGTTGCTGTCCTGCTTTCCTGCTTCCAAGCACTGCGACTTGGTTGGTTCACTCACCCTGCTCCCTTCCGCTGCGACTGCCTATGCAGGAGCAAGCCGGGCGTCAGCACCGACGTGCTGCAGCTTGCAGAGGTGACGGTGGAAGCCGCCTTCTGAGTGTGAGTGTGTGAGCTTTCCTTCCGGCTGGCCGCTATTGTGGCATGGCTTTTCAACTTCGAAGAATTCTCCTGCTCAGAAATAAATGCCCTGTGGAGCCAGCAATGCTAGCTGCCGCCATGCCACCCGTTCCACATCCATTTTCACTCACGCCACATGACTCGCCCCATCTGTACTCCCTCTGACATTTGATCACCCCCAATCATCACCAAATCCCTTTCCTCTTCATGTGCGAATTATTTGCCAGTGCCCCGCCGCCGATCTGTGTGCTTGCTTGCCATGTACGCCCAATCTGGGTGCTTGCGCCTGTCCACTGTTGCCTGCCAATGCATGCCTATCGACAACCTGCAACTTTACAGAATACACGCATGGAGAGCTGAGCCAATGGCCGCCTGCCCCGTCAGCGGCCACAGCGTTGTGGCGCCGGCCTGGGTGCCTCGTGATCACTCGGCAACTCGACTTGCTGTTTGCTTGATCCTTCTCCACGCCCGCGTCTACTCTCTACCTCGCGCCCAGCGTGCAGCAGTGTTCAGCACCTGCCCCGGCGGCTCCGACAGCCATCCCAGACGTAGCCGGCGGGCTGCGGCAGCCTAGCAATGCTGGATCTTGGAAGAGTTCAGGTTCGGCCTCTGGAGTGGAGCGCGCAATGCCTTGCGGCTCTGCCAACCAGTTGCTGTTGCTGTTCTCCATGGCTGGTTAGTTGATCGTTGCTTCTGTGCCACAGAAAGAAGTCAGAGACATCGAGCGAGACAAGGCCAGCGGCGTGACCATAGAGCCGCAAGGCAACTCGCTGCAGAAGCTGATCGGCTGCCTCAAGGGTGGGTTGTGGCGCCTGTGGACTTCCCCCGTCACGCTGCTGGCCGGCCGCCCGGGCAGCAGGTTTGACCGCCGCGCCGCCGCCGCCCGCCTGCAGGCCCGCGTGACACGTCGTTTGAGGGCGGCATCTTCTATGTCAACATCGAGCTAGACGACCAGTACCCCTTTGTGCCGCCCAAGATGCGGTTCATCACAAAGGTGCCGCCGCCCCTACCTGGCTGGCGAGCACAGCCGCGTGCTGCCAGCTCGTCTCGTTTGGCGAACCGCTCTGTGCGTGCCGCTTGTAGCGCCACATTCCGGTACCCACCAGCCCGCTGCCTGTGGCCGCAGGTCTGGCACCCCAACATCAGCTCCGCCAATGGCGCCATCTGCCTAGACATCCTCAAGGACCAGTGGAGCCCCGCGCTGACGCTGAAAACCGCGCTGCTCAGCCTGCAGGCGCGCCGCCGCGCCCCGCCTGCTGCTCCTCCTGCCGGCTGCTCCTGCTGGCTCCTGCTGCTGCTCCAGGAAGGCAGGCAGGCATTCAGGCCACTCTACCGCTTTCGCCTGGCTGCCGCCCAACTGTTGGCAGCGGGAATACATCCAGCCACCTTCTCGCGCCTCCCCCATGCCCCCCCTTGCAGGCGCTGCTGTCCTCGCCGCAGCCAGACGACCCGCAGGATGCGGTGGTGGCGCGGCAGTACATGGGCAGCCTTGCAGACTACCAGCAGACGGCCAAGCAGTGGACGGAGACGTACGCGCACGCGGTGAGGCTGCTGCTGCACCTGCTGCCAACCTGTGGCGTGGTTTCGCTGTGCTTCTTCGTCGCAGCTGATGGTGGGCCTGCTCTGGTGGCGCCGCCCTGGCCTCCCGGGTGCTGCAGCAGCAGGTGGTGGGCCTGGAGGCCAAGGTACAGCAGATAGTCGAGATGGGCTTCGCGCGAGAGCAGGCGGTGGTGGCGCTCAAGGCGGCAAACGGGGATGAGAACCAGGCAATGGAGCTCCTGCTGGGAGCGTAGCGCCGGCGCCGTGGCAGCACCGGCAGCGGCACATTGATGTCCCGTGCCCAATGTTGCGGCTGGCCTTCCGTTCCTTTTCGCCCCCTTTTTCACTCAACCCTAGTCCTCTCTATCCTGTCATCCCACTAGCTCCCTCTCCTGCTCCCTCTACTCTCGATACTGGCCGCCAGGGCTGCTGCTGTATGCAATTTAATTTTCGAGTCGGACAGCAGTTGCCTGCCCGCTTCACCATCTATACGAAGTGGCGGTGCACAGGTTGGGCTGTGGGTCACAGCCTGCATTACCATCCCCTCCGCCGCCTGTCCGTGCTGTCGCCCCCCGCCGGCCCATCTCTGCCCCCATCTGACCAGGCTTGTTCCAGCACTGTGTTCCAAAAGGAGCAATGAGCCCCTGCGAATCAGAATATCGTTCAAAATTGGCAGTGCTAAGGGGCTCTCAATGATGCGTGTCCAGCGGTTGCGGTGCTGAGCTGCTTGGCGCCCCCCCCGGATCACTCGAGCAGCCAGGGCTTGAGGGCGGGCTCCCAGGCCACGAGCGCATCCTTGCCAAACCACAGGGCTGCAGAGGCAGCAGGTGGGGAACAGCGTGATCAGTCAAGCCAACTGTTTGTTGTATTGAATGCAGGCCCGCCGACACCAGCCAGCGGCGGACCTGTCTCGCGCTCCCCATTCTCCGTCGAGTCGCTACCGTGCACCACGTTGCGGCCTACCTGCAGGCAGAGTGGGACAGGGACAGGCATGGAGGCACGCGCACGAGCCCTCTGTGTGCTGTCGACCTTAACCCGCTGCCCAAAACCCGCTGCCCAAAACCCAGCCCCCAGCCAGCCCCCGCTCGCCTGCACCGCAAAGTCGCCACGGATGGTGCCCGGCTCCGCCTCCAGCGGGTTTGTGGCGCCAATCAGCTTGCGGGCAGACTTGACCACGCCCTCGCCCTCCCACACCTGCAGCACTTGGGGGAGGCGGCGGGGCATGCGCGGCAGCACGCGTGAGGCGGCGGCTGATCGACGAGGGCCGTAACTGCTTGTAGGCATGCCAGGCGCCGGTGCACTACAGATGATTGAGAACTGGCTCGCACCATGCACACCACCGGGCCCGACAGGATGTACTCGACAAGGGCGGGGAAGAAGGGCTTGCTGGACAGGTCCTTGTAGTGCTCCTCCGCAACCTCCCTGCACCAGCCAAGCGGGGTTAGGCAGGGGCAAGCAGGCGGGCCGAGTCAGCTCCGCTGAACAGGGGCCCTGGGACTGTAGAGTACGAGCGATGGGGACAATGAGGCTCTTGCAGAAAGGCGGGTTGAGGGAGGGCGTGCAGGGGCATGGTATGTGGCATGGTATGTGTACACTCGTGTATGTGCATGGCGACTGGCTGGGCAGTGAATGAGTGGATGTGGTGCTGCGCCCGCGGGCAGGCAAGCCAGGCCATTGTGGCCGCCTGCCGCACGTGGCGGGCGCGGCGCACGCGCTGCTGTGGCGCCGATTTTGACAGCGTGCCCGACCAGGGGAGCGGGCATGCTGCTTCGAACAGCGCTGGCAATGGGGAGTGCAAGCGGCAGGTGCCCCCCATCCCCCTCGGGCCACAGGCGAGGGGCCCCACGGCCGCTACCCCCTCCCAGAAACCTCACTTAGTGCATTGGAAGAGCTTGAGCGCCACCAGCTTGAAGCCCTTGCGCTCAAAGCGGCTGATGATGTCCCCCACCAGGCCGCGCTGCACGCCGTCGGGCTTGATCATCACGTCTGCGAGGGCATGGCAGGCGGGCGAGGGAGGCTGTGGGCCGGAGCAACCAGTGGCCAGCGAAGGAAGCGGCACTGGTAGGCGAGCTCGAGCGCCAGCCAGACACATGGCGAGCTTGGTTCACATCAACGGTAATCCGTTGCGCGCAGGCACGGGTGCTTGACTGCTGCCTCCAGCCACTCACAGCTAATCTCGCTGCGGACGGAGACGGCGGCGGCGGCACGGCAGCGAGTGGCGGCCCGGGCGGGTGCCGCGGCGGCCAGGCTGGCCGCGCCGCTAATGCTGCTCACGGAGGCCATGCGCCTGGCGGGTGCCGCTGCGTGGAAGGCCGCCGGGGTGCGCTGGGTGGTGCGGCCAGATGGGCTGCACTGCAGCATGGTGGGGCGGGAGCATGCGGCCACCTGGGCAGCCATTGTCGAGTTCTGGGGATATCGGCGGGAATGTGGCTAGTGTTGCAATGATGCGGCCGGCAATGCATGGCGGGCGCCATCAAGATGGGCCGGCCCTTTCCAAGCCTTTCCTGGCGCCAATTCGGCGCCTATTGAGCTGGTTCTTCTCTTTGCAACCCATCAGCACGTCCACAATCCTCTGCAAACAGCCCAAGGGCCTGGCAAAGCCACACCCCGTAATGGCAGAGTGGGCCTGGCGCCTGCGCGACGAGTTCGAGCAGCCGTCTGAGCGGTTCAGACCGACATCCTGGGCCAGGCTGCAGGTGGGGAGCTGCAAACCACCCGACCGACTTCCGCCGCCACCACCGCCCGCCGCCCGGGCTTGTGAACATGCCTGCCTGCGCCTCTCCTTGGGCTGCAGCCGGTGCGCAAGTCGCACGTCGTCAAGGTGCTGCCCAACATGACGGGCGTGCGCACAGACGAGCAGCTGGAGGAGCTGCTGCATCGCAGCCGCAACGACACGGTAAAGCTCTGTGCGCTGCCTCTGTTGGGACTGGACTGGGTTGGGATGCACTGAAGTACCTGGCTGGAGTCGCCGCACCGTTCCAGGCAGCCCACATGCCTGCTGCCGTCACCTCGCAATGCTATGTGTCGCTGTCAACCCCGACCCCTTCCCGGCCTGCAGGTTGTGGTTAACTTTGGCTCCTCCTGGTGCACGCATTGCCACCAGATGTTCCCCGCCTTTGTGTCCCTGTCCAAGCAGTTCCCGCAGCTGAAGTACGCGGTGGCGCAGGTGCGCGGCAGCCCAGATGCTGTAGGTGGAGGCAGGCAGCAGTGCTCAATCATTCCAGCAGCACATCCTTCCGCCACTTGTGGCACAGTGGCCGGAACGCCACGCTGCACTCCGAGCGTCCGACGCCCAGAATGCTGTGGTAACCACTGTTCTCGCTCTCTTCCTTTCTCCTGCCCCTCCAGGTGGACTACATGCACGAGGTGGTCAAGGGCGTCACCTACACCCCCACCTTTGCGGTGTACAAGAAGGGGCGCAAGGTGGACCAGTTCTTTGGCGCTAACGAGCAGCAGCTGCGGGACCACATCTGGCTGCACAGCCGGGCCGCGGGCGGGGGCAAGGCGCCGTGAGGCTACACTGCTGCCATACATGCTGTCTGCACCCGTACCGCTTCCTGTCGAATTGCCCTGCCGCTATTGCTGCCCGCTCCCCGCCCACGCCCGCATTGGGGCGTCCCCTCTGTCTGCCTTATGTTCTCGCCGTTAGGCAACTCCTGACACACAGCTCGCTTCTTTGTACATTACTTCGATGTATATACGTGTTTAGCTGTTTGTGCCCTCAGAGACCACCAACCCTTGAGAGTGCTCTTCCAGCGTATTGGCCGAGCGTGACTGGGGTCTGTGTCTGGATGCGGCAAGCAGACAACCCAGCTGCCGGCGAGGTGGGCAGGCAATGCGGCGGCAAGCGGCACACCAGTCGCCCCTGCTACACGGCAGCGCTCGCCTCACCACGCCACGGCGGCCCCCGACAGCTGCTGCCTCTGTGGACCTGTTGTCTTGTGCCCCAAGCAAGCAGGCCCTGGAACGGCAGCCTGTGCGGGGCTGCCGGCGAGGTGGGCAGGCAATGCGGCGGCCAGCGGCACCCCAGCCGCCCCTGCTACACGGCAGCACTCGCCTCACCACGCCACGGCGGCCCCCGGCAGCTGCTGCCTCGACGGTTGGCAGGCACAGCGTCCTGCGCAGCCTCGACGCTACCGTCTGCGGCACGCTTCTTGCGCCAGCATGGCTGGCCATTTTGCTGCTCCATGGCCGATCTGAGCGCGGCCCAGTTGCACGAAGCTGCCTATGCTGCACGGTCTGCTCCTGGTTTTGGAGCCGGAGGCACCACCGTGGGTAATGCGGGCAGCATGGCGTGCCGCGGCTCCTTCTGCCGCTGCTTCTTGGAAGCCGGCAGCTCACTTCCGTGGGCGGCGGGTGGGCTGCCGCCGCCGGCTCTGCCCCCGCATCTTCTGCTGCCGCATCCTGCGTCCTCCGACGCTTCATGCCCTGCTTTCTCTACCTTCCGATGGAGGCGTCAGCCAGCGCTGGCGTCTCCCGGTGGGGTTTACAAGTTTCCCTTGATACCCCGTGTTGTGCTGGTTGCAAGAGCGCTGGCGGTGGAGTACAGCCCCACAGCACTCACCTACTGCCACCCGCGAGGGCAGCGCAGCGCTTTGTGCCTTGTGCCGTACATTTGTACCAGCGCGCTCCGCCGCCTCGCAGAGCTGCGGCCAAAAAGGCCAAGTATTGAGCCAGTTCGACCAAATACCGCATTGATATGCAAGCTGCCTGAGTTGGACAGACTGCACCTGCTGCGTGTGGCGCTACAGCTGCGTGTCACACAGCAGGCCAAGCTGGTCCTCGCACCTGTGGCAGCTCAGCAGCAGCAGCAGGGCGGGTGCGGCATTGAGGCGGTCGCCGCCTCTCGCCGCCTGACCAGCCCCTGCCCTCCGCCCCACAGGCCATGGCTCTTGCTCGAAAGAGGGGCCAGCTGCGGCCCCAGGGCAAGGGCGTAATTCTATCACGGCTAGCTGTCGTGGCGGTGCTGTGCCTCATAGTCGGGGCTACATTTTTTCAGTCCAGCACGGCGCTGGTGGTGTTGCGAAGCGGCAAGGAGAATAGCAGCGGGGACGGTGCAAGCAACATTACCAGCAGCAGCACAAGCACCGCACAGGGCGGTGCAGCAGAAGAGGCTGAGCAGGGCAGCGGCGGCGGCAGCGGTGCAGAGGACAAGCCGGGCTCCGAGCCTGGCAGCCTGGCACCTGAGCCTGGAAGCAAGGCCGAGCCTGGAAGCAAGGCTGAGCCGTTGTTGTTCTTCGATGTGGGCCGTGCCTACCACCACCTGCCAGCATGCCCACCAGGATGGGAGAAGCCGGGATTTGCGTGCGATGCGTTTCCTTGCCCCGTGCCCTGGGATTACACCGAGGACAAGCAGAAGGCGGATGTCGGTGAGGCGGTAGAAGATGCAAAGTGGACAGCCTCCCTTCCTGCCATGCCTGTTTCAAGACAGTTGCCCCATCCCTCCCTCTGCCCCTTGCCCTTACAGTGATCTACAACACGCTGGACGGCATGGCTGGCTGGGGGGAAGCCAACTCTCGCCCCCAAGGACAATGGGTGGTGATGTATGCGATGGAGAGTGGGCAGTAAAAGGTAAAGGTAGTACTATCCAACCATTTATTCGGCAAAAGAATCCGGCGCCAACATCACCGCTGGTACGGAGGCATGTGGCCCAGCCTCCTATCGCCTGCATCCGTAACACGTGCTGCCACTTACGTTACTGCGCAGACATTTTTTTTTTTTTTTTATCACTTGCCGCCACGTGATATGCAGACTATCGGCTCGAGTCAGATGTCCCCGTGACATATTACACGCGCTGGGAGTACCCCAATTTCAAGGTCATTCCCGTGCCGTTTGCTCAGAAGCGCAAGGTATGCATGCATTCATGGGACTCAAGCTTGGCAAGGCCCTTCTTGTGCGGCAACCAAGAGTGGCTGACAACTGCCGCGTGAAACACGCTTGATTGTTTGGACTATGGTCGCAGGATGGCTTGGTAGCAGTGTTCATTTCTAATTGCGGGCCCAAGAACGACAGAGAGAAGGTTCTGGCACGGCTGATTGAGGTGCGGTGGGCGACTCAAGCATGACACTATATGACAACTACCGTGGTCTCATGTCTTGCTCTCTGTCCGTCGTGTTGCAGCTTCTTCCCGGGCTGGTGCATTCGTATGGCGGCTGCCAGCGCAACAAAGAGACCAGCGACTCCAAGCTAGCGGTGTGCATAATGTTGCGTTGGGGTCTCCGGCCGGCGTGTGCCCATCACCTCTTCCCAACACTCTCTGTCGTCTACATTGTGCGCTTATGTGTCACCTCCCCCATCTGATCCCCGTGCCCACCACCATGCCGCAGACCTTCTCCACATACAAGTTTGCCTTCACACCGGAGAACTCAAACGACCCTGGCTACGTGACTGAGAAGGTGTACCATGCACTATTGGCAGGTGAGGCTACATTTGGTTGTTGGGGAGGTCACAGTCCACTCTAAAGACGTTGTCTCTCCTGTGCAGGCACCGTGCCACTGTATATGGGGGCGCCTGATATCGACCGGTTTTTGCCTGTGCCTGAAGCAATAGTGCGTGTGTCTGACTTCAACAGGTGGGCGGAAAGGACGCTGAGCTGGTTGTGTTGGTGTGCCAGCATGATGCATCATGGGACTGTCAGCCATGCCCGCCATTGGTGAGGTTGCAGCACTGAGGACCTGGCAGAGTACATAAAAAAGGCAGCCGAAGACGAAACAGTTTACAACAAGCATATGGCGTGGAAGAGCCGGCCGGAGTCGGAGTGGAGTGAGGTGGGTGGAGGAGGCCTGGCTTGAAGAACAACCGGTTTGGGCGGAGTGTATGGAATGACACAGCCCACATCCACACAAGCACACATAGAGTTTTGGTGGAGGACCGGGGCTCTCTGGGTGGAGGACCGGGATTGCCTCATCCATGGAATGCAGGCTTGGAAGACATTGGAGCGCTTGACGAAGTACAGCGCTCATTGCCGCATCGCCATGCACGTGGCAGGGAAGCCGCACCAGTGGAGGGAGAGCGCCAGCTGACACTTGCTTGCATCTTTTCTCTGCCGTTGCTTACACATCAAGTTTTCCTAATTGTTCCGCTACCTGTTGAAGAATTGTCTGCACTTCCTCCACGACCTTGGCTGCAAGTGCTGCATCGCCAGTGTGCTCAAGCGCATGGATGAGCGAGTAGGGGTGGTCTCTTCAAATGGCGCAGTTGGTGTAGCACATACACCTGGATATCAGGGGGCGGGAGGATGGGTCAGGGATGGCCAAGAGTGCCGCCTGCCGGAATCCTGGTGAGTGTCGCCGCCAGCCAGGGCAAGCAGACATGCCGCCTGTCGCAACAGGATCCCGCTTGCCGAAATCTTGGTGAGTGTCGCCGCCAGCCAGGGCAAGCAGACATGCCGCCTGTCGCAACAGGATCCCGCTTGCCGGAATCCTGGTGAGTGCCGCCGCCAGCCAGGAAAGTAGAAAATTACATTATATGTAGTCTGTCTTTGGTCAATCACTGAACCGTCACAGACTGTTATGCATGCGGGGTGAAGGTGGAAGATGAATGGGTGGGAAGAGAGGTAGGTCAGACAACATGAAAACTAGGAGTAGAAAGCACGAGCAAAATGCATAGGGGTAGGAAACCAGGGGCCAGGCAGGCAAGCAACAAAAGAAAGCAGACAAGAACAGGAGGAGGGGGGAGGGGGAGAGAGGGAGGCACAACAGGAAGTTAGGAGTTAGTGGCGGTGCAATCTGTACAGAGCACGACAGAAACTGGAAAGTTGGATGGCATCAGGGAGAGTGAAAAATGCATACACAGACTCAGTATGTGCAGGGGTGAAAAGCAGGGGGTACTGAGCGCGCAGCTGCGCAGCCCGTGGGCATCGAAACAATGCGTGTTGCACATCCTCCACATGCCGCTCGCCCGCTGCCGCACAATGAGAGCAGAGCCGGTCCGCCCGCTGCTGACGCTGCCAGCGCCCCAACTCCTCCGCCAGCCAATGCGAGCCGGTGCGAAGCTGCGCCAACGCACGCCAGCGGCCTCGGTGCTGGAGGGTGAAAAGGTAGCCAGGCAGTCCGTCGGCTGTGTCGGCACCGGTGGCAGCAACGTACTCACGGATGCGGGTGCCCTGCGCAGTGTACAGCTGCTGGCGGAAGGAAGCTGCGGCAGCCTCGACAATGTCAGACACACCCACAGGCTGGGGCTGGCGCAAATCCACAGTAGCCCCATATGCATGCGACGTTGCTGCCACCTGACCAGCCCAAGGTTGCCCTGCCAACCCCACACCCCCGGCCTCAACAGCCAATGCACAGCTGTCATGCAAAGCACGCTGCACAAGACTGGCCTCATCAGCCGACAACACACTGTTCCAGAACCGCCCCACCTGGGCTGCCCAGCGCGCTGCCAGCGGCTGCTGGCCTGTCTCCGCCAGCAACACCAGCGCTGGCGTGGACTGCCGCACGCCCAATAGCTGGCGGAGGAAAGACAGCTGCTGCTGCATGGCAGCGCACTGGGAGCCTGCAGCAATCAGCTGGGGGGACCAGATCTCAGCCCCATAAGACAACACCGGCAACACCATGGCATTAAACATGTGCAGCTGCACCCTGGCACCCCGTAGCCCCAGCTCAGCACAACGGCGCCGCACAGCATGCAAAGCGCGCCCCCCAGCACTAGCGCGTGCTGCTGCTGCAGTAGCAAATGCACGGCTGCTGTTAAAGCTTACACCCAAATACCGAAACTCGTCGACCGCCTCAATGGCAGCACCGCCATAAGTGAAGGGCAGGCCTGTGGTGGATGGTGGCTGGACGGCCGCAGGCGCAGCCCGCCGCCGCTGCGAACACCACCACCTTGGTCTTGCCCACGTTGACCGTCAGACCCCACGCAGCCGCATATGCCTCCAGCCTGTCGAGCTGGCGCTGCAGGCCAGCAGGCGTTGTGGCTAGACAGGCCAAATCGTCAGCATACATCAGTGGGGGTACAGGGCGGCCATCGCCCAGGCATGGCAGCGCAGCCCCAGCCTCCGCTGCCACTGCTGCTGCCAGGTCGTCCACAAATAGGCCAAACAGCATGGGGCTGAGAGGGCAGCCCTGCTTGAGGCCAAGCAGGGACTGGAAGGCGTCAGTGCAGCCCTCAGCTGTCCGCACACACATAGGCACATCGGCATACAGCGCCTGCACAGCCCTCAAGCACCAGCCGCCCACCCCCACCGTCTCCAACTTAGCCCACAGCAGGTGGCGGGGCACCGTGGCGTAGGCTTTCTGGAAGTCGATGAAGCAGCGTACAGGGGTTGGCGGCGGGAGCGGCACCGCTCGATGGTAGCACGGAGCACCAGAGCGGCCTGCGCGCAGCTGCGCTTGCGGCGGAAGCCAAACTGGCCCTCAGCCCGCACACCCGCCCCCTCTGCCCAGCCAGCCAAGCGACGGTCAAGGGAAGCAGCATACAGTTTGGCGGGGAGGGTACCAACGGCGATGCCGCGGTATGCGCCGCACTCAGTGGATGCAGCATTTGCCTTGGGGATCGGGGTGATGGCACTAATGGCCCAGCACCCAGGCAGGCAACCCACACGAGCGCATCCATTGAAGAGGTCAGCCAGTACCGGTGCCATCACGGCTCTGACCCGCTTCAGCACAGGCGGCTTCAGCGGGCCTACCACAGCAGCGCGGTTGCGGGTGCGGCCAATGGCAGCGTCGACCTCTGCAGCGGAGAAGGGGGCTTGGAGCGCAGCGGCAGCCTCAGTGATAGCGGCAGCAGGCTGGCTGGCTGTAGTTGGTGTGGCTGCTGGCCCCTGGCTGCCCTCTTGCAGGCCAGCCCCAACAGGCAGCGGCGGCGGCACAGGCAGCGGAGGCGGCGGTTCGCCAAGCAGGCTGCGGAAGTGCTGCAGCCAAGCAGCCCTGGAGATGAGCGCCGAAGCGCCAGGGCAAGCAGACATGCCGCCTGTCGCAACAGGATCCCGCCTGCCGGAATCCTGGTGAGTATCGCCGCCAGCCAGGGCAAGCAGACATGCCGCCTGTCGCAACAGGATCCCGCTTGCCGGAATCCTGGTGAGTGCCGCCGCCAGCCAGGGCAAGCAGACATGCCGCCTGTCGCAACAGGATCCCGCCTGCCGGAATCCTAGTGAGTGTCGCCGCCAGCCAGGGCAAGCAGACATGCCGCCTGTCGCAACAGGATCCCGCCTGCCGGAATCCTGGTGAGTGCCGCCTCCAGCCAGGGCAGTTGAGGCCGGTTGATGTCTGACGGCAGACATGTGAGGTGGCTCAGACGGCGGCCTCAGCTGGCAGGATGTCGGATGGCACCGGGCAAGATTGCCGTCGCCTTGTTGGCAGCGGCTGTAGTGCCGCAGCTTGCTCCATTCCATCCCACCCCGCTGGTAGCTCGATGGCGGCACGACGGTGGCAATCCCCCAGCATCCCTCCCTGCCTTCTTTGCAGCCTATGCCATTCCACCAGCCTACGCCATGCACCAGCTGCCGCCAGCACACGGCACCGCCGTCGGCCCCACGCCAAGGCTGCCCCCGACTGCCGCCATCACTTTGAACTTGTTTCCTTGTGTGACCAGGAGACAGATTAAGGAGCTCCGGCACCGGCGGGGCTGGCGGCAAGCAGGAAGTTCCTCGACGTGGCGGCGCCACCTCACCCGCCACATGGCGATGCCGCCAGTTGCATTTGGTGACGCCTGCTCGCTCGGAGTGTTTTCCGGACCGATCAGACATACACCCTCGCCCGTTGCAGCGCTGCTGTTCTCAAGACATGGCCGGCCAGCCACCACCACCACCACTCTTGCTACGCAATTGCCGCGTGCTGGACACAGTTGCGGGCATCTGCGATTACAACTTGCGTTTCGATGTCCTGGCCGCTGCGGGGCGTGTGCAGGCCATCTCGCCGCACCGCGGCGGCGCGGCGGCAGAGGCCGCCGCCGCCCGCCTCGTGCTCGACTGCCAGGGCATGGTGCTGATGCCTGGGCTGTGCGATGCCCACGTGCACTGCACGGCCTGCACGGCCAACCTGCCGGGCCTGCTGGCATTGCCGGAGAGCCTGGTGACTGCTCGGGCCGCGCTCATCCTGCACGGCATGCTCCAGCGAGGCTTCACCACCGTGCGGGATGCGGGAGGCGCCGACTGGGGCCTGGCGCAGGCAGTGGAGGAGGGCTGCATCCTGGGGCCCCGCCTGCTGTTCACGGGGCACGCTCTGAGCCAGACGGGGGGCCACGGCGACATGCGCGGCAAGTGAGTCGCGGGCCGCAGGGTGCCCGCAGTCCTGGGCAGCGCCGCTCACCTCTCTGGCCACGACGTATGCCTACGTCGATGTCACCTGCCTCTACCCGCCTGACGCAGGGGGGAGGACTTTTGCGGGTGCGGGGCGGCGCTGCGGGGCATCGGGCGCGTGTGTGACGGCGTGCCAGAGGTGAGGCGAAAACACGGCTGGCGGTTGGGAAGACGCGTCTCAGCCCTTGGTTAGGCCAGGCGTGCCTGGTGCCCTCCCCCACCGCCCGACAGTGTGCACTGCCCGGCCCGCCGCTGGGGCTGTGTGACATGCAAGCAGGTGCGGCGGGCAGCCAGGGACGAGCTTCGCAAGGGGGCGCACTGCATTAAAGTGATGGCCTCCGGCGGCGTGTCATCCCCCACAGACAGGTGGACAGCATGCTTTGCGTGCTGCGCTTCCATCGCCCCGCTGCCACCGCTGCCACCGCCTGCCACGCCCCGCGTCGGCGTGGCTGCCGGCTGATGACAGGACGGGCGCACTGCGTCCAACCGCCGGCCCGCTCCGCTCTCGGCTCGCTGCCGGTCTGTTTGTGCAGGCTCACCAACACGCAGTTTGCCCTGGAGGAGCTGGAGGCGATAGTAGAGGAGGCGGCTGCCTGCGGGACGTACGTGTGCGCGCATGCGTACACCGTGCCCGCCATTGAGCGCGCGGTGCAGTGCGGGGTGCGCAGCATAGAGCACGGCAACTGCCTGGATGAGGCGACGGCAGGTGTGGGCTGCGGCTGGTGGCTTGCTGCTGTCCTCGCTCTCCCTGGGCTCTGCGCCTGCTTCGCGCCTCATCTGGCCCACAGCTGCCTGTCCCAGCGGGCTGTGCGCCTCGCTGTTGTCATGCGGTGCCCGCTCCTCTCCCACCCTGCCGCCGCAGAGCTCATGGCGCAGCGGGGCACGTTCCTGGTGCCCACGCTGGTCACCTACCAGCAGCTGATTGAGCGGGGGGAGGAGGCGGGCATGGCTCCAGAGCTGGTGGCCAAAGTGGGCAGCCTGGTGGAGCAGGTGCGGCTGGCGGGCTGGCAGGCAGTGCTGCGCAGCGATGCATGGCTCGCTGCAAGCTGGCTGGCTGGCTGGCAGTGCTGTGCAGCGATGCGTGGCTGCCTGCAAGCTGCCCGGCTGGCGGGCTGGACGGTCGGCACGCAGGCCGCCAGATGGCGGCCATGCCACGGATACATGCCCCTGCCTTTGCTGCTCTGGCTGGTGCCGCTGCCGGCCCAGGAGAGTGCCCTGGTGCTGCATCCCTGCATGCAGGGGCTGAGCGCGCTGGCGGTGGCGCGGCAGAAAGGCGTCACGATGTGCTACGGCTCAGACCTGCTGGGCGAGCTGCACGGCGAGCAGCTGGGCGAGTTTGCCATCCGCAGCGCCGTGCTGCCGCCCAAGGTGCGCGGCAGCAGGCGGCAGGAACCAGCGGCGGCAGCTGTCCTGCACCTGGGGACCCGCTGCCCTGCCCTGCCCTGCCCTGTGTGCCTGCCAGGGAGCGCCAACACCCGGCCAGCCCACCACCTCGGCTGCCTCCCATGCGCCGCATGATTTCTTCCTTCGGCGTACATACATGTACCCCCTTTCATCCGCCTCCTCTGCTCCTTGCTGCCGCCTTCTGCCTGTGCGCAGGACCTGGTGCAGGCAGCCACCATCAACTGCGCCCGCCTCTTCTGCATGGACCACGAGCTCGGCCAGGTGGCGGCAGGCCACCTGGCAGACCTTCTGCTGGTGGATGGCAACCCCCTTGAGGACATTGGGGTGCTGACCCAGCCGCAGCAGCACCTCAAGCTGATCATCAAGGGCGGCCAGGTGGTGCGCAACGCGCTGACGCCGGGGGACGGCGCCTGACGCGCGCGGCCGGCGGTCAAACGCTACTGGCATTGCGTGCACCGCTGCGGCTGGCTGACCTGCAAGCTCGTGATCGGGCCTGCAGCTTTCTGGGAGTGGCATCTTCCCCTCGCTGGCTCGCCTCGCAGCAGAGGTGTAGTGTTACAAGCAGCGCCGGCTGGCAGTAGTACACGGTGAGGCGGCGCGGCCTCTGCAAAGGGTCTGCCTGGGAGCTCAGCCTGTGGACGGGAAGCGGGTGCGACACACAGCCCGATCCTGGTCGGGCTGCTGTTACTGCGATGATGCACCCCACACCAAATTCTTGGCAACCAGAACGGACAGAAGGTCACAGAGGGAACCCCAAAGCTACACGGGTGCATCCGAAATGGGGTCCCAGCCTGTGATCAACCCCTCCTCCAGCCCCTCAAGCGCGGCCATGTCAGCTGCCGACAGCTCAAACCTGCGGGGCCAGGCACGGGTGTGGTAGGATGGGTGGGAGGATGGGTGGGCGTAAGCTGAGGTGGTCCCTGGGGCGGCCGGGCACGCGGCGCCCTAGGGAGGGGAGCGGGCACCCGCGGCCTGGCCCTGTGCACTCCCCCGCGTCCCTCGCCAGCGTCCCCGCGCAACCCCTACACCCCACCCCCGACCCTCGACAACCAGCGAACACCCCACCCTCCACTGCCGCCACCCTACCTCAGCACATCCAGGTTGCTGCGCTGGCGGTCTGGGTTGTTGGACTTGGGCAGCGGCACCAGCCCCTTCTGCAGGCTCCACCGAATGAGCACCTGGGCGGGGGACACGCCCAGGCGCCGCGCGATGGCGCCCACCGCCGGGTCCGCCAGCTTCTGGGCCTTTGCCAGCGGGGAGTAGGCCTGCGGGCGGGCGGGCAGGCGTCGGCGGCGGCAGTGGCGTCGTCGGCGTCGGCGGTGTGTGTGAGTGTGCGGGCGTGGCGAATGGTGGCCGCGGGCGGGAGGCAGGAGGGGAGGCAGCAGGCAGCTGCGGCCAACCAACCGGGTGATTGCGGCAGCTGCATGCTGGCGCCGGCCAATGTTTGCCTGGCCGTGCAGCTCAGCGCCACCTCAGCGTTGCCGCTGCCACCTCAGCGCCGCCGCCGCCACCTCGCCGCGCTCACCTCCACCACGATCCCCTCGGCCTTGCAATGCGCCACCAGCTCCCGCCGCTGCAGCCAGGGGTGCACCTCGATTTGGTTCACCGCCGGCTGCACCGCCGCGCTCTGCGCCAGCTTCTTGAGGTGGGGGATGCCGAAGTTGGAGACGCCGATGGAGCGGATCAAGCCCTGCAGGGGATCAAGGGAGCCAGGGCGTTGAGGAGCCAGGCCGGGTTGGAGGGGTGTTTGTGTGCGAGGGTGCAATGCATGGCAGATGCATGGCAGGCGAGTGGAGGCAGCGGACGGGTCGGCGCTGGCTGCCAGCCAGCCGAGAGCCGTGGGCGCTGCCAACCATCGCAGGCTGCGCCTGCACGCCCCAGACTCCCCTCTGCAGCCCCGCGCTGCCCTCACGGCTCCCACCTCCTTCTGTGCATCCTCCAGCGCCCGCCACGTCTCGGCCCGTAGGCCCGGGTCGCCGGGGGCGTGCAGCAGGAAGAGGTCCACATAGAGGGTGCCCAGCTCCGCCAGGCTCTGCCTGCAGCACACGCGGGCAGGTGGCGTGGGGCAGGCAGGCTGGTAGCAGGCAGGTTGAGGCTGCTCCGCAACAGCCCCAGCCATCACAGGAAAGGGACGGCCGCTGCAGCCCGCCGCACCTGACCCCCGCGGCCGCCTTGTCATAGCCCCAGTTGCTGAGCCACATCTTGGTGGTGAGAAATATTTCTCCACGCGGCACCCCAGAGTCTGCCACCGCGCTGCGGCAGCAGGAGGGGGCAGGGCAGGCAGCGCAGCTGGCAGGGATGGGAGCAATGCGCTTGGTGCCAGGGCAAAGGATCCGGCGGTGCAGGTTGCGGCGGCTCAAGCCCTGCCGCAGCTGCCCCGCAGCTCACCGCCCGACGTCTCCTTCGTTCCCGTCTGCAGCACACAAGAGCAGGGCAAGGGGCGGCTCACCCGTCGCTGTCCGCCACGGCAAAGGGCCGCCAGTCAAGGGCTACTACTGGCAGGCTGTAAGACCCTCCCACCGCAAGGTCCCCCCCCCCCCCAGCAGGTCAACACATCCGCTGCCGCCTCCTGCTCACATATCTGCGCCGTGTCTATGTGGCGGTAGCCAAGGCGCAGCGCCGACAGCACTGAGGCGTAGCACTCGCCGCCGCTGGCGCTCTTGTACACGCCCAGCCCCACCGTGGGCAGCATGTGCCCTGCAGGGCGCTTGATTGCAAGGCGTCTTGGGTGGGGCTGTGGGATGTACGCTTGTTGAGGCACGGCCAGCACACTGCCACCCAAAACCGTGAAGGCCCTGGGCTGGAATGGCGTGCGGCTGAGAGGCTCAAGCGGCACCCCGCTGCCGCCCTGCAAGTGCTGGGGTGCCGGCGAGGCGAGCTCACCCGTGCTGAGGCGCACCGCACTCATGACCTCGTCGGGATCCTTGACTTCGAATGAAAAACACCGAGCTGCGGGGCGGGGCAGGGACGCAAGCAAGCTGGTGAGGAGCCTGGGTGGCAGCGGCAGCAGTCGGGTGGGCGGGTGGGCGGGCGTGCTGTGTTTCCTTCGGCCCCCAGGGCGATCCCCAACCGCTCGAGATGAGAGGGCTCACTCTGCTCCGCACTCCTGAGCCAGGCCGCCTCCACACTGTGCACAACGCTCTGCAGCAGGCTGGGTTTTGGGCAGCTGTCCAGCTCCTTCCCTTGCGACATGTGCACCGCAAGCAGCAGCAGGAAAGTGAGCATCGAGAACACGGGGGGGCTCACATCATCGCCAGGAGGTCTGGCGGAAATGCTGACCTGGATGGCGCTTAACCTCGTCCCCGGCACCCATTTGATCGCATTGGCGGCCTTTGTGCAACCTGTGGGCGATCAGGGGATCGCATACAAAGCAAACCATGCACCGCGCCCTCCCAGTTCTCGCCAGCCAGACCTTTGCCGGCAACTCTTTGGTGCGCGGCATAGCCGGGCGGCGGCTGGAACAGGTTCTGAATGAGCCCGCAGGCGCAGACGCGCTATTCACCCTCGTGGCCAACGCGCGGGTCGCGGTGGCCGGGGGCAGCGGCGGCGGCGGCGACACGGCTGTCCGATGGCTGGACAGAGCGGGCCTGGCGGCTCTGGACCTCACCTACAGCGGCGGCGAGCACCTGTCGCTGGGGGACAAGCAGGCACCCATCTACTTTCTAGGAGAGGACCGGCAGCGGCAGGTGCTGCGGCTGGCGGTCGACGTGGCTGGCGCTCCGCCCAGCTGGGCAGAAGACCACTCTGTGCGCCTGCAAGACCTGCGATCCCTGATGCCGCTGCTGCCTCCGGGGGACCTGGCGATCGCGGGGCACGCCATGGCGCTTTCCCAGTGGCACCAGGTCTGTGGGGTGCGGGGGAGCGGGTGCCGCACGCGTGGGTGGCGTGCCTTTGCCTCATGGAGCAAACTCGGGTGATGGCTCGTCTCTGCTGCCCTCCACGCTGCTGCATGCTGCACCCCCAGCCTCCCTCCCTCCATCCATCCCTCCCCCGCCTCCCTCCGCAGGCCCACCTGTTCTGCAGCCGCTGCGGCGCGCCCAGCACATCGGTAGAGGGCGGCGCGCGGCGCCAGTGCAGCGCCCACGCGGCGCACCGCCAGTACCCTCGCACAGACCCTGTGGTGATTATGCTGGTGGAGTCGCCGGATGGTGGCGCGGCGCTGCTGGGGCGGTCAAAAAAGATGCGGGCGGGCATGCTAACATGCCTGTCGGGTTTTGTGGACCAGGTGGGTTGGCTGGTGCTGGGGAGCGCGTGGCCGGTGATGGGCTTGGTGGCGCGGAGCGGCGGGGTGGCCTCGCGCTGGCTGCAGCACTGGCAGCCCGCAGGCTGGCAGCCCCGCAGGCTGGCCAAGGCTGGGCTGCGGGCTGCGGCGTGCGGTGCAGGGTGAGGGCATAGAGGAGGCGGTGGCGCGGGAGACGCGGGAGGAGGCGGGGGTCGAGGTGGCGGCTGTGGACATTGTGGGCTCGCAGCCGTGGCCTGTGGGTGAGGCCCCATGCAGAGCCTGCCGCTGCCGCTGCTGCTAGCCCTCGCGCTGCAATCTGCCGCAGCTGCCGCTGCTGCTGCTGGTGCCTGGCGCTGGCGCTGTTGATTGCCTTTGGTACCATGCCGCTTGCCTCCCTGAGGCGGTGCCTCCAGCCATGGGCGCCGCGCTCTCAGCAAGTGTGCATGTGTGTGCATGTGTGGCTGCAGGTCGGGGCGGGAGCTGCGAGCTGATGATTGGGTGCATCGCGCGGGCTGCCGCCACCGATATCCGCATGGACACAGAGGCGCGCTTTCCAGCCCCTTGCCGCAGCCCGCAGCCTGCATGCGCTGCCCCACTCAACAGCGCCGCATCTGTTGAATTGTTGCCCTGTGCCCCGCTCACGTATGCTGTGCTGCCTCCTCCAGTGCAGGAGATGGAGGAGGTGCGGTGGGTCAGCAAGGCGGGTGAGTGGGGAGGAGCCAGCACGTCGGCACGGCTGGTGGAGGGTGTGTTGTTGGTGGGAGGATAGCCAGAGCGCTGCTATGAGGGCATCAAGCAGAGCACCAGTGCAGTGTGCTGCTGGCCGATGCTGTGGGGCTGACCGTCTCTGCATGCTCCTGCTGCTGCTGGACGGCCGCAGAGGTGGCAGAGGCGGTGGCGGCCAGCGACTCTCCACACAGCCCCTACTATGGAGGCAAGGGGCCGCCGCCATCCTCCTCCTCCGCCGCCCCCGCCCCTCCCTTCTTCGTGCCACCCCCCATCGCCATCGCACATCACCTCATGCGGCAGTGGGCAGCGCACGAGGGGCCCTGGTTCCCGCAGCACCAGGCGCAGCAGCAGGCGCAGCAGCAGGCGCAGCAGCAGGGCGCAGCAGCCGCGCCCGCCGCGGAGCAGCCGGCGGCCGTCTCCAACCTGTGAGCCAGAGGGGACGGCCACAGCTGCTGGTCCTCTGAACTCGCAAGGAGTGTAGCCCGCCTGCGCCCTGTGCTGCCGCCACAAAGACAGCCGCTTTGGCACGCTTTTGGAGTAGGATATAATGAGCAGTCACACAGGATCCGAGGGGGAAGAGCGGGGGCAGCAACAGCGTCGGGGCGTGCGGTGGTGAGGTTGTGAGCAGGTCAGCAACTACGTGCGCCCAGTCGGCGGTCCGTTTGGTGTGTGGTGTGCGTCAGACAAGTGCTGGGGAGCCAAAAAAAACAAGTCCAGGAATCAGGTGCGCAACTAAGGAAGCAAGCTGGCCGCTGCCCAGCATGCCGTGCCCAGGCTTGCAGCCAGTCGTGCCGTGCCCAGGCTTGCAGCAGCAGGGGCGGCGGTGCATGGCTGGCGTGCCCACGCTGGCAGCCAGCCCATTGCAGCTGGCTGCTAGGCGCTCCCCGCCAGCCAGCCAGGCAGCCAGCCTGGCCTGCTCACATGATGGAGCACCAGGTGGGCCAGATGGGCTGCATGTACTCGCCCGCAGGCGGCACATACGGCGGCAGGCGCCCCGCCGGCACCTCGGCCTCCTCTGGCCCCTCCGGCTCCGCCGCCGCCACCACCGCCGCCGCCTGCCGCCTGCGGCCCGTGCTGCTGCTGCCGCGGCGCTTGGCCACGCCACCAGAGGCGGGCGTCTTGCTGGCCGACTTGGGCTTGCCCGCCGACCTGCTCCTGGGGGTCTTGGCGGGCGTCTTGGCGGGCGTCTTGGCGGCCCTGGGCGTGCCCTTGGGCGTGCCGGTGCGGCCGGTCTTGGTAATCTGCAGCCGGGACGGCTGGGGGGGCAGGCAGGCAGGGGTGACAGCAGGGGTCGGCGGGTGGTCTAGCCTGCACCTGCACACTCCTGCCAGCCAGCTGGACGGGCAGCTGGGCTCGAGTCGATCTGGTGCAGGCTGTGGAGCACCCCGCAAACGCCTAGACGTTGTGTGGCCCGCCTCTGAGCGCGGAGAGCTTGCCTGCAGCACGCGGTTGCCCAGGCTCTTCACCAGTATCTCGTCCCCCGCCTGGAAGGCGTTGGCGCTGGCAAAGGGGCGCCACCCGCCGGTGATGTCGGCGCGCTCGTGCCCGCCCTGCGGCGAGGCGGACGAGGCGGCGCGGGTTGGCGAGGCAGCAGGCGTGGCGTGCAGCGGAGCAGAGGCGGCGGGCGTGGCGGAGCGGGTCGGAGCGCTGCCATCAGCGAGAGCAGGGGACCTGGCCTGGAGCCTGGCTCGCCGCTGGTGGCTGCGGCAGCCCAGCGGCGCAGCGTGGCATGCAGCCCGCATGCAGGGCGCTGCCGGCGACCCACCTGCGTCTTGCGGGTGATGGTGCACGGCCACTGCTTGCCCTGCGAGTTCTGCAGGGTGTAGGCGCCCGAATCCTTCACCACCTCGTCCCTGAACTCGGCCGGCAGCACCAGGCCGCTGCCCTGGAGGCACGAGGCGGGGATGATCTGCAGAGGCGCAGCAGGGGCCGCGGCACGGAGCGGGGTGGGGGGCGGGGGACTGCGGGGCGGCGCATGACTGCGTGGAACTTCCATAGCGGGCGGCTAAGCTGAGTGGCGCTTCCTCTACTGTGGGGAGAGGGTTGGTCGGGCCAGAGAAGGGCAAGGGTGTGGCAGTGCCAGCGGCCAGCAGCGGAGCTGGGGCCCCGCTGGGGCCCACCGCCCCTGCCAAACAGCAGGAAGTGTCGCGCGCGGCGCCCGTCCCGCGGGCACGCAGCACATAATTGGAGGCGCGGATGGGGAAACGGGCAGGCTGCGGGCCGGGGCGTGAGAACTGTCGGCAAGAAACGGCTAGCAGAGCTGCGTTCTGGCGGCGCGGCGCCCTGCGCCTTGCCTTCTTGAATTCAGCCATCAAGAGAAGTGCCTGCTGGTCCAGAGCTCGGAGATGGTGGAGATCGCCCGGGATGGCAGGCTTGCAGACCCTCCTCCACTCGAGAATCGACACAATTTGGCGCCGATGGTACTGATTTTGGGGGCAAAGCCCTCCTGGCTCGTCTTGCGCACCGTGTGAGGTGGCGGTGCTGAGATGGCGCGGCGGACACATGTGGCGGCACGGCGAAAAAAACCTCTTTGCCTCTGCCAAACCGACTTCGACTCCTCTCCTTATCAACCAAAAGACAACAAGGGTTACAGGGCCAGCAGGAAGCGTTCAAGCTCCGCTTTGGAGAGCCCGCAATGGGCTGCCGCAGCGGCGGGCCGAGCCACCTGCACCGCCCGGCCGCCACCCTCCACCCTCACTTGCCCTCCTTGCACGATTACCAGCACCGGCGCCGCTGCTGCTGCTGCGCCTGCTGCTGCTTTTCCTTCTCCCGCTACTGCCCCGCTGCCGCCCGGCAGCTGCCAGACTGCCGCAAACTCCTCGCCGCTGTGGATGCGGCGCAGCGACCTGCCGCCCGCCGCGTCACGCCAGCTCAGCAGCGCGCCGCCCACCCGGTGGCACAGCGCCGCGTGGCGCAGCCACTGCAACAGGCTGTCTAACACACCCTGCTGCTGCTGCTGCTGCTGCTGCTGCTGCTGGCCCGCAGCAAGGCCGCCAGTGCCGCCTCCCGGCAGCAGCTGCGCTAGCAGCAGCAGCGCGCGGCTCTCAAACTGCTGCTGGAAGCCGGGGGCAGCCAGCGCGGCCTGGATGTCCAGCGCTGTGGAGCTGAGCATGCCGGCAGGCAGCGCGGATGCCGCCAGGGCTGCCTCTGCCTCTGCCGCCGCCGCCGCGGCTCCCCCTTCCTCCTGCAAACCGCTGCCGCCCGATGCACCATCCACCTCCATGGCCGCCGCCTCCCCGTCCCCGCCGTCATCGCGGCCGCTGCTGCTGCCTGCCACCGCGCTGAGCAGGGCCGCATGGCAGGCAGCCGCCGCCGCCGCCGCCATCCGCTGCACCGCCGCCACCGCACGGTCGGCGTCGCCCTCGTGCCGCGGCAGCCGCGCCTGCGCGGCCAGCATCTGCCCCAGCACGCGCCACGCCAGCAGCCGCTGCTTCAGCCGCAGCACGGCGTGGATCTGCTCCCAGCCGCGCACCGCCCGGGGCTTGCCGCCGGCGGCAGCCTCCACTATGCACGCATCGCCATTCGTGTCCTGCACCCCGCGGCACATTAGCGGCATTGCTCGTGTGCGGCCTGGGCAGCTTGGTTCAAGCCGTGGTGGCGCCGACTGGCACCGACGAGAGGCCACAAGCAGCACACTTGGCGTTTTTCTCTAAGCTCTGCTGCTAGCCCCACCTGAATGATGTTGCATTGCGCCCCGTCCTGCGACACTCCCTGCGCCGCCGCACCCCGCAGCGGCAGCCCGATGTCGGCGTAAAACATGCCGGCTGCATGGGGAGGGAGGGGTGGCGGGCAGGCAGGCAGGCAGGCAGGGGCGGGGTCGCGTCAGGCGAGGTCTGAGATGAATCCTTTCAAGCTTTAGCTGGATGGGCAGGCCACTGTGGATGGGCAACATGAAGGAGGAAGCCCGCCTGCCCGCCCGCCTTGCCCGCCTGCCCGCGCACTCACGCACCTGCGCCGCCTGCGTGGCGCCGCAGCTTCCAGCGCCGCCGCAGCTGCGCCAGGTCTGACAGGAAGCGGTCGTCCACCTGGGACTGGGCCTGGGGAGGAAAGGAAAGCAGGGTGGCAGGGCGGGAGAGGCAGTCAGTCAGCCAGTCAGGCAGGCAGGCAGGCAGGTGGGTTTGGGACAGGGTCGCGCGAGAGGGGCTGCGGCACGCAGCGGCGACGCGCGCGCTGCGCCGGCCTCGCTGCCCCGCCTAGCCTGGCGCCCGCCCAGGTGGGCCCCCACCTGCAGCGCCGCCAGCCCCGCCCCGAGGCGCGCGGCGGTGGCGTGCAGCTGGTGCTTGGAGGCGGCGAGGCGCAGGGCGCGGGCGCGCAGCCGCTCCTGCAGGCTGGCCGGGTGCCGGTGCATGCCCTCCACCGCCAGAAACTGCTGCTGCTCCACAAAGGTTATGAGGTCGGTGATGACATCCAACTCGCCCTGCTCGCAGCATGGGGCGGGTGGGAGGCGTGCCGCAGGTGATGGCGGCATGCGGGGCTGTGGAGTGGGTGTGGAGGCATCAGCGTGCGAGCGAACAAGCAGGCAGGCAGCCCTGTGCAGCCGCAATGTGGGGAAGTGCCTCACCCGCGCCGTCATCAGCTTCCCCAGCACTTTCTGCGGGTCGTGAGGCAGCGGCGCGGCGGCGGCGGGCTTGCCGCCCTCCTGTGCGGCGGCGCCGCCGCCAGCTGCCTCCTCTCCTGCCGCCTCCTGTGGAGCCGTGAGGGGAAGGTGGACAGGAATTCCAGCAACAATTTGAGAGCAACTCCACGCAGCAATCCGACATGCGTCTGCTTTTGGGGGCAGAGCGCAGTGAGGGTGCCGGCTCGCTGGCGGCGCAGACGGTGCTGGACCAGCGAGCAACAGCGCTTGTCCCAGCCTGCGGCTGCCTGCCCCTGCCTACAGGTGCCCACCTGCTGCAGCGCGCGCTGCACTGTGTAGTAAAGGGCCCACTGCTGCTCATCCTGGGCAACCTGCTCGGTGCCGTCTGCCGCCACGTGCTGGATGCGGGGCGGGTGCGGCAGTGCCATCTCAAACGACATCGTCTGGGTCAGGGTGGCGGGGCTGAGGCAGCCGTCTTCCTGCAGCCTCGGAGCCAATCTGGAGCAGCTTTGGCGGAGAGGGCAAGACCCTGCGACCGATCGGGCGGTGCACCTCGCCCAGATGGCGCTGACAGGGGCCCTCTCGGGCTGTGGGAGTGTGGGAATCAAGCCTGGATGGACGGATCGGGCCCCAGGAGCCTGAAATCGGCCCGTGAACTGTGTGCTGTGCTGGGCTTATCTTGGCTAGACCCTGTCGAGGTGATAGGTCCGTCCTCAAACCACAGCTCTGGTGCTTGCCTACCGCCTCACACCAATCAACCAACACGGGACAGCTCGTTGCAGCCCCCCGCGAGCCCCCAAACAGCCCCCTCCACCACCCAGACCAGCGCCCGCGACTCACCCTCGCGATGCAGCTCGTTCTGGCGTCCCCGGCGGCGGTTCAGCCCGCCGGGCTTGCAAGGGAGGAGCGGCAAGGCGCGCAGCAGCAGCGCGCGGCGGCCGCCCCTCGCCGCCGGGCGGCGGCGCTGTTCGTCCGCGCCAGCAGCCTGGACAGCAATAGCCTGCTGACCAGCAACAGCCTGACCAGCAACAGCAGCCTGCTGGGCCCCAAGGCCCCAGGCACCGGCGGCTCCTCGCTCGGCAGCCCCCTGGGCACGCCCAGCAGCAGCAAGCCCAAAATCACTCTGGACGATGTGCCCCTCGAGTCGGGGGTGAGCCAGCTCCTGCTCCTGCTCCCGCCCCTGCCCATGCCACACCCAAGCGCAGCAACCCAGCCCTAAGCACACACATGCCAGCCAGCGGCACGCTTCTGGAGGCATGCATGCAGCCAGCACCGGGTTTGGGGCTGGCGAAGCAGCCCCGCACGTTGCCCGCTGCCCTCCCCCGTGTCACCTGCCTGCCTCCCCCGCCTGCCTGTCGCCCGCCCACAGGTGGAGGTGGACTACAGCAGCCTGCGCGACCTGCTCAAGGAGGGGAAGTGGCGCGAGGCGGAGGACGAGACGCGGGAGCTCTTGATACAGGCGGCAGGCCCCGCAGCAGTGCGCCGCGGCTGGGTCTACTTTAGCGAGGTCAAGTTCATCCCAGGTGCGGCGCCCCCACCGCCGCCCTGTTAGTACTGCCAGCCCCTGCGCCAACCGCGCCTGACCCTCCAGCCTTTGGAACCTTTGGCCGCGTCCACACATGCAGCCTCCCATGTGCGCTCGGCCTCCCTCTCACACCAATCCCTCTCCTCACGACCCCCACCCCTCACCACCCCTCCTTCGCGCCCCCCCGCCGCCCCCCCCCGCAGCCGATGACCTGCGCACGCTGGACGAGCTGTGGCGCGCGGCCAGCGGCGGCAAGTTTGGGTACAGCGCGCAGCGCGAGGTGTGGGTGCAGAAGGCGCGGCAGTGGCCCAAGTTCTTCAAGGCCATTGACTGGGTGCAGGGGGAGAACAACGTGTACAGGTGGGTGGGCCTGGGGCACGCGCGTGCATGTGTGTGTGTGTGTGCATGTGTGGGTGTGTTGTGCGTTTTCAGGGCTGTGTGCCTTGAGGCCTGCGGGCAGGCTGGCAAGCTGGCAGCTGCCAGCCGGCGTAGCAGGCCGGTCGCCCCCACCCGGGCCCGCCGGCCGCGGCCCTGCGCCGCCAGCCTCCTGCCCCCTCCCGTGACCCCTTCCCTGCCCCCTCCGCCTGCCTTGCATCCCCGCCCCGCAGGAAGTGGCCCAGCGAGTTCAACTATAGCGCCGATGCGGTCAAGGGGCACCTGCCGCTGACCAACGCGCTGCGCGGCACGCGCCTGTTTGAGGCCATCATGGAGCACGAGGCCTTTGCCAAGCCCGCGCCCGGCAGCGGCGGCAGCAGCAACGGCGCGGCGCAGCCCGGCTGGCTCAGCAAGTGAGGGGGGCCGCGCGCTGCCAGCTCCGTCTCCCCACGGGTGGCCGTGAGGCTGCTCCACAGCTTTGCTTCCACAGCCAGCGGGTGGCGCCCTGGCCGCTACTACACCCGGCAGCAGCCTGGAGCTTTCCTCCCGGCCCCCTCCTGTATCGCGACCGCCATTCCGGCCGCGTTGCAGCGCAGCCCCGGCCTTGCTGCACACCTGCGGCATGTGCCTAACATGGTTGCTGCGGCTGAGCATGCGGCCGGCGCACTCGGGAGATGCCTTCCCGCCTTAGCGAGCGCATGCGCTGCCATTTCATTTGTGCCCGCGGCCCAGGCCGCCCTCTGTCGCCCTCCTCGCCCCGCCACGGCGCCGCCGTGCCACGCTCTTTGTTCACGTGTTCGGTGCGCCCTGCTGGGCCGTCCGTTCCCCTTGCTCCTCTCCTACCGCTGCAACCACTTCAACACAGCTTCGACACATTTTGTGAGGCCTAGAACCTTCGGGTCAACGAGACAGAAGTGGAGGGCAGGAGAGGTGTTTTCAGCCGGCATCACGACTGGGGGTGCGCTGCGACTTGCCACACGTGTGGGGCGCGGTGCGGGAGCGGGAGTTCCACCAACTCGCCAGGGCCAGCTCCTTTTCTTGCAGGTTGCACCAATCCCAGGATCAGTAGATGATCCTTGGGCATGGCAGGCTGCCCAAGCAGTCGCTCCCTGCGCCGAGGCACTCTGGTGCAGCGGTGCACACGGCCCTGCGGCCCCCCGCCGCCGCCTACCGCCCACATTCCCCCCGCGGCGGGGGCGGCACCCCGCGCCCCTGTTGGCGCATTCTTTTGCGGTTTGCCCCAATTTCCGCGGCCTGCGAGCACACAGGGACCGGCATTCCGAGGGCAGCAGGTGGCCTTGGCGCCCTCAGGCAGACCCCCTCCACTTGCTTCCGGGCCGGCCTTACATGCATGCCGTGGCCAATTGGGGCGTGAAAAGCAAGGGGGAGCGGACCATATCGCGAGCATGCACTTTTGGTCCCCAGCTTTCCGCTGCGCCTGGAGTGCCCCCAAGCAGCCACTTCCTTTGTTATTTTATGCTGAACTGCGGCTGAGGCAGGACAGCGGTCTATCTGCGTGTTCTGTGCGTCTTGTGTGGGTGTGTGTTACTAGCGCGATGGCTGGCTCCTCCCAGTTCCCAAAGGTGCGGCCTTTGTGGCGATTGTGGCCTCCCGGGGCCCATCCGCGCAGCGGGGTGGCCTGCCAACCGCAGAACCACCATGGCAACCCCAGCCCCCCGCCCCGCCCTTGCAGGGCCTCCGCGTGCTTCTGGTGGACGACATGCACAGCTGCTCCTCCATCAGGACACAGCTGGAGTCCCCCAGCCTGCAATACACGGGTGAGAGACGAGTAGAAGCATCGCATGGGGGGCGCTCCCCCAGTCCGCGCCCCAAGGCGCTTGCAGGCCCCGCCCTCACCCCCAGCCCTCCCCCTGCACCCCGCAGTCACATCGGTCTCTTCTGCCACGGAAGCCCTGGGCTACCTGCGCACGGGGGTGGCCGCCTTTGATGTAGTTCTTGCAGAGGTGAGGCTGGGGCCCCAGGGGCCGCCATCGCACCAGATCTCCACCCCACCGCCAGCCCCGTGCGCCGCTCCAGCCCCTGGCAGCCCGCCGGCCGCGCCGGTCCCGCCGCCACAAATATCTGCGGCAGGCCGCCGGCCCGCGCCGCTTCGCGAGTACCACGCGCCCACCGCGCCTGCCCCGCTCCCCCACGCCTCCTCCCGCCTCCCCGCAGTCCCGCATCGTGGCCGCCGACGAGTCGGTGGGCCGCTGCTTTGTGGACGCGTTTGAGGAGACGCCGGTGGTGCTCATGTCGGCTTGCGGCACGCCCGACGACGTCATGCGCGCCGTTAAGCTGGGCGCCGTCGACTTCCTGGACAAGCCGCTGAGCCACCTGAAGCTGAAGAACATCTGGCAGCACTCTGTGCGCAAGGTGAGGGCGCCGGCGCGGCCACCTGCTGAATAACAAGTGTGCCCACCCCACGCCCTGCCGGCAAGAGTCTGTTGTGGGTGCTGCGCAGCAGCGCTCGGACGGGAGCCGCCCACCCCTAAGACACCCTCCAAACGCGCCGCCCTGCCACCCTCCCCCTCCCCACCCGCAGATGATGGCCAAGGCCGCCGGCCCGCGCGCCGCGGCGTGCGCGCCCGCGCCCGCGCCCTCCTCCTCCGCCGCCGCCGCCGCCGCGTTTGGCTCCTGGGCGGGGGCGCCCGCCTCGGCCGCCTCGCTGGCGCCCGAGTCCCCCGGCACCCCGTCGGCCATGTCTGGAGACCCTCACGAGTGCAGCGCGTGCAGCGAGGAGG
>NW_005435086.1:136342-137793 GCF_000147415.1 Chlorella variabilis | reverse complement strand
GGGTGGGCTGCTGCACACACACACACACACACACACACCAGGCCCCTGGCACCCCCACCCACCCCCACCCCACCCCACCAGCTGCCTCACCCTTCGTGCAGCTGCAGCATCTCGCGGGAGACGTTGAGGGGCATAGTGTCGGAGTCCACCAGGCCAACAATGAAGCTCAGCCACCTACAGGCGGGGAGGGGAGGGGGCAAGGGGCAAGGGCAGGCGGCGGCGGGTCGGCAGGGGAACTTTGCTGGCAGGGGTGGCACCAGCAGGAGCTAGCTGGAAGGCCACCGGGCTGCAGTACAGGCCAGCGGCACTGCAGGCATCCGAAGCAGCAGGCCGGCAGAGGGGAAGGGCAGCACGGGCGCAGGGGCGGCGCCAGCTCAGCGCGGCGCCAGCCCAGCGCGGCGCCAGCCCAGCACAGCGGCGCTACCGCTCACTTGGGCAGCAGCTCCTCGAAGTTTTCGGAGATGAAGACGCGGCGCACGTAGAGCTTGATGGAGGGCTTCTTGGCGTAGTAGTTGTCGTAGAGGTCTGGGGAGGAAAGGAGGAAAACATAGAAAGGAGAGGAACAGTAAGAAAGGGGGGCAAGGCCACAGGTGGAGCGTGCCGTGCGGTTGGGTGGTGGCGCGTTGTCGGCACGTGCGGCACGCTCCCTTCCCTTCTTCCGTTCCCCCTTTCTCTCGGCAAGCCTGGTTGGCGGGCGCGGGGCGCAGGCAGGCGCCGCTCTGCTACCCTCTGCGGCGCTGCTGCACGGCGGCGCTGCTTGGGAGGAGGGGGGGCGGGGGGGAGGGCGCAGCACCCTCCCTTCCATCCTTCCAGGGAAGCTGCCGCTCACCTGGGGAGGCCTGGGCGGGCACAAACATGACCGCCTTGAACTCCACATCCCCCTCCGCCTTGAAGTGCGTGTGGGCCAGCGGGGTATCCCACTCCTTCTGCGCTCCAGGGCAGGCAGGCAGGCAGGGAGGGAGAGGGGTGAGGGAGGCAGGGAGGCAGGGAGGGAGGTACGAGGTGGGGCAGAGAGGCAGGGAGGGGGAGGTTTGAGGGAGGCAGGCAACAGGCAGCGGAGCTGCCCTTGGGCGAAGTTTTCAAACCAAGCAAGCACGCACACATGCCACAGCAGTGGCTCCCACACCACCACACCCTCTGCCCGCCCCGTGGGTTACGAGGACACCTTGCTTCACTAGTACTTGATAGTAAAAACAACAATAATAACACTTGTTGTACACCCCGCACCTTGGAGAGCGCCTGGTAGAACTTGGCGTACTCCTCGTCCGACACGTTGCCGGGCGGGCGCAGCCACAGGGCCTGGTTGTCGTTCAGAGCCTTCCACTCCGCCACCGTCTCCGACACCTTCTTCGTCTTGGGCTTCTTCTCCTGCTCCTCATCCTCGTCTGCAGGGCAGGCAGGCAGGCAGGCAGGGGAGGCAGGCAGGGGTGGCGGGGAGGTGGGNGGAGGTG
>NW_005435086.1:128250-128673 GCF_000147415.1 Chlorella variabilis | reverse complement strand
TACATCTTTGCCCTCCTTCCTTTCTTTCGTTTCCTTCTTTCCTCCCAGGTCCGCGTGGAGATCGAGTCGCTGGTGGAGGGCGTGGACCTGTCGGAGCCGCTGACCCGCGCCCGCTTCGAGGAGCTGAACAACGACCTGTTCAAGAAGACGCTCACGCCCGTGCGCAAGGTGAGAAGGTGGCGCGGCCGCCTGGTAGCATGGGCTGCGCCGTGCAGTGCCATGCAGGACGCACGGGGAACGCAGGAGAGGGGCGCCTGGGAGCGTGGGCTGCGCTGCGCCGCGCTGTGCTCTTCTGGTCAGGAAGGAAAGCAGCTCCTTGCGCCCCTGCCCTCACGCGCTGCGCACTGGCAAGCCCCTATGAGAAACCAAATGCAGCCACACCACACCCCCTCGCTGCTGCGCACCCTCACCCATGCGCACCCC
>NW_005435086.1:122624-127239 GCF_000147415.1 Chlorella variabilis | reverse complement strand
ATCCTCAACGTGGCCGCCGTGGACAAGGGCTCCGGCAAGTCGGAGAAGATCACTATCACAAACGACAAGGGTGGGTGCTGCTGCTGGGGCGCTGCTGCTGGGGTGCTGCTAGGGTGCTGCCAGGGTTCTGCGCTGGGGCAGGGGGAGAGGCGAGGGGGCGCCTCTCCCGGGCAGCTGTGCCTGGCCGGCAGCTTGCTTGCCTTGCCTTGGCTGGCCTCGGCTTGCCTGGCATGGCCTTGGCAGGCCGCCGGCCCGCGCCGCGGCCGGCCGCCGCCGTGCCCTCGCCTCGCCCTCGTGGCCGACCGTACCACCGCCGCGCCGTGCCCGTGCTGCAGGCCGGCTGAGCCAGGAGGAGATTGACCGCATGGTGAACGAGGCGGAGGAGTTTGCGGAGCAGGACAAGAAAGTCAAGGCGCGCATCGACGCGCGCAACCAGCTGGAGACGTACGCGTATAACATGAAGCAGGTGGGTGGGTGGGGTTTTGCAGGGCGCGGATGTGCGGTGCAGGGTGCAGGTATGGGTGGCTGGGTGTGTCTGGTGTTCGGGGTGCCGGTAGGGGCAGGGGCGGCTGGGTGTGTAGGCGGGTGGAGCGGGTGCTCAGGCGGGCGGCGGGGCGGGGCGCTTGGCTGGTAGGGGAGAGGCCTTTTGTGTGCTGGTGTACGCCAGGCAGGCAGCGCTGGAGGGTGTGCAGGGCGAGCATCCACGCCGCCCCCTGCTCCCCATTTCACTCATCTCCCTCCCACTGACCTCCCGGCCGCTCCCCCCCTCCTCCCTGCTCTGCAGAGCGTCACCGACAAGCTCAAGGACAAGCTGGAGGCGGATGACAAGGAGAAGATTGAGGGGGCGGTGAAGGAGGCGCTGGAGTGGCTGGATGAGAACCAGGTGTGTGGGGGGGACAGGGCTGCTCCTGGCTGCTGCACCCTAGCAGTGCCGAGTGCGTGGCGGTTGCGCTGCTGCCGCCGCTGGCTCCGTGGGGGCGACTCTGCTAGGTTGCGGCGCTGGTTGCGCCGTGCTCGGGCGCCAGCGTCTCCCGCTGTGCCTTTGGGTTGCAGCAGCTCCCTTCCTGGCCGCCTGGCTGGCTGCCTCCCAAGTGTGCGCTGCCCCCGCCACACCCCGCCTCACGCGCATTGGTCACGCCGCTGCCGTCTGGTGCAGGAGGCTGAGAAGGAGGACTATGAGGAGAAGCTGAAGGAGGTGCAGGACATCTGCTCACCCATCATCTCAAAGGTGGGGGCCGCCCGGCGCAGGCAGGCATGCCAGGGAGGGGTGCGCTTCTGGGCCAGGGCCTGACACACACACAGGGCCAGTCTCTGGCCGTCCCAGGCGGTGGCTGCCTGGGGGTGCGAGGTGTGTGTGCATTGGAGGGTGGGAAAACGGTGGGGGACGGCCGCCAGCGGGCGCCAGGCTGACCAGGCTGGCGATGCTCCCTGGCCGCCCCTCCGCCCGCAGGTGTACGCGGCATCCGGCGGCGCCGAGGACGGCAGCGGCGGCGGCGGCGACGACGATGACTTGGGCGGCCACGACGGTGCGTGGTGGGGTGGTCTGCGTTGGGGTTTGTGGGTGTGGGGTGGTGGCTACAGTGGCTTGGCCAGCCTGTTGCCCTGGCGGTCCATGCATCTCGGTCTGGTATGGCACGCAGTCGCCTCACAGTGTGCTCCTGCACGTTTCCTGCCGCAGAGCTTTAAAGAGGGCGCCCCAGCGCAGCTCGTCCGAACACAACGCACGGCGTCCCCACCAGCCGCCGCCGCATCGCTCTCCCTTTTTTTGCCCCCTTTCTTTCCCCTTTCTCGCTGTCATTTGATTGTTGCTGACACCACCTCAATGTGACACACAAACACACGCAGAAAGGAGAAGAGAAGCTTAGCAGGGCCAGGTTGGAGTGTGTGTGTCGTGGCTGGGCGGCGCAGGCGGGAGCGGCAGCGCCATGTCATCATTGGGCAATGATCAAACGCACCAGTGGAACGCCGCCTACCGCTGATCCAGTTGCTATCCTGTCGATCCGCCTCCAAGTGCAATTCCCACCAGGCCGTAGCGAGTGTGCATGACCCTTCTCCGCCAACTTGTTGCGACTCCCGCACCCGCGCCCAGCGCACTCCAAGCCAAGAAGCTAACGAGCCGAGTCGCTGCAAGGTTGCAGCCACACACCGCCGCCAGCGCCGCCTCGCAAACGCTTCCCACCGCCAGCGCCGCCACGCAGACCCTTCCCACCGCCAGCGCCGCCACGGCCAGCCTGCGCCCCGCCGGCCCCTCTGCAGGCAGCCTTGCCGCGGGGCCACGCAGCTCCCGAGCCCCCGCACCGCTGCAGTCCATTTCCTCCAGGCTGCCCCAGCGTCCCATGCGCTCGCTCCTCTTCGCTGCCACCCTCGCGGCCGCCGCCGCCGTGCTGACGGGAGCCATGAGCAACGGCAACGGCGACGGTGCCACCTTTGCCGCGGTGGCCGGCCCCAGGAACGTGCTGGGCCAGAGCCTGGCCACCTGCTCCACAGACCCCATGACCGGCTTCCTGCGGTGAGCAGCAGGGCGGCTGACGCGCACACAACACACCTAGCATGCTGGGGCGCGTCCCACCTCTGCCTGCGTGCCGAAGCAGCCTCAGCGGGGCCGCATCCCGATCCCGGCTGCTGCCGCGCAGGAGTGGGAGGTGCGAGACGGGCCCGTCCGACCATGGCACGCATACCGTGTGCGCCCAGGTGACCCAGGCCTTCCTGCAGTACACCCTGCAGCAGGGCAATGACCTCATCACGCCCCGCCCAGAGTACAGGTCGGCACGAACGCCAGGCGGGCGCCTGCCCGGACTGCATGCTGCTGCTGGCTGCCCCTGCTGGCCCTGCCCGCTGCCTGGCCTCCCCACATGGAGTTCCCCCTCGCTGGCATGATGCGACTCCCCCTCCCCATCCCCTGCTGCCACCACGCAGGTTCCCCGGCCTCAAGGAGGGCGACGGCTGGTGCCTGTGCGCCTCGCGGTGGGCCGAGGCGGTGCAGGTGGGCGGGCACCCTCCTTGGACCCCCTGGTCCTGCATGGTACCGCTTGTACTGCTGCACCCTCCCTCTGCTGACTCACCCCCTCCCACCCTTGTGGCCCTCTCCCTCTCCTTCTCCCGACTCCCTGCCACTCATCCAGCTGGCTGCTGTTCCCGCCTGTACTGCATGTGTACTGCCTGCCGTACCGCCACCTTCCACCTCAGCATGGCGGCCGCGGCGCCACGCCTGCCTCCCATCCCGCCTGCAGGCCGGCGTGGCACCACCCGTTGTGCTGGAGGCCACACATGAGAAGACGCTGCAGCATGTGGGGCTGGACACGCTGCAGCGCTATGCAGCCTGAGCAGGGCAGGCGCAGGGCAGGGAAGGTGCCGCTTCCGGCTGCGCGGCCGAAGCAGAAGCACCCCCGGCTGCGGCCTTCTGCTGCTGAATGAGCTGCGCGCCACATCATCACTGCTGTGGAGTGAGCCTCGCCAGGTTGTGCTGCTGTGACACCCACCATTATGGCACATACATACACACATGCAAACAGTCATGCGCATCAAAGCGAGGGCAAAGGGAACCGAGTATGACACAGAGCCCAGGCAGCAGCGCCGTTCAGTCGCCCTGCTGCGCCGCTGTCCCCTGCGGCGCCTCCCGCTCTGCCCGCCGTGCCGCCGCCAGCGCCTTGCACACCCGCTTGTGGCCGGCGCGCCAGTCGGCGTGGGAGCAGGCGGTGCCGCAGTACCAGACTGCCCTGCAGGCGCCGCAGCGCTGGCTGCCGACGCCCTGCCCCGCGGCTGGGCCGCCCTCGCCCACCAAGTTGGCGCATGCAAGGTAGGCGCAGCTGCGGTGTGCGGCCGCCTGCGCCACCTCCAGCCGGTCTGCCTCCTCCTGCATGGGCCGCTGCTGCGCCTCGTGCAGGAAGGCTGCCACCTGGTGAGCATCCGGGCTGCCGGCAAGCGGACCCTGCACCGCAGAGGCCAGGCGGAGAGCGGCAGGCATGAGGCGATGCAGCAGCAGGCATGCTAGCAGTACCGCTGTGGCGACGCACTGCAGACTGCCACAACCTGGGGCGACAGCGTTGCTGTCGAGCAGCCCTGGGGCGCACCTCTGGCGCCAGCTGCTCCACCAGCCGCTCCAGCACCAAACGCACTGGCGTGGAGGAAAGCAGCAGTGCAGGCCCAGCCTCAACCGCAGCAGCCACAGTCAAGGCTTCCACCAGCGCTGTTGGAACCCCGCCAGCATCGCTGGCTGGCGATGTGCAGGCAGCAGCGCTGGCCTGCACAGCCTCCACACGGGCCGCACTCATGGCCAGCAGGCGCCTGCAGGCACACGGCAGGTGACCAGTCAAGCCAGGCAGGCGGAGAGGCTGACAGCGGCGCCCCCCAATGCACACACACGGACATTGCAGCTTGGGTGCTGCGCAGCCAGGACTGTCCTGCCCACCTGCCGCCGCTCCCGCAATCACTTTCACCGGTGGCCGCATCTAGCCTGATGGCCGCAGTCAATGCGTTAGCCATGCTGGCAGTTATCAGCCGGTGAGTGCCAGTCAAGTGAAACGGACGGCTGGCCGCTGCCTGCCAGTGTGCGAGGCGGCACAGCGCTGTGTGCAGCAGCCAGAACGCATCAGCTGCAGCCACGCTGTCTGCCGCG
>NW_005435086.1:108412-122574 GCF_000147415.1 Chlorella variabilis | reverse complement strand
ATGCGGCGCGCGGGGTGGGACCGATGGAGAGGTGGAGGGCGGGCGGCAGCAGCCCGCAGAGCAGGGCGGGCTGCCCCCGGCGGGCGCCCCCACAGCCAGCCCGCAGCCGGGAGCGGAGAGGCGACCCCCAGCAGGCGGAGAGGCGCACACGCAGCAGGCTGACCCCCACCCTCACGCCCACCACCACCCCTACCCCCACACCCACACCAGCAGCAGCCTGTGTTCGCCGCCGGGCTGCCCCCTGGGCACAAAAAAAACCTTAACCCTACAACACACACACACACGCACACACACACCTGGTGGTTGATGCCGGAGCCGAAGATGGCCTGCGACGTGTCCTGCGAGAACTCGGTGAAGGCGGGCAGCTTCTCGGCCTTGATGAAGGCCTCCAGGGCCTCGCCCACAGCCTTGCCCTCTGCAGGGGAGACGAGGCGGGCGCCAGGGGTCAGCAGGGGGCCAGCGGGGCCGGCGAGGCGAGCGGGGCGGCAGCGGGGCGAAGGTGGAGGGGGGTGGAGGCTTGGCGCTGCCCGCGCCCGCGCTGCCACGCAGGCGGTGAGCTGTGTCACCACATCGTGCCATCCAGCCGCAGACTCCATCCACACACGCAGCAGCTGCCGCCGACAGCTCTGCGCCGCGGGCACGCACCAAAGGCGGCGTGGCCGGCGCCCACCACCGGCTCGAATCCAAAGTCGTCGTAGGTGCGGCCCAGCGCGTAGCCGGGGGCCGCGGTCAGGCCCAGCTTGGCGGCCACGTCGGCGGAGGTGGTCTTGAGGAAGGTGGCATCATCGGACTTCTGGGCGGCTGCGGGGAGACATCAGCGAAGGGGGCGGCGGGCAGGGGCGAGGGGATGAGCAGGGCGGGTGGTGGAGGAGTAGGTGCGTGGCCCGGCTCCCTTGCCATACAAGTGCCCGCTGCCGTGGCCCAGCCACAGAGACCCGGCCCGCCCCAAAGCCCACGCACACAAAACGCGCGCACAGGAACACGCGGCGCCGCCGCCTTCCAACGCGCCCCCCACGCACCGGCCTCGAAGGCGGCCGCGTCGTCGCCGTCCAGCTTGTCGAAGAAGCCCAGCACAAAGACCTTGTTGTCCTTCTGCGCTGTCTCCAGGGCCTCCACGGTGGCGACCTCGGTGGTGGCGGGGCCCGTCTTCTTCTTGACCCACCGGATGATGTCGTCGCTGCGGGGAGGAAAGCGCGGAGGGGCAGGCGCAGGGCGCAGGCAAAGGGGGTCAGGCCGGCGCTGGGCGCGAGGAGGAGGGGTGGCGAGGGGAAGGGCGGGGCGGGGCAGGGTAGGGCAGGGGCCAGGCGGGAGGCGCATGAGAGGCATGCTGGGCTGCGCCGGGCGCCCGCATTGCACGCTTGTGCCCGCTCTGCCTGGCGCCTGCTCCCTGAGCCGCCTCCACGGCCTCCCTCCAGCTAGCCTCCCTCCCACTAGCCTCCCCCCAGCTGGCCTCCCTCCCACTAGCCTCCCTCCAGCCGGCCTCCCCGCCCAGCTCACGCGGTGCGGCCTCCAGAGTAATCCATGGCCTCCTTGCCGTCCACAAACCACTTGAGGGTGGGGTAGCCCTGCACCTCGTGCTTGCCCGCCACAGTCTTCTCCTCGGTAGCATCCAGCTGCGGGAAGGAAAGGAGGCGGGGACGGGGATGTGAGGGGTGTGGAGAGGGGGCGCTTGGGTGCCAGCGGTGCGCCCCGTGGGCTGTATGTGGCCGCAGGCGGGGTATGTGCCTGGTACCGTGGCTGCGGGAGGAAACACGACTCTCTGCTGCTCGCAGAGGTGTGTGTGCAAGGGGTGTTTGCATGCGGAGCGAGCCCCTGGCTGCGCAGGCCGCTGCCGTCTGCCTGGGGACGTTCGATGCCGCCGCGGCCAGCTGGCGGCGGCGGCAGCGGCGACGACGTGTGCAAGCGGCGGGCGCGGGCCGCCCGCTGCGCAGGCCAGGCGGCCCGCGCCTGCAGGCCCTTCCCAGTCAGCACCTGGGCCGGCCGCAGCCCCAGCAAAGCTGCACACCTTGGCAAGGATGACTTCAGAAGAGTACTCCTTGAGGGCGGTGGCGGCCTTGGCGTACTCGGGCTTCAGGGCCTGCAGCACCCAGGACGGCGGCACCCGGTTCCCAAAGCTTCAGCCAGTGCTGCTGGAGGCGGGAGGAGGGGCCAGGGATCGCGAGCTGGGCGGCCCGTGCCGCGGAGCGCCAAGCCGCGCCTTGGCATGCGGGAGGCCTCACCTTGCAGTGTCCACACCACGGGGCATAGAACTCCACCTGCAGGGGACAGGGAGGGGTCGATCCGGGCTGGCGATCCCCCCTGCCAGGCGAAACCGCGGCAAAGGTGTGCAAAGGCGTGTGACCCATCGCAAACGAGTGCAAAGAGGGCTCACAAGTGCAAACTTGGCGCTGCCGAGCTTCTCCTCGAAGTTCTTGTCGGTGAGCACCACCACGTCCGATTCATCGACATCATCCTCCGCCCTGGCGGCGACGCAGGCGCCCAGTAGCAGGGCAGCGAAGAGTAGGGTGCGCACCATGATGGAAGGATGGCCGATTGGGGGTGGGGGCGCGGGTTGGGCCCGTTTTCCTGCGAAGTGCGTGGTCCCTGTACGGCAGGATGTAGTGCTGGTTCCCACCAGCGAGGCTTAGAAGGCCCGAAACTTGACAACAATTAACACAAACGCATGCCTGCACCCACAGAGCCAGGCAGCCCTGCCCCACCAGCGGCCACATGTATGAAGCTACAGCATGGGACTCCCCTAAAGCTGGTCCCATGACCCTGCAGGGCTGTTTCACTTGGGATCTGAACTTACACAAAATTAGGGGCAAATTCCACGACGCCCGGTGCATCTGCCCCTTGCCAATTGTGCCCGCCGCCACTCCCGCCAGCCGCACTTCTGCCAGAGAACCACCCCTCCTCTGCCGAAGATCACAAGGCTGCCAGTCAATTGGCTACACAGCCGTGTGTGCTGATTGGCAAGCTGCATCACATGAATTCTCGGAAGTAGTGGCAGCTCTTCCTGAGTGCCGGCAGGGTCGAGGGCCGGCCACGACGGGCGACACACGTGCATCGGCTCTCCCACCACCTCTGCCTACTGGCTAGAGTAACATCAGTCTGCCTTCCGTGTTGCGACAAAAAGCTGGCTGGCCATCGTCGTGTGCTGCCAAAGGGCTGGCGGTGCTGCTGGCGGAGGGCGCAGTGGCTGCCCCAGGTTGCAGAGGGCGGAGGCGGCGGCGGCGGCCCCTGAAATGTTCAATACTAACGTTGCCTTTGCTGCCTGCCGAATTCCATGTCTATTTGCGGATGGAATAACACTCGGCCTCAGCAGGGCGGGTTTCATTCATGTGCCCTGTCCCCAGCACGGCTCCATTTCCGTTGGCCTCTGCCCACACCCTGGCTGTTTCTAACTCTCTACCCCGCCACCCTCCCGACACCACGGCTAGCCCCCCGTCACTCCAATTGCGCGTCCACCTCTCGAGCGCCACACGGGGGTTTCAGTCTAGACTTGATCAGCGCCCGCGCAGTCCATTCCCCAGCCCAGCCGCTCAGTTTGCCGCCTACTCGTTAGCCCGGCATGGTGGCGCCGGCAGCGGCTGGGGCCAGCAGCTGCAGCGGCCTTCGCGCCTCCACCAACACCCCAAGGCGGGGCTGCCTGCCAGCGGCCCAGTGCTGCCCTCCGGCGCGACTGAGGCGTCAGAGGGTGCAATGCAGCACGTCCAGGGACGCCAAGCCGCCGGCGGCGGCGCCGCCAGTGGCGCAGCGGTCGGGCAGCCGGCTGACTCGGCTCCTGAGCTGGCGCTCCAATGCGCAGCCCGCAGCAGTAGAGACGGCAGCCAAGGCAGCGGCGGCAGCAGAGGTGAGTGGCGAGCAGCCAGCCGGAGCATGCACTGGTTGGCGCGCCTCGCTGGGTCCGTGGCAAGTCGGCCGCCACCCATTCCCAAGTTGCCTTCTCTGTCTGTGCTTCACCTTGCAGATTGCTGAAGATCAGCAGGAGCAGCAGCAGATCGTGGCAGCAGAGCGGCAGCTGCTGGAGCAGGCGGCAGCAGCGGAGCGGCAGCTGGCGGAGCAGGCGTCGTCGCCGCCGGGCGCCGCCGCCGAGCAGCAGCAGCAGCTGGCGGCGCAGCGCCCCGGCGCCTTCAGCCTCTACTCCTGGCTCACCTGGAGCAGCACCCCGGCCGCCACCAGCACCGACAGCGGCGCGGAGGGCGAGGCCGCCGAGTTGGGAGACGGCATGGCGGCGGCGCCGCAGCGGCCGCAGGCAGCTGGCGCCAGCGGCTGGCGCCGCTCTTGGTACAGCCTGTCCCGCAGCTCGGTCAGCTCCTACGACGAGGCGGAGCCAGCGCAGCAGGACATCCCCGTGCGCGTAGACCACCCCGCGCTGCAGCTGCTGCGCACGCGCGCGCTGGCGGGGTCGCGCCCGGGGTCGCGCCGAGACCCCTTCAAGCTCGGCCTCGTCGTGGAGGGCGGCGGCATGCGCGGCTGCGTGTCAGGCGGCGCCCTGCAGGCCCTGTCGGACCTGGGCCTGCGAGACGTGTTTGACGCAGTCTACGGCTCCTCGGCCGGAGCCATCAACTCAACATACTTCATCTCGGGTGCGGCGGCGGTGCGGCCGAGCCGCCGGGTGCCCGTGGGCCGCTGGCTGACTGGCTGGCAGTGGGCAGGCAGGGCTGTCGGCTGTTCTCTCGCCGGCTGCCCAGCCTGCGCTGGGCCCGGCCTGCACACCTGCCTGCTCGCCGTGCCTGCTGCCCTGCTTGTCCCCTGTACTTCCACTTCCGCTGCCGCCGCCGCCCACCTCGTGCGTCGCTCCCGTGCCCTGCACGTGTGCCCTGCAGGCCAGCGCACAGGCGTGCACATATATCATGACCACATCGCCTCACCCGACTTCATCAATCTGAAGCGGCTGTGGAAGGGCGAGAACGCGGCGCCCGTGCTGGACCTGTCGTTCCTCATCGACCACGTCATGCACAGCGTGCACCCGCTGGACTGGGACGCCGTCCTGCGCTCGCCGCTGCCGCTCAAGGTGGGCGGCGGGTGGGCGGGCGGGCGGGGCTGGTGCCTGCGGCGGGACACAGCCGGCGTGGCGCGCCAGCGCTAGCCCTGCCTGCTGCATGACTGTCCCCCTCCCCGCTGCGTGTCTGCCTTGTGTCTGCCCGCAGGTGGTGGCCAGCTCTCTGGACAGCCTGACGCCTGTCGTGCTGGAGCGGTTCTCAGACAAGGACGACCTGGCGGAGAGCCTCAAGGCCTCTGCCACCGTGCCCGAGATCGCGGGCGGGCCGCGCCTGCACCGCGGGCAGCGCCTGGTGGACGCGGCAGGTGTGTGCTGATGTGTGTGTTTTATAAGACAAAGTGGCGTGTGCGCATGCTTGGTGCTGTGCATGTCCGTGTCGGCATGGGCGTGTCTGCGTGGTTTGGCCATCTGTCCAGCCTTGTTGCCTCGGAGCTGCGGCCTGACCCGCCTGCCCTGCCCGCCCCCGCCCCCCTTCCTGCAGTCTTTGAGCCCGTGCCCTTCCGCTCCGCCATCGCCGACGGCTGCACCCACCTGCTGGTGCTGTGCACGCGGCCCAAGCGCGCGCGGCAGAGCCGCGTCAACCTGGCCCTCACCGACGCCATGGAGGTGGCCATCAAGAAGGCGGTGCTGAGCCCGGACTACATGGTGCCAGCCTGGAAGGTGGGGCGGGGCTGGTGGGGTGGGGTGGGGTGGGGTGGAGTGGTGTGGGGTTGGGCTGATCAGTTGCACCGAGGGCTCTGGCGAGGGATGTTGATGGGTGGAAGGAAAGGAGCAGGGCAGGCGGAAAGCGTGGGCCAGGCGTGCGGGCCGGGAGGGCATGCCCGGGCCCAGGCCTGGCGTCCTTGCTGTGGCCGCCGTCCAGCTGTCTGCGCTGACCCACCACCGGCGTGCTGCTTTCTTCTGCCTCGCACGCAGGCCGAGGTGGACTACCTGATGAAAGACGGGCTGAGCCAGGACGACATGCTGCTGCGTGCAGCCAGCGAGGAGGCGGCCCACGAGCTGCCCTACTTTGCCGGCACGCACGTGTACCCTCTCTACCCGGGCGCCGCCGCCAAGTGAGCCGGCGAGCCGGCGTAGCGCTGGCAGCGAGCCCGCTGCGGCCGCTGCCCCTCCTGCTGCGCCTGCGCCTGCTGCGTCTGATGCCAAGCGCCCAGCGCTGGAGCATGCCGCACCTTTCCCCGCCGCGAGGCATGGCTTGCTCCGCGGTGCTGGCTGACCTGGACCTCACCCTGCCCTGCCCCGCCGCCTGCCTGCCTGCAGCTTCAGCCCGCTGTGCATCGACCCTCCCACCCTCAAGGCAGGCGTGGCCGAGGGGCGGCGCGGCGTGCTGGCCGTCTGCCGCGCCGTGCTGGGGGACGCGCTGGACTTCAGCCGCTTTGCAGGTGGGCAGGGGGCAGCAGCTGCCAGCCTGCTGGCGCTGCATGCCGCCTGGTTGCCATGCTGGCGTGTGCTGAGCTGAGCGGGAAGGGCGGGGCAGTCCAAAACAGATTGGCTTGACTCGGGGCCGCACATCAGCCTGCCGCTCACCTCTGTGGCTGTGCCCTGCTCCCTGCCCCGCCGCCGCCGCCGCTGCAGAGCTGGAGAGGAGCAACATCGTGCCGCACCGCAGCTCGCGCAGCAGCAGCGAGCGCCTGTGGCGGCGCTACATGCAGGAGGACTTCAGCCACCACGCCTGATCCCGGCCGCGCCTTTTTGCAGCTGCTGCGCCACAGCAGCACCTTTTCTGCCACTGGATTCCAACACCTGACGGACAAAGCTGCCGCCGCACCACCCGACCCCTCCTCAGCCTTTTTGAATTTGATCTCAGACTACAGCGGTTTTTGCTCTCTTTGGGTTTCCTGGTTGCAGCGGCCGCGTCGCCGCACTTGCCCATTCCCTCCATCTGATCATCCGAGCGCCTCACTATTCTTTCTGCCCTCCTCTGGGCGGTTTCCACCTTGTCTCTCCCACCGACCCACCCATGACCTCACTCACATGCATCCACGCCTTTGAATGCCACCCAAACCTCCAGGCAACCATCCATCTGCCGGCCTGCATTGCTCCTCTGCACACCCTTTCCTGTTGGCCCGACTGCGCCGCGCCTCAGGAGCCGACCCGACACGCTCCGCATTTCCGTTCTGGCACCGCTTCGGTGCGCCTGTGCCATCCGTGAGTGTCTTTTCCACCGCACAGGCTGCCTGCCATTATCTCCTGAGCGTTCCTGCCCACATTCGAGCCGTGTGTGCTCGCCCCATCTCTTGCCAATCTGCCAAATGAACTACCTTACCCTGCCCTGCCCATGTCCCCACGCTGTCCTAACCGTGTCCGTCCTGCCTGTGTCCGTCCCTGTCCCAGTCCTGTCCCGCGAGTCTCCTCTGCACCAAATCTGGTGAATGTCCATTCACATTTGCAAACAATAATGCCCCCTGCCTGCGTATTCGTGCGGGCGGCTGTTGTTCGCCCTTCCCTTGCGTGTGCGTCTTGTGTTCACATCAGCACATTTGCTGCTGGTGTTCTGTGTTAACATCAGCAAATCACCTGACGCTCAGGAGGGGATAGGAACGTGGAGTGGGCATGGGGCAGGACAATTGAGTTGTGGATCGCCGTGCCGCATGCTGCCGCCCGCCACCTCATTCTGACCCAGCCTCACGATCGCCGTCTTGCCGTTCTGCTTTGTAGCTAGACTGCTTTGAAGATGCGGCAGGCTGTGTTGCCCAAGGCCTACTTGCTGCTCTATAACGTCGCCCAGTTCGGGGGCTGGGCCTTCTGCCTCTACCATCTGCTGAATCATGTGGACACCACCCGCAGCCTGGAGGGCACCTATGCCGTGGCTGGTGATGCCGTCCGTGAGTTGATCACCTGCCGGCGCCTGCACCTGCTTCAGCTGTGTTTTCGTGCATGTTGCAATTAGGGATGTAGGGATCGCGATAGCGATTCAAGCGTGGCAGAGCTGCCGCCGCCCGCCGCCCGCCCGGCGGCCCCGCCAACCAGCACCGCCCTCCTGCCGCAGGCCTCTTCCAGCTGGCCTCGGCCCTGGAGATCCTGCACGCCGCGGTGGGGCTGGTGGGCGGCTCGCCGGTGACGGCGCTGATGCAGTGGGCGGGGCGCAGCAACGTGCTGTTTGGGGTGGTGGGCGCGGTGCCGGAGGTGCAGAACACCGCAGCGGTGGGCGCCATGTTGCTGGCCTGGGCCCTCTCGGAGGTCACTCGCTACCCTTGGTATGCCGCCAACCTGGTGGGCGCCTGCCCTCGCTGGCTGACCTGGATCAGGTGCGCAGCAGGGGGGCTGCCGCCGCATGCTGCCCCAGCCGGGGCTGTTGCGTCCCAGCTCCGCTGCTGACGCCGCCATCCAGCATGCGGTCCTGGCCGCCGTTGCTGCCAGCCCGCCACATCGCACCACTGTACCGCAGGTATACCGCCTTCATCCCGCTGTACCCCGTGGGCGTGGTGGGCGAGATGTGGAGCGTGTACCAGGCGTTGCCGTTCATCAAGCAGCGCGGCCTACGCAGCGTGCCGCTGCCCAATGCCGCCAACTTTGCCTTCGACTATCCCACATTCCTGGTGGTGAGCTGCTTCTTTCTGGATGAGCCACAGACACAGGGCTGCAGAAGGCAGCCTGCCGACGAGGGGCAGCTGGCGTGCATGGCAGCGACAGCAAGCTTGATTGCATGGCATGCATGTGCGCTGCTGGGAGGTGGCAACCCCTGTGCTGTAGCCCGCCGCTGCAGCCGACGGCCAATACCCCCCTGTTGCCTGCAGGCGCTGATGTGCGTCTACCCCTTGCTCTGGTTCCAGCTTTACAGCTTCCTGTTCCGCCAGCGGCGCAAGAAGCTGCAGCCGGCAGGATCCGCCAAGAAGCGGAACTGAGCGAGAGAGTGCAGCAGCTGGAAGGGAGACGGGCAGCAAACAAGATGGGCAGGGGGCCGAGCAGGCCACACAAGTGGGTCAGTTTCCAGATTCAGTTCAGCAGTTCGAGTTATTGAAACAACCAAACAAACAAAATTGGAGCATGCGTGAACCGCTGCTGTGCGTCACTGCGAGGATCGCAGCAGGTGGTCGATCAGCCGGTCGGCGTGGTGGGTGCAGTCGTCTCGCAGCAGCTGCAGGCCACGGGCATAGCGCCGCTGGAAGGCGGCAGCTGCAGCGTGCGGGTCGCTCAGCGTGGTGCATCCCACAAGCTGGCACCGCTGCCGCGGCACGCCGCGCAGCTGCCGGCTCCGGGCGATGCCTGCAGGAAGGGGACAAGGCGCACGTGTTTTATGGCCGTGGGCAGCGGATGCCCAGGCGGAAGCCGCACAGTGTCCCTCAAACCCTCCCTCACCTGGCACGCTGCCGCCGGAAAGGAGCAGGGCGGCAGTGATGGGGCTGGTGGGGTCAGCCGGTAAGAAGTCGTAGGCAGCAATCAAAGGAGCGTCAGGCATGGTGCCGGCGGCTTGCTGTGCTGCCTCCAGCACAACGTAGTGGTGCAGCTGCAGCTGCGGCGGGTACAGCGGGCCCAGGGACTCGGCCAGGGCCTCCCAGCCCTCCAGGGGGCATGTGGCTCGGTACACCCGGCCGGTGGCTGGGCCCTGAGTCGCCGGGCCCTGGCCGGTGGCTGCAAGGCGCCGCCGCCGCCGCTGCTGACAAGGCGCTGCCGTGCCGCCATCCCAGCCGTGCCACCATCCCAGCCGGCGCGCAGGCTGGATGTGTGCATTTGGCATCGTTGGAGCGCTGCTCATCATGCCTGGGCGGCCATGGGGCCCAGCAAGCCACTGCTGCAGTGTGGGATGGCAGGCGCGCACAGGAATGGGCCGCCCCAGCCGTTCAAAGCCACCATAATGGCTATCCAGTCAATGTGGGATGACGCATTGGCTACGCGGCCAGCCCGAAAACTCATGGGCCTCGCCTCCGTGGCACACGAGCCAGGAAACTCACCAACCACGACCAGGCAAATAGGCAGGCAGTCTCAAATTTCACGCTGCCTGTCTTCTCAACCGTTTCCCCAGTGTTCGTCCTCTTGTGAGGGCCCTCACCCACGCTTGCGATTGGTCCGCTCTCCTACCACCACCGCAAAGGTTGGGCGCCACCCACAAATTCACGGAAATTCATTATGCCGACCTGCGCATCGTCAATGGCGCTGCAAGGCTGTGCCGTGTGGTGCAGCAGCCGCACCACCCGGCACCACCTGTCTCCCTCTGCTCCAGCACCCGCCCCCAGGCGACCCTCCCGGCTGGCAGTAAACGCCATTGCAGCGCCAAAGGAGGTGGACGCCCTGCCCTCAGTGGGCGCGCTTGAGGCGGAGCTGCAGCGCCGCGTGGCGGCAGCCACTGCTGCTGCCGCCGCTCCCACCACCACCGGCCGCGTCGTGCTGGAGAGCCCAGAAGAGCTGCGCTCCACCTGGGAGCACCGTGCCTGGGTGGGCAGCGCCACGACGCTTATGGCAGCCACGCTGGCCACCGGGCTGAGCGGTGTGGAGGGCGTGGAGGGAGCACTGGAGGCGGGCGCTGCGCTCTTTGCGGCATACGTGCTGGCAGATCTGGGAACCGCTTTCTACCACTGGTAAGCTTTGCTGGTCATTGTGCAGTTGGAATCAATCAGCTAGGAAAGCTGTCCTGCCTGCCTTCCTTCCATGGCCGTGCATACCCGTCGCCGCCTGCCCACCTGCCTGCCTGCCCACCCGTGCGTTGCCCATCCCTCCATCTTTGCGCAGGGGAGTGGACAACTATGGCGATGGCAGCACCCCCGTCTTTGGCGGGCAGATCGCAGCCTTCCAGGGGCACCACCAGCGGTGAGCAGGGCGGCGCAGCTACACGGCGGGGTGGCTTGGGACAGCGATGCATGCCAGTTCCGCCTCGTTTCTGGCCGACACTGGAGGTGCCACCCGCGGCCGTGTGATCAGTATTAGCTGGATGGACGGCAGTCTTCTTTTCGAATGCCGTCAATCCTCTGCCCGCCGCGACGACCGTGCCTTCTGTGTGCCCTGCTGCGCAGCCCCTGGACCATCACCGAGCGCGAGTTCTGCAACAACATGCACAAGCTGTTCCGCCCCGCAGTGCCCTTTGCGGGCGCCCTGCTCCTGGGCGCAGCGGCGGGCGCGCCGGCGTGGTGGGACGTCTGGTCCTCCTCCTTCCTCTTCCTGTGCTGCATGAGCCAGCAGCTGCACGCCTGGAGCCACATGAAGAAGAGCGAGCTGCACCCGGCGGTGGTGGCACTGCAGGTGAGGCCGGCCCGGCCTCTCAGGACGCTGGGGAGGCACTGAGCCGGCAGGAGCATGCAGGGCCGGCGTGGGCTGCGCTGCGCCCACGCTGCCAACGCTGCGGTGCCGCCTGGCCCACCCAGCCTCACCACTGCCGCCTCCCTCCTCTGCGCCCCTGGGAGCAGGACGCCGGGCTGCTCATCTCACGCAAGGCCCACGGCGCGCACCACAAGGCCCCCTTCAACTGCAAGTATGCCATCGTGAGCGGCTGGTGGAACCCGCTGCTGGATGGAGACTCGCCAGGTCAGCGCCGCGCCAGCTCTGGTGGTCGTTGCGTCTGGGGAGCTGGGTACAGCTGACCGGCTGCACGAAGCTGCGGCGGGGCTCCTTGTTTTCAGTGCAACTCAATGGGAGGGCGCTGTGGTGGGTCCTAGTGTCACCTGCTTGGCTGACCTGCTTGAACGTACATGTTCCCTTGGTCCCTTTCTGCAGAGGCCAGCCTGTGGATGAGGCTGGAGCGCATGATTCATGCCAGCACGGGCGTGGAGCCGCGCGGCTGGCACGAGCCCGAGCAGGCGTGGCAGGAGCAGCAGCGGCCAGGCGCGGGTCGGTGATGGCATCCGCGAGCCGCCTCTCCACCCAACCCATCCCAATCCCCTTGTACAAGTACAGCCCTGCCCCTCCAGCCTGGGCAGCAACCAATGCACGGCACTGCACTGCACTGCACTGCGAGTGCGTGTTGTGCCCCCAGGCAGGGTCAGATATCTGCTGACATTCTTTACAGTACCCGAGACTCAGCTGCAGCAGCCAGCCCCAATGAGATGGGCTGGCTGCCTATCGTTGAGCCTCATCCCTTCCTTTCATCTCCATATCATCTTACTGATCTCATCCCATTTTGTTTGGGATCGCCCTTCGGCAAACCCTTTGCATCCGACCGCACTCCCAATTGCTTGTTGCTGAGCCCTCTGGCTGCCCCAGGCAGTGCAATCCCCTTCCCCCCATTTCATCCAGCAAAATTCCTGGTAGCGCACAACCCCCTGGCAGCATTCTGCACCCCGCGCTGCCCTTGCCATTCTTTTGCAAACACTCCCGTGTACCCACACCACCGAATCCACCTTTGCCATGTTGCTTCTGCTGTAACCCTTGCCCAACATGACAGCCAAGAGGCGGTGCAGGGAGGTCTTGCAGACAAAGGGTCTATATGCTCAGGCCGGTTGGGCCATAGGCTCACCGCCGCACCGCGGCGCTGCCGTACACAATCAGCCGCGGCACCACCTCGCGCAGCAGGTCTGCCGGCAGCGCAAAGGTCACGCCGCTGCTGTGGCCGGGGCCTTTGCCGTAGGCGACCACCGGCATGCCCACCAGGCGGCCCGCCGAGTCCACCAGCGCTCCTCCCAGGCTGGCCGCCGATACCTGCGCATCTGTCTGCAGTATGCCGCCGATGGCCTGGTTGTTGGAGGCGGGGATGACGCGGCCCACGGCGGAGATGACGCCTGCATGGCAGCAGTGCCAGGAAGCTGGCCGCCAGGCTGAGTGGGCAGGGCAGGGAAGGGGAGCGCCGATGTGCCCGGCAGCCTTCCCTCTGCGGCAGGCGGCCAAGCAGGAACGGTGCAGGCAGATGCAGGGCAGGCAGCAGGCTGCGACTCCACGCCGCTGGGGCGCGTGCTGCGGCTTGCCTGCCGCCACCAGCAGCTCTGCATCTGGCTGGGTGGCCAGCAGGTAAGCATCCTGCCCCACCCGCAGCCCCGCCGAGGCGCCCAGCGGCGCGGGCCGCAGGCCGCCGTCGGGCGGCGCCACCTGCAGCACTATGAGCTCGTGGGATGGGTCCTTGGCTACGATGTCCGCGGGCAGCCGCTGCCTGCTGCCGTCTGCCGCCGTCACAGTCACAAAGACCTGCGGGCAGGCAGGCAGGCAGGCAGGCGGGCAGGACAGGTGGGAGGGTGGGGCCCAAGGCGAGGGGTGTCAGCTTAGCTGCCAGGTGCCCCCTGGACGGTGCCCTCGCAAACACTGGACGTGCAGCTGTGACCGGCGGCGAACCCACGGGAGCGCAGCGGGGATGCAGCAGTGCAGCGGCGGGTCAGACGGCTCCGCCAGGAGTACCTGCGGGTCTCCTGCGGTGCCCTGCCTGCTGAGCCGCGTGAGCGGCGCATAGGGCACTACCACGTAGCCGTCGCTGCCCCACAACACGCCGCACCCCAGCTGCTGCTCTCCGAGCGCCGCCGTCTTGCCAGACGCGATGGCCGAGATGGCGGCGACGCAGCCTCGGCACGAGGTGGCCACACGCTCGGCGCCGTCTGCAGCGGCGCTCGCCGCCGCGGGCTGGCATGCCGGGCCCGCGGCATTGGCAAGCAGCAGCGCGGCACTGGCCGCCAGCTGGTGCAGCACGCTGCGCCTGCCGGGCGTGTGCCGGCCTGGCAAGCCCGCGGCGGCGGCGGCAGCTGCGGCGGCGGCGGCGCACGAGGGCCTCGCTTGTGCGGCACTTGCAGCAGGGGATGGGCGTGTCGACAGCCGTGATCCCGTGTGCGAGCGTTGTGCCCTCCAGGGTGCAGCCTGCCAGTGTGTGAGAGTTGTACGCCATTGCGTTGCGGCGGCCATAGCGGGCAACGCAATGAATGAGGGGGTGACCTTGGGAGCCTATATTGCGATCGGGAGCTGCATCGGCAGGTGTACTTGAGAGGGTGCACTGCTGGACATAGGGTGAACCAGGCGATAGTCATTCCAGGAGATCCAAGCCATCCTCTCGTCCCTCCCTGCGCGTTTTTGGATTGCACCTGGAGCCTCTACTGGCCTGTTCGCTCCTCCAAACTTGCCCTTGGGGTGCTTGGCGCTCGTGCGCTGGCCTGTGCACTGCTGGGTCCTAATGATCGGCTAAAGTGAAGGCAGGGGTGCTTGCTTCGTAGCGCAAAGGGCGGTGCGCCGCGTTGGAGGGCCAGGGAGCTCGGATGGCGTCCGGGGGAGGGTCGTCGCTGGAGGAATTGCTGCTAGGCGACCTCCAAGTGACGGTGAGGCACTACCGCCCTAC
>NW_005435086.1:100372-108362 GCF_000147415.1 Chlorella variabilis | reverse complement strand
CCCCCCCCCCCCCCCCCCAGCCGCCCATGCATCCCTCTCCCCCTGCCAGCCCCATCCCTGAACTCAGCCGACCAGCAGCGACCTAGTACAGCGAACACATCCAGACCATGCTTTGCCCGTTCTCCGCGCTCCCGGGCTCCTGCAGGGCGTGTATGACCTGGCGTCCGACCTGGGCATCGTGCAGCACGGCCAGCTGCAGGAGGCGGCGCACGGTGAGCCGCCTGCCGCCCTGCCTGGCACGAGCCACCTGCTCAGCGCCGTCCCTGTGCAGCCAGGATCACACTTGCTGCTGACCACACCTGCCCCGCCGCTGGCTTGCGTGCAACGCAGATGGCTGGCCCGGCCCCACTGGGCTGTCGCCGCCGCCGCCGCCGCCGCCATTGGGCTTGACGCCGACGCCGCCGGGGCTGTCGCCACCCGAGCCGTCCTCCCTGGCGGCGGCCGGCAAGGCCGCGCCGCTGCCGCCCTCGCTGCTGCCGCTGCTGCGCTACCGGCCCGATTCAGCGGAGCTGGATGCAGGTGGGCAGCCGCTGCCGGATCCGCATGCCGTCCTTGTCGCTCACGTGTGTGTGCGGCCGCACCGCGACAGCGGTGTTGTGGTGCCGCCGTGCTGCATGCCCTGCGCGACATGATGTGCAAGCAGCCTCTGCAGCGCCTCGCTCGCTCGCCAAGGTGGTGCCGGGCCGCCCGCCTGCCCCCTGCAGCTGACGGCGCGGTGGCAGACTGCCTCGCGGCAGCCGAGGCGGCGGCCCTGTCTCTGCGCATGGCAGGGATGCAGCTGGAGCAGTGGGGGTTGCAGGAGGCGGCCTCGCCTGCAGAGACAGCGACCCACGGGCCAGCAGACGGCACCCCACCCTCCCCATCCAAGGCAGCAGCAGCCGCGCTAGACCAGTTGCAGGCAGAGCCTCAGGCCGAAGCAGGCGGCGGCGGTGATGGCGACCCCGCAGCCGCCGCCGCCGCCGCCGCCTCCAAGCGCAAGCGCAGCAGCGGTGGCCGGCGGGGCGCGGGCAGCGGTGCAGGCGGCAGCGGCGGCGCAGCTGAGGGCTCGGCGGCGGCCGCGGCTGCCGCCGCCGCCGACGGCGCCGGGGGCCGGCAGGGGCCAGGCAAGGGGCTGCGCCACTTCAGCTTGAAGGTGTGCGAGAAGGTGGAGAGCAAGGGGGACACGACGTATGAGGAGGTGGCAAATGAGCTGATTGCTGACCTGGCGGCCGAGGTGGCGGCAGGTGAGCACGCTGGCCGCCCGGTGCCCTCGCCGTCGCCGCTCCTCCTTTTTGGTGGCAAGCAGCCGGGCCCCTTGCAAGCTGCAGCTGGGCGAGTCTGCGGGCCATGCCGCGCTGCACCGCGCCTGTCGTGCGCTGGCCGGCTGGCGGGAGCCTCGCTGCGGGCGCCGCGCGCGCGCTCTGACGCCGCGCTGCCGCGCCCGCGCCCGGCCCCTCCCGCCCTCACGGCAGGCACGGTGGAGCAGCTGCACGACGAGAAGAACATCAGGCGGCGGGTGTATGACGCACTGAATGTGCTGGAGGCGATCGGCATGATCAACAAGAACAAGAAGGCCATCCAGTGGAAGGGGTGGCCCTCGGTGCGCCCCCTGCGCCTGCCGCCGCCGCATGCACGCCGCGCGCAGCCTGTTTGGCAGAGCGTGCGCCCTTCACGCCTCATGTGCTGGTGCTGGCCCGCCTGCCGATGTGCAAATAAGCTTGGGAGGAGAGGCGGGCGTACTGCCCATGGGGTGGCGTACTGCCCGCCTCATCCTCCGTGAATAGATTGCGATTCCCGTACCGCTGCCATCGCCCGGGGCCGCCTCCCAACCGTCGCCCCGTGCCGCCCTTGGTCCTGCCTGCGTGCCGACACTGCAGGGCCTGGGCCGCTCCTCAGAGGATCGGCTGCGCGAGGAGCGGGCCAAGGCTGCGGAGCAGGTGGAGGAGAGGCGGCAGGCGCTGCAGGTGGGGCCCCGCCGGCAGGCGCCGCCGCCGCGCCGCTCAGCGCTGCGCTGCCGCTGCGTGTTGTTTGCGTGTGTTGCTTGTGCGTTTGTGTGTGAACAGCTGCGGCCTGCAGCACAGCAGCAGGCGCATGGCACGGCTGTTGCGGCGGAGCACCCCATGTATGCCTTGCCTGCGCACTGTTGTGCCGCTGATGTACCGCCGCTGCGCCGTCGCTGTACCGCTGCGATGCAGGACGCCATACACAAGGCCTACTGCCTCTCCAACCTGGTGCTGCGCAACCGCGAGGCGCCGCTGCCGCTGCTTCTGGAGATGCGGGTGCGGCCGCCGCTGCTGGGCCTGCCGTGTCTGTCTCTGTGAAGCGTGCCTGCTGTGCCCTCCTGCTTGGCCGCACTCGCGTTGCTGCTCGGCCGCCGCTGCGTGGCTCCACTCGCGCTCGCAGCATTGCCTCGATTTTACAGTGTTGGGCCCCGCCGATTGATTTCAGTGCTGGCAGCGGCAGGGCGCCGCTGGCGAGCCCATTCCAGGGCGCTCCGAGCCGTGCGCCGCTGAGCTTGCCATGCAACCGTGCCTTTGCTTGGCCCTTGCAGGAATTGGGCATGGAAGTCCCCAACCCGCTGACCCTGCCCTTCATGCTCGTGCAAGTGCGTCGCCCAGCTGGCTGGCGGGGCCGCTGTGCATGGCTCTGGCTGTGATGCCCTGCGATGTGGCTGCCGGGCCTGGCATCCTTCGCGGCGTGGCTTGCGGGCCGCTGTGCCCCGTGCGCGCCAAGTGTTCGACGGGCGTGCTGTGCCCGCTGTGCACGCTGTGCGTGCTGTGCAGGCTGACCAGGATGCTGACGTGGAGGTCCAGATCAGCGACGACAACCTCAACGCCCACATCGACTTCCAGCAGTGAGCAAGGCAGCATTTGTACTTTGTTCTGGGGCCTGGCCTGCTGCCCTGCCTTCGCTGACCTTGCCGCTAGCCTGCCCCGGCTCCTGATACCCCTGCTGCTGCCTCACCGGCCCTTTGTGCGCTGCCGCGGCCCTGCTGTTGTTGCAGCTGGCCGTTTGTGCTGTACGACGACGATCACGTGATGAGGATGCTCAACCTGCACCACCCTCAACCGCAGCTGTACACAGACCTGCCGAGCAGCAGGCCGCAGCAGCAGGCTCAACAGCAGGAGCAGCAGCAGCAGGCGACACAGCAGCAGGGGCAATCGAGGCCCAAGCAGCAGCAGCAGCAGACACAGCACGAGCAGCAGCAACAGCCCCACCAGCAGCAGCAGCAGCAGCAGAAGCAACAGCAGCAGGCGACACAGCAGCAGGCACAGCAGCAGATCAAACAGGAGCCGCGCTTGCTGGCGGCGCCCCCCAGCCTGCGCTGGCAGCAGCCACACCACTTGGATCGGCTGCCGCCGCCCCCCCCGCTGCCCTTCCTGCAGCCGCAGGTTGATCTTCGGCCGCTGCAGCGGCAGCCAACGGGCCTGCACCTGGCGCCCCAGCCCCAGCCCCAACAGCAGCAGCAGCAGCAGCAGCAGCAGCAGCAGCACTCTGGGCGTCTGGAGCAGGCTCCCTCCATGCCAGGCGCCGCTGTGCCAGGGGTGCGCCTCACCCCGCGCAAGCCGCCAGGCGGGCTGCCCACCCCTGCGCTGCAGCTGTCTCCTGACATCGGCTCCCCTGGCGGCCTGGGCGACAGCGTGTCTGCTATGGACCTTGGCAGCCCACCCGCCACCACGGCCCGCATGGCAGGCAATGCATTCCAGCGGCAGCAGTGCCAGCAGTACCAGCAGCAGCAGTACCAGCAGCAGTTCCAGAGGCCGCAGCCGCAGCAGCCGCTGCTGCGCCCCGCCCTCGTGCCCGCCGCCGGAGCCGGGCCGAAAGGCGAGCCGCCTGCGCCTCTGACGGCTCTGCGGCCCTCGGAGGCGCCGGCGCCCGCGGGCGGCGCCTCCCAAGGCGGCTGGCCGCTGTGGAGCGCCCCAGACGCCGCGCCCGGCGGCCCTGGCTTCCTGCCGCCCGGCAGCCAGCCCCTGCTGCAGCAGCAGCAGCAGCAGCAGCGCCTGCAGGGGCCGGCGGGAGTGCCGCAGCTGCGGCCCGTGCCCGCCGACACCTGGCACCTTGCGACCCGGCGGCACCAGGGGCCGCCCGCCAGCCTGGCGCCAACGCTGCGCCCCGCTCGCCCTCCAAACTAGCGCTACCCTGCTGCGCCCCGTGGTGTGAGCGTGAGGGGCTGGCAGCCGCGGCAGCCAGCCAGCACGGAACGTGCGTCACGTGATACCTGCCGTGCCTTTTTCCTTTGTAGCCACGGTCCCAAACCACTACCTGCCGTCCGCCACAAGGCGCCAATTCTACCGGGTGGCATGTGCACCCACCCCATTTCCTCTCTCTCTCTGTGCATCGCACGTTTTTCTCTTGTCTCCTTGCCTGCCTGCCTCCCGCTCCGCCCTCACCGCTGGCGACTGCACCCAGCCCTTGACCCTGCTCGCGGCAGAGCCACCTCCCTATGTGCCTTGCTTCTCGTCCAGCCGATCCCCAGCACTGCTTTTCAGGACACCGCACCCGATCTTGTGGGAACAGATGCACCCGGCAAGTATGAAACTTTACCCAGCACAGAACCACAGCTGCCTATGTTTAACCCGCTCCTGCCCTAGCTTTGCACGCCGGCCATGGCCGCCCTTCCCTGCCTTGTGTGTTTGCCCTTGGCTCGCATCTGTACTGCCGCTTTACAGCTCCCAGGCGTCCAGCCCTGTAAACTCCCGACAACAACGGTCACGCAAGCAGGCTGGCTGCGCCCCCCGCTGGCACAGAAACCGGGGCCAGCCCGAGGCCAGGCTCAAGAGGGAGGGAGCGCTCGTGCCGCGGCGCAGCCCGACTCAGCAGCTGGCGCCTCTCCGCGCAGCCCCAGATGCGCATGTGGTGCCGCCGGCCGCCGCCGCCACGCCGCGTATCTCGATCAGCGCCTGCAGCGCCTCGGCCAGCCGCGGCGGCCAGCGCCGCTCGCCGCGCAGCCAGGCGGGGTCTCGGTACCGCGGGTCGCCCACGCGCTGCCACTCCGCCTCCGCCTCCGCCTCCAGGCCAGCCTCCCACAGCGCCGCTGCCAGCCCCGCCCGCATGTCTGGGAAATCGGGATACTTGCGCAGCAGGCTCCTGCGGGAGGGGGAGGGGGGGGCGCGGGAGCAACAGCGTCGAACAGCATCGCACAGCATTGGCTGGCCAGATGCGCACTGCTTTCCAAAGCAGCCGGCTGGCGTGTCGAGCCCCTGATGCCACCAGCCCGCATCCCACGGGTGTGTGCGTGGGCGCGGGAGCAAGCTGATGCACCAGTGCAGGCACGGCAGGAGAGGGCCGCGCGCGCTGCGCCATGCACCGCTTCCACCCCTGCCTTCCACCCCTGCCTCACACCTCACACCTCCCTGCTCGCCCCCCGACCCCGCCGCACCTCATCTCCTTGATGGCCCGGTTGTCCTGCCCCAGCTGGTACAGCGCCAGCGCGCGGTTGGCCAGCGCAAAGGAGAAGGCCGGAGCCAGCTGCGCCGCGCGCCCGTAGTACTCTGCAGCTTCGCCCCAGTCGCCGGTGCCCGTGCACGCATTGCCCAGGTTGTTCCAGGCGGCAGGGTCGTCCGGCGCCACCGCCAGTACCGCCTGATAGTCCCGCTTGGCCTCCTCAAACCGGCCCAGCGCCTCGAGCACCACCCCCCTGCACGGCAGCAGCGGTAGGCATTCAAGGAGGAGCGAGGGCCGTCAGACACAAGTCCCTGTGCGCCTGCTGGGCACGGCAGCGGCCTGGTGTGGAGCTGTAGCGCTGCTCGCACCCCTGCGGAGAATCGGGGAATGGCTGCTGCCGGCGAGGGCACGCCGCGCGGCTGCCGCCTCTGGCGTGGGTGCGGCCTGCAGGGGCCCGCCCACCTGTTGAGCACGGGGTCGGCGCTCCAAGGGCAGATGGCGATGCTGCGGTTGTAGTCGGCCAGAGCCTCCCGCAGCCTGCCCTGCCGGCTGCGGGCGTTGCCCCTGTTGCCCCAGGCCTGGGGAGGGCAGGCGGGGGCAGGGCAGCAACTGCAGGGTTGGCACTGCGCAGTGTTGACAGGCTGCTCGGGGAGCACTTGCCAGAGGCTGTTGGCTCCCGGAGCAAGCTGGCGAGTAGCCTTCTGCTCCTGAACCACCCCCACCGCAGACCTCTCAGCGCCTCTCACCCGTCCCACCAGGTCTGGCACCCAGTTGGCATCCAGGCCGCCGTACTCTTCGATGATGCGGGTCCACCGCGCCTCCTCCTCCCACACATCCCCGGCATTCAGCGCCTGCTGCAGCAGCCGCGCCGCCGCGCGCAGCTGCAGGGTGGGCGAGGGGGCGGGTGGGTGGGTATGGGCCGGTGTTGTGTGGGGTCCGATGGGTTTAACGGGGAGGATCTGGCAGGGGAGGAATGGGGATACATCGAGTGGCCGTGAGCAAAACATATGCACCTGTGGATCGGCAGCATCGTACAGCGCTTGGTCTGGCGCCAGCTCTGGCCGTATCGCTGCTGGCAGCACGTCTACTGCTGCCGCTGCCGCATGGCTAGGCGGTGAGGGTTGGAGGGCCAGCAGCAGCGCAGAGGCGCCCAGGCCAAGCGCGGCACGGCGGGGCAGCAGCGGCGCCGCCACCCGCACGCCGCCGTCCGCCGGCGGCTGGCATTCCACAGCCGCTTGCTGGGCCGCCTGGACGGCTAGATCTGCAAGGGATGCTCCCGGGCGTAAAATGGATGGTGGCCGCCGCGCGCCGCTGGCGAAACAGGCTGTCGAGAGGCGGTGCTGGCCAGGAGCGGTTGACGGGGCGCAGCGTGCTGTCGCCATTGCGTCTTAAGAGGTGAGAGAGCGCCAATGCATTGTTATGCAGCGCCATACTGAGGTGGGGCTGATGAGCTGGCACCCCGCCCGCCATGCTGGCGGCGCAGATTTCACTGCTCCCTGCTGCCTGCCATATACACTCATTTGAGCTGCTTCCATCGCTCATTACAACATGGGATGTCTTTAATGCAAAATGAAGCTTCATAAGATGCAAAAAACTTGCCAGCCAGGCAGCCACAAGGCTCTAGTGGCCATGACAGCGGTGGCGCAAAACTGCGCAAAACATCAAGAGGCGGTGGTACAAGAATGCTTGATTTGCAGCATCAGATCGTGGACCAATTGGCACAGGGGGATCAAGAAGGATATATGGGAGCATGAAGAGCATGAGAGCTGAGCCATTTGTTTATCAACCAAGTCGTATCACGGTCATACATGCGCTGCGGGTGTCACTAGTGGGGTAGAGGGGCCGCGCCTGCCAGACCTCTGGCCTGGCAGGCACATGCGGCCGCGCCCGCCGCCCGCCGCCTCACTCCACGCTGATGCTGACGCTGGGCGGCTGCTGCCTGGCGGCCTTGGGGATGGTCAGGGTCAGCACGCCGTCTGCCATCTTGGCGGCAATGCCGTCGGCGTCGACGCCCTTGGGCAGGCGGATGGAGCGGCTGAAGCTGCAAGGCGGCGGGAGGACAGGAGCAGCGGAAGGGTGGGCACGCCGAGGCATGCGGCAGGGGGCGTGCCCTTAGCTTGATGAGGAAACCAGCACAGACCCAGGCCAGCCGACCAGCTCTGCGCCCCGCCCGCTGCCAGCCACGCTGAGCCGCTCACCTGCCATAGGGGCGCTCCAGGCGGACCACGGTCTGCTGCGGCTCCGCCGCCTTCTCCTCCTTCTCCTCCTCGGCAGCAGCCTCGGCCTCGACGACAGGCTCCGGCTGGGCCTCTGCGGCGGCGCCCTCGGCCTCCTCCGCGGCGGCGCCGGCGCCGGCAGGGGCGTCGCCATCGCTGCGGCCGGCGGGAGGGGTGCTCTGCGGCGCGGGGCGGCTGACTGAGATGGTGAGGATTCCCTCCTGGGACACCTTGATCTGCAGGGGAGGGGAGCGATGATGCCGGCAAACCCATTCAGCAGCGTGCCCGTGCCCAGCCGGCGACGAATGGGAAAATTGCCCCAGCAGGCGGGCAGCATATCCCCCCCCCCCCCCCCAAAGGGGGGTAGGGGGGGGACGGGATAACGGGGGCGGGGGGGGCCCCCAGCGCTG
>NW_005435086.1:72314-100322 GCF_000147415.1 Chlorella variabilis | reverse complement strand
TTGCCCCCCCCCCCCCCCCCCCCCCCCCCCCCCCCCCCCCCCCCCCCCCCCCGCAGCCGCAGCTTCTCGCCTTGACGTCGTTGCGGGCGATGCCCGGCAGGTCGAACATCAGCAGCACCCTGTCGGCCTGCTCAATGACGTCAAAGGGGAGGGGGCGGGTGGGGGCACGGCGCCAGGCGCCGGCGCGGCGCGGCCCAGTGAACAGCGAGGGGTCGAGCAGGCCAGTGGAGCCCTCCTCCAGCTCGCGCGCCAGCGACTCCAAGCCGGCCCAGGAGTTCCTGAGCCCCTCGGAGCTGCAGGCAAGGGGGGGGCCAAGGAGCGGAGCGCCGGTGGCTTCCGCCATCCAAGCATGCGATCGGCTGCGCTTCTGCACCACACAGGCAGCGCATCGGTGTCTCCCGGCAACGAGGGGACCTCAGGTACACCCTGAGGGCTGGCTGGGTCACCGCTACTCACGTGCAGTTGCCGTGCATGCCTTCGGGCCTCCTGGGGCCGCCCATGCGCCCCGCGCGCATTGGACGCCAGCGCCCTTCAGCCATGGACGTACATGATGCCCGAGCCGACACACGGCCAGCGTTGCAGGCCACCGGGCGAGCAGAGAGGGCGGCAGCAGTGGCGAGTTTCATTGTCGGCACGCAGGTGGACAGAAGAACCTGGAACAAGTACCGAAGAGCGGTTTCGACAAACTAATGTGATCGAGGTGTGCTCAGCCATCACCTCAGCAATTCTGCCCATGTGCCAGCGTGGTGGGCGCTGGTGGGGAAGGCCCTGGAAGGAGAGACGGATGCCAGTCCTCGCTGCATGTTAAGGCGTCGCAGCACCAGAAGAAGCCGATTGCTGCAGCTGAGCCGTCTGGCCGCTGGCAGTGGCACCTCCCCGCCTGACTCCGCCTTGCGCTGGTGGCGGAGCGCTGCTACTTATGACAATCGCTTCCTCCTTCCTTTCTTCTCCACTCCCAACTCAGCTCTCTCCCACCGCATGGTACAATTACAATAAAGGAGGTGAAGCGGCGCATTGCACACAGCGCAGCCGCGCCGCAAGCCACCAGCCCATGCTGCCTCCGCGCCGCCGGTCGGCACGGCGTCCTGCTCACAGAACAACATCAGCAGACCAGGGCCGGGCCGGGCTAGCAAGCGTGATCGGAGCATGCAGCAGCAGCGCTACTCGGCCGCAGGCATGTGCACCACCCGGTGCACGTAGTCGCCGCGGCGGCGCCTGGCTGGCTTGATCAGCCCCACATACTGCAGCTCAGCCGTAGCCTGGGAGAAGCGAGCCGTCAGCTCCCGCACCCTCCGCCTCTCCTCGCCCTGCCCCTCCTGCTCCTCCTCCCCCTCAGTCGCCACCCTGCGGCTGCCGCTGGCATCCTTCTTGGCCGCCTTCTTGGCTTTCTTCACAGCGGCCTTGCGCTTCTTGCCGGCGGGCCCAGCGCTGCCGCCTGGCTGCGCTGCCCCCTCGTGTACCGCCGCAAAGGCTTGGTACCAGTCTGCAAGGTTGACGCACTTGGGGTCCTGCAACAGTGGTACGGGCGGTACCAGCAGCGGGACGGTTGGCGGCGGCACCAGCACCGGTGGGCACAGCCGGTGGCCGTGGCAGGCGCAGCTTGGCGCACAGCCCACAGCAGGGGGCGGGCGCCCCGCGAGCACCGACAGCATCCACAACAAGCATGTCAAAAAGTGGGACGGGGGAAAGGGAGACAGAGAGGCCCCCCCCACCTGGTCGAAAATGGAGTAGGCCAGGCAGGCATCGTCCTGCGCCGCGTTCAGCCCCAGGCTGTCGGGCAGGCCTGGCAGGAAGAGGTGCGGCTCGGTCAGCGCCATGTGCAGAGCCTGCGCGGGGCAGAGGAGCCACGCACGGCGCGTGTTTCGAGTGTGTGTGATCCAGTGCGGTGGTGGTGGTGGCGCGCTGTGCCGGGGACACAGCATGGGGAAGAGGGCCGGGTGTGGCGACAGGCGCAGGCACCCACCACGCGGGGCTCCGCTGTGAGGCAGTCCAGGGCGCCAGCGTCGCGGCAGGTGAACACAGAGGCGCCTGCAAGCGGGAGGAAAGCGGGGCGGGCGCACGTGAACAGCGGCAGCGGGCAGCATGTCGCCTGACCAAGAGGAAAAACACGTAGCTGAGCTGCACTGACGCCACAAAGGAGGCACGAAGCAGGGAGCAGCCAGCAGCAGGCTGCCCGCCCGCCTCACCAGGCAGCTTGGTGGGCGGGGCGGCCAGCAGCTCGCGCAGCGCTGGCGCCAGCCAGGCCGCCAGGCCCGCGCCCGGCGAGGCCGCCTCCTGCGCCAGCCTCTTGGCGGCGGCGGCGGCAGCGGCAGCCGAGGCGCCGCCCTTGGCCGCGCCCTGCTGTGCCGACTTCTGAAGCAGCGCTGCGTTGCGGGACTGCCTGGAGTGGAAGCGGTCGTGTTTGGCCTTGCCCTGCTGCTTGCCACCGCCACCCAGGTCGGCATCCGCAGCCGCCGCCTCTCCCGCCTCGCACGCCGCTGCGGCGGCGGCCTCGGCGCCCGACCTCCGCCGGCCTCTTGGCGCCTGCTGCTGCTCCTCCTCCTCCGCTGCCTTCTCCTCTGCCTCTGCCTGGCCGCCCGCCAGGGCCGCCAGCTGCTCCAGCTGCCCTGCAGCTGCCTGGACGCCGCCCCACACCGCGGCGGCGCGCTCCAGCAGCCGCATCGCCAGCTGCTCCGCCGCCGCGGCCGGCAGCCTGCGCAGCTGCGGCTCGATGGCGCCCAGCAGCTGCTGCAGCTGCCCGGCGGCAAAGTCGTGCACCAGGGCCTCCTCAATCACCTTCCAAGGACGGAAGTCTGCAGGAGGGCGCAGGAGGCGGGCCGGCAGCCGAGGCACGCTCGGCGCCGCCCCAGGCCCTGCCCAGCCTCCCATCAGCCGCATGACCCACCCTCTGCGCTGCTCCTCTCACACTCCTAGTTGTGTGCAGGCAGGCAGGCAGGCAGGCAGGCAGGCAGGCAGGCAGGCAGGCAGGAGACTCACCCTGGCCGCGGTGCCCCGCCGCCTCCGCCGCCGCCAGCAGCCACTGCAGGCCCACACACCAGCGGCTCCACCCAGCCATGGCCTCCCCCACCGCCGCCGCCAGCTGCGCGTTGGTGCGCCCGCCCAGCGCCTGCCGGGCCTGCGCAGCCAGACCCCATGGGCAGCAGCACGCGTGCTTGGCAAGCCGATGCGTGTGCAGGCTGGCACCAAGTGGCATGGTGGCAACCACACAGGCTCCTCAAGCCCTCTCGCTGCCAATGCAGGCAGGCAGGGTGCAGCGGCGGCTTGGCCGGCGGGAGCACAGCGCGGCACCTGTGCCAGGGTGGCGGGGTCCAGGTCAGCGCACGCCTGCTCCACAGCCGCTGGCCCCTCCACCGCCGCGGCAGCCAGGAAGCTCAGGGGTTGGGTGAGGAAGTGGCTGAGGGAGGCCACCTGCATGCGAGGTGCGGCGTCGGGTTAGGGCGCAGCACGGCAGCAGGGCCGCTGCGGCTGCTTCCACCCATGCAGCAACCGTGTGGGGCAATGCTTGTTTGCGGCATGGTTGGCGCCCCGCCAGCCCAACCACCACCGCAACCACAGACACACTACCACAGCACACCGCTCCCCCCCACCTTGAGCCCTTGCATGATGCAGCCGGTGCTGTAGTAGTGGTTTAGGAAAGCGTCGGTCAGCTTGCTGAGGATGGCGCGGCTGCGGCAGCCACACGCACGTGGCGAGGGAGAGAGGCACAAGAGGCAATGGCGGTAGAAGTTCGGCACACGCAGGTGGCAGCGCGATGGGCATGTGCTGCAGGCGAGGGCCTGGCTGCCTGGCGCCGAAGCTCGCAGCTGACAAGCGGCTCAGCGCCCTGCGCTGGCTGACGTGCATGCTGCGCAGCGGTCGAGGCCAGGCCGCCAGCCCCAGCCCGCCTCACCCGCCCTCACCTGAACAGCAGGCCCGGCCAGCGGCCGCCGCCACCCAGCAGCACCTGCTGCACCAGGCCGTCCAGCCGGGTCATGGCGCTGGCCTGCATCCCAGTGAACAGCAGCGGCAGCAGCAGCGGCAGTGAGCCAGCGCCGAGCCAGCGGCGGCGGGGCTGTGTGCGCCCCAGCCATGTGTGCCTGGCGTGGCATGCGTCGGGCTGGCAGGCTGCAGAGGAGGAGAGGCGCCATAGAGGCTACGGGAGCCGGCCCAGGCTGGCGGGCGTCGCAACCCACCAGCCTGAAATGCTGCATCTCCAGGCAGCGATCCACGAGCCTGGGGGGCAGCAGGCCGTGCAGCGCGGCGGCGGTGGTGGTCAGCCCCAGCACCAGCGTCAGCGGCACGTCTTGGTACGACTGCAGGGGCGGCATTGCGGGCGTTGTTGGGACGCAGTGGCGGCAGCAGAGGTGCGGGCGGCAGGGAGCCCTGGCTGGGCTGGGTCTCTCGGCCAATGGTCGCCTCCACACCCCGACCCCGGACTCACCTCGCTGGCTGTGAGGATGAAGTCACGCAGGCACTTTTCATCCACGCTCTCCGTGCCCTCCACTATCACCACCAGCGGGCGCTGCCGGCTGGCCAGCTGCGCCGCGGTGGCGCACCCCGCTGCGGCGGCGGCGGCCGGCCGCTGGCGCAGGCCCCGCGCCTGCTGGTCGCCGCCGGGCGCCGCCGCCGCCTCCCCGCCTGCTGCCGCCGCCGCCTGCTGCCTGCCAGCGCCGGTCTCATCCTGGTACCACTGCCGCAGTGCGTCCATGTGCTCTGCCTTGCTGGCCGCCATGCCCGACAGCTGGCGCAGGACCTCGCCAATTGCGTCGCCAGGCACCTTGCCCAGGCTGTGCGGGTGCAGCAGCGCGGCGTAGCAGCCGTGCTGGCGCAGGAAGGCGGCGAGGCGCGGGAAGGTGTGGCAGTGGTCGGCGCTGTTCACGCCGCCGGCCAGCACCAGGCCTGTGGGCACCCGCTGGCAGCCGGCAAACTCGGGCAGGCCCGCGGCCCGCGGGGCCGGCGGGCGGTGGCTCTGCTGCGCAAAGCGCAGCAGCTCCTGAAACACCTCGGCATCGGTGGCCTCCAGAGTCTCCTGCGACGGCAGCAGCATAGACCGGGCGTGAAGGGCGCCATGTGGCCAGCGAGGGAGGGGCAGCGGAGCATGTGACGCAGCGTCAAGTGCTTGCGACAGGCGGCAGCAGCCGGCAGCAGCAGCGGCAGCGATGGGCAAATGCTGAGTAGCCGTCAGCCGTGTACGCCCAGCCAGGTGCCGTGTGGAAGCGCCTGCTGCCCCCATGCACCACAACCCACCTGCATTCGCTGCGCCAGCGCGTCCCAGCACTGCTGCGCCGCCGCCGCACGAGCCAGCCGCTGCTCGGCCGGCTCCCGCTTGAACAGCTCGGGGAAGGCGGCCAGCTGCAGGTCGTGCGTCAGCTCCGCCTGGCTGGAGGCCTTGCCCCGGTGCCCCTTTTGCTGCTGGGCGGTGAGCGCGTCTGGGCCCTCGTGCACGAGAGTGAACGCGCCGTCCTCGTCCTCCGCCTCCATTGCAACATCGTGCCACTCCATTCTGGGTGCCGTAGGCAATGCGGAGGGCGTGGGGAGGCAGCTGCAGGCGGCGATCAGTTGAGCTGGGTGCTGGGAGAGCAGCCAGGCATTGTAGAAGCACGGTAGTGCTGTGCGGGGAAGCAGGACATGGAACGCAATGCGATTGGGGCGCAGAGACCACGGACAGCACTTCGAGTCCAGCTGGCCTTCCTCTGCTCAGGGCGCGCAATGGCGAGCCCATGGGGAGGCCTCTGCCACTTTCCATAATCCACACGCTGTCCATGAACTTGTCTTAAGGCGCCTGGGGCTCCCAAGCACACATGCCCTGGTGCCGCTCTCCAGCCTTCTGGCCTGTGCAGCAAGTTTTCCACTCAATAGCATCTCAGTGAGGTTCGGACCTAAGATCTGAGTCGGCGGAGGGCCAGGAGCGCGGTGGTCACCAGCCGCCATGGCGGAGGCGGCGGGCGCCGGCGGCATCTCCGCCTGGCAGCTGCTCGTGTCATCGGCCACTCCCACCATTATCGTCTGCCTGCTCGGTGCTGTCGGAGCGGCCATGGCACGCAAGGTAATCATGCACTGGCTGCTGCCTCGGTTCGTCAATCCCTACCTTACCAGGCCCCACCTCCGCCATTCTCCCACTCGTCTGCCCCTCCAGCCCTAACTGCCACTGTTTCCACTCCCCGCAGGGCGTGCTGGACGGCCCCGGCTGCCAGGTGCTGGCCCAGATGTGTTTCTTCGTCTTCACGCCCGCCCTCACCTTCTCCAAAGTCGCCCAGGCCGTGTCGCTCGCCTCCCTCACCCGCCTCTGGCCGCTGCTCGCCAACATGACCGCCTCTGTGCTGCTGGGCCTGGCATCCGGCGCACTCGCCAGCCGCCTCCTGCTGCCCCGCACCTCCCCCTTTTCCCTCCTCCTCCTCCTCTCCTGCTCGTTCGGCAATGTCGGCAACCTGCCTCTAGGCAAGTGGGGGGGGGGAGCGGGGGGCGGGATGCCGCCCGAAGCGCGCTGAGGGAGGCTGCGCTGCAGCAGGCGGCCCGGCCCGCTGGCTACAGCCAATGCAGTGCGCCGCCGGCTGTGGTGGCCTGCGCAGCTCACCAGCCTGCCCGCCGCATCCCGACCCCAACCTCCCTTCCCTGCGCCATTCGCTCCCCGCAGTGTTTGTTTCGACCCTGTGCCATGACAAGCAGGCTGTCTTCTACCGCACCCTGGGGGAAGACTGCGAGCACCTGGGTATCGCATATACCGCCTTTGACATTGCTGCCGCCACCCTTTGGCAGTTCACCCTGGCAATCAACCTGATCCGGAGGGGGCGTGCTGCAGCGGAGGCGGCGGCAGCTGCAGGCGGCAACCCGGTCGTCGATGGCGACGCAGCGGCAGGGGCAGCTGCCGGGCAGCTGCTGCCGGTGAGCAGCGAGCTGCGCAAGATGCCCACCCTCTCGGATCTGCTCAAGGGCAGGGGCGGCAGTCGGCTGGGCTCAGCCGCAAGCAGCCGGCCAGGGTCAGCCGACAGCAGCCCACGTGACCATGAGCTGCTGCTGGCGCCCGACAAGCCGACGGGCGGCTCCGCGCTGGCGCCAGCGGTTTGCGGCACGGCGGCTGTTGGCCCCCAGGGTCGCAGCGCGCAGCAGCAGCAGCAGCAGCAGCATGGCTCTGTTCTGGTAGAGCTGCAGCCCACGCCTGGTGCGGCGGGGCCAGGGCACCCGGCGCGCTGGCAGCCGCCGCCTCTAGAGCAGCGGCAGCAGCCGCAGTGGCAGGCCCATGACTCAGCTCAGGATGCATCGCCAGAGGAAGACGACACGGCAGCTCTGTTGCGCCATGAATCAGGAGCAGGCTGGAGCAGCAGCAGCCGCGGCGGCAAGGCAGCACTAGACGCAGCGGCGGGAGAGGGAAGACATGCGGGAGGAGGGGGAGCTGTTGGCGCGGGGCACGGCTGGCTGGGGCGCACCAGCACTTCCGCCTGGCGGTACCTGCGGGGCGTGGACTGGGCTGCCCTGTTCCCGCTGCCCTCGCAGGCAGCCATCCTAGGTGTGCTGCTGTGCTTCTGCTGCCGGGGGCTGCGCGGGGCTGCACAGGGTGCGCCCGCCTGATGCTGGCCTGCTCTTTGGTGGGCTGGCCACGTCTCTGCCTCGGCCCCTGCGCCAACCTGCTTGCCTGCCTGCCTCCCTCACCTGCCTCCCTCCCGCCTCCCCTGCCCCGCCGCTGGGCCCCAGGCATTGTGTGTGGCTGCATCCCCGCCGTCAAGGGCCTGCTCTACTCGCCGCACCCGCCGCTGCGCATGCTGAGCGAGGCGCTCGACGCGCTGGGCACAGGCCTCATCCCCACAGCAATACCGCTGCTGGGAGCTGTTCTCTACAGGCAGGCCGGCAGCCCTGCTGTTGTTTGGGGGAGCCAGGCGGGCAGGCTGGCAGGCACGCTGTTGCATGTGGCACGCCTGCACCTGCACTGCTCTTCCCACCCGATGCGCGCGCACGCTCAGCGCCTGCCACTGCTGGTTCTGCAGGGCGCCGTCTGTGTCGCGGCTGCCGCGGCGCGTCACGCTAGCCGCGCTGTGCCTCAAGCTCGTCATCCAGCCAGCCCTGCTCACCCTGCTGGTGGTGGCGGCGCTGGCGCTGCGCCTCTTTGCCCCGCCGGACCCAATGTTCCTGCTCACCATGCTCCTCTCCAACGCCACGCCCACCGCAATCAACATGCAGGCGAGAGAGAGCAGAGGGGGCAGCCGTGCTCGTCTGCCGGACCCGCCGCGCCTGCCTTCCGCGCTGCTCTTTGCCGCGGCGCCCTGCTGCTGCCTTTGTGACCCACCCTGCCTGCCATCCTCACCCCACCACCTGCCCTTCCCCCGCAACCCCACCTCCTGCATGCAGACGTTGATGGTTCTGTACCAGCACGGCGAGGCTGAGATGAGCACGCTGCTGCAGTGGCAGTACCTGGCCTCTGTGCTCACGCTGCCCGCCTTCATGTGGGCTTTCCTGCGCATCATCGCCGCCTGGCTGTAGCGCGGCGCCGGTGCCGGCAGCAACGAGCGAGCGGCTGCTGGGTGCCTGTAACATGCCGGCACCCCACCCAGCGTGGCGCCAGGGCTTTGCCAGCAGCCGTCAGGAGTGACCCAGGAGCGATTTGTCAAACACAGTTACTGTGTGAAGAGCTGAAAGCAGTATGCAGAAAAACAGAAGCATAGCTCAAGGCCTGCAACAGCTCATCGACCCTCATGAGCCGTTGTTGATCCGGCGTTGAATTCGCACGTGCACCGCCATGCAGAAGGGCAACCGCAGCCGCCATCTTTTGCTCATCTCCAAAAACAGGTTCACTGCTCTACCCCCTCCATCCCCTGCATCCCGCTGCCAATGGGGCTCAGATTCCGCTTGCGCCCCCCCTTGCTGGGCGCCGCGCCTGCGCCTTGCTCCTGCCCGCCAGCCCCCGCCTCGGTGTCTGCCACCGCCGGCGCTGCTCCCGAGCCGACTGCTGCTGCAGCAGCTGCCCCACTGGCGGCCATCCTGCCCTGGGGCGACGGAGTGCGGCGCGCCTGCTGAAGCGCCGCTGCCTGGCCCTGGCCCTGCAGCAGCGCTGCCCAGTCGCCAGCCCCCAGGGACAGCAGCTTGGTCCACTCGGGGGTCAGGAAGCGCAGCATCTGGCGCTTCTGAGCTGGCGGCAGGTCGCCGCCGCCGGCAGCGGCTTCGGTGGCCGCCGTGGCGGCGCCTCCAGCGCCCTGCTGTGCCTGGTCGGCCAGCAGCGGCAGCTGGTCCAGTCCGCTCTGCAGAAAGAGGTGCAAGGCCGCGATATGATGGAGGCAGGGAAACACCCCTGATATTCACACACGCTGCAGCGAGTCCTTGCTTGTTCTGGCATCGGAGCTCACCGTCTCTGTCAGCCAATCCCAGTCAGCAGGCAGCGTGCCCAGCCTGGCCATCTCCTGAGCCACGCCTGCTTGCAGCGACAGAGCAACACGGCGGTCGGCAGGCCGACGCGATGAGCAATGCCCCCACCCTACAGACATCCCAGCACCACCGCACATTCTACACACATGCAGCAGCATGCACATGCTGCCCCTGGTTCTTACCTGAGGCGTGGCTCAGCATGCGCAGCAGCGCCGTCGCACCCAGCTGATCCCCAGCTGCACTCGCCGACTGGCCTCCCAGCGCCCCAGCCGCCGCTGCGCCCACGCCTGCGTCCTCTGCTGCCAGCTGGGCGCCGCCGTCAGGCTTGTAGGCCTCCTGCGGCAGCATGAGGGCTGCCCGGTCTGGTGGCTGAACAAACATGGCACGCCAGGTGGTCAGCAGGCTGGCGTGAGGTGCAGGTCCTCCCAAGGGAAAAGTGGCACTCGCAGGCGTGCCGCCTCACCCGTAGCAGCTGCTCCCAGTCCACCGCAGGCCCAGCAGCTGCCTCGACGCCGCCAAACATGTCGGCCAGAGACTGCACAGGCGAGACCTGCAGACCAGACGGGAGCATGCAATGATTGCAAAGAGTTGCTGCTTTGATGATTCCTGCAGGAAACCGCCGCTGCTGCCGCTGGTAGCAGCAGTGCTGCCACTGGTGAGGGAACAACACTGCTGCCAGTTGAAGTTGGGCATCTCACCAGCAGGCTGCGGGTTCCGCATGCCAGCTGCAGGCTGCCAGCTGCACCCACCCTGCGAGCGCCCTCGCCGATCCCTGTGCCATCCCCTCCCTGAGCTGCAACATTCAGCTCTGCAATGGCGGCCTCGCTCAAGGGGCCTCCAGGGCCAAAGACACTGAGGCTGGGCAAGTCGCTGATCAGCCTGGCCTGCAGGAAGTGGGAAGGAAGTGCAGCTCCTGCTAGGGTGCTGCTAGGTACTGCAAGGTACTGCTGGGATGCGGCATCGTGTCAGCCACAGGAAAGCTGCTGGGCAGGGAGACAGATGGCTGTATGCCAACATGGCTGGAAGCGGCAGTGGCAGCCCCGCTTACACCTCAAGCTCACCAGCGGCGACAGCTGAGGCTCTGGCTCCCCGACGCCTGCCACGTTCCGCCTGCCTGTGTGCTCTGGCGGCGGTGGGGACAGGGACGGCTCTGCGCTGCCAAAGGCTGCTGCCTGGTCCAGGGGACCAGCTGGCGAGTCTCCTGAGGGCCTCAGCAGCAGGTCCTGGCTGCGCCCCGCTAGCTCCAACTGCAGGTGCAGCGGCTTACTGCCCACTGTAGGACCGACGCTATATCCCCTCCTGGCTGCCGCAACGTGCTGCTGCTGCTGCTGCTGCTGCTGCTGCGCCAGCGGCGGCTGGCTGGCATTGATTGAGCGCAGCACGCGGTCAGCCAGGCTGCCGCCAGCAGCGGCGGAGCGGGCGGCGCCGGCAGCAGCTGCCGCGCTTGCTGCTGGCTGGGAGGCGGGGCCCGCACCGTGAGGTGAAGGGGTCACCGGGCTCTGCAGAGCAGAACGGAGCTGTTTTTAGCGCACTGCATGCGCTCGTGTGGGCGTTGCCGCAGGCAGCCCAGGACGCCAGAGGCTGTCCTCACCTGCACGCCCAGCATGGCAAACTCCTCCAGAATCCCAAGCTGCTCGCCCGCCGCCGTCGGGCTGCCGCCGCCTGGAGACCCAGGGTGAGGCGAGTCCCCCGGAGTGAGCGGGCACCGCCGCCATGGGCACCGCCGCGGGAGCAGGAACTGCAGCAGCGGCTTCAGCGCCAGAGGCAGGCCAGGCCTCAACCGGCACCATGACACCGGGCAGGCTGGGCAGCGCTGCCTGCTGCAATGCCAGCTGCACGTGCTGGCCGGCGACCGCGCCGGCTAGGAAGGAGGAGCCCAGGCCGGCGGTGGGCAGGCCGGGACCTGCCAGGAAGCCGGCAGAGGCGTGCGGCACCTGCGGTACAGCCGCGGCCGCCACCTCAGCAGGCAGCAGCACCTGCTCCAGGTGGCAGCAGCTCTGCTCGAAGGCTGGGGTGTCCAGCGGCAGCAGCGCCCAGCCGGGGTGCCCGCGGCTCGCCCAGCACGCCTGCAGTAGCCAGGGAGCCGGCCGGCCAAGTGTGACTGCTGCCGGAGCATGACAGTCTTGCCCACACGCATGCGGCATGCGCTGCCACCACCACCATGTGCGCACGTAGACGGCTGCCCTCACCTTGGCCTGCTGCTTCATGGCTTGCACCTCCCCGTTGTCCACCATCACCTGCTGCTGCCCCTCGCCCGCCTGCCCCTGCCCCTGCCCCTGCCCCTGCCCCTGCCATTGCCCCTGCGCTGCCGCCACGTGCCCCTCCCGCGTCAGCAGAGTGGCCCGCAGCGTGTGCTGGCCGGAGATGTCTGCTGCAGCATGCAGGAGGGCTGCATGCAGGGGACAGCGGGGCACGGCAGCAGCCATCAGTGCTGCTAATACTGCCACCATGTCCATTACATGCCAATCTTCAGCTGGCAGTCACAGGCTGTGTATTGGCAGGCACAGCCACGGGCAACAAGCCAGCAGCCCTCCCTCACCCAGTGGAGCCTCCATGCGAAGATTGGCATCCTGGCAGCCAAAGAGCAGGCCGGTCGCCAGAGAGGCATCCGGGAAGAAAGCACGCAGCCGGCTGTCCTCGCCCACCGCCTGCGGGCGGATGACAAGGCGGCGCAGCTGGAGGCTATGAGCGGGCATGCTAGGAGCGCCGCACCGAGCAGGGAGGGCAGCACTGTTGCTGTTGGTGCTGCACCTGGTGCAGTGCCGCGGCAGCTGCAGCAGCAGCTTGCCAAGAAGAAACTCATCAGTAATTCGCAAGCGAGCGGCCTGGCGCTTGGCCCACCTTCATGGCATGGTCCCGCGCCTCCTCCCATCCCCTCGTCAGCTTCAGCATCTTCTTGACCTGGTCGCAGCGAGCAGCATCTTCCTGCGCCCACGCCACCAGCTGCCGGAACTCGCCCACTGCAGAGAATGCAGAGCAGCATAGCGGCGCTTGATGTCGGCGTGGAGAGGAGGCAGGCACTGGGCAAGGCAGCACGCTTGAAGTCACACGCACAACGTCACAGATCTGGAATGCAAAGCACAGCAGCAGCAGCAGTAGCAGCAGCACCCGCAGCAGCAGCAGCAAGGGAAGGAGCACAGCGGCGCCTCCCCACCAGTGTTGGCGGAGGCGAGGGGCAGCTCCAGGTCGTGCAGCCCCGCCTCCATTGCCGCCTTCCCCAGGTCCCTCAGTTTAGCCTGCAGCCAGGGGGCGGCAGTCGCAGCGCCGGCATGGCCAGCATGCCACGCTGTGCTGGCACCACGGCATTCTGCTGTTGGCACCATGAGCACCTCCCAGCAAGCGCGCTTGCAGCCGCAGCAGGCATTGAGCAGACCGCTCCCCGCTCCCAAACCCAACGGGGTCTGCACTGCCCTGGATCGATGCAGTATGGGTGCAGATCTGTACCTGTGTGGCGTTGCCCACAGCCGTCAGCTTGGAGACGTGGTCGGCGAGCTTAGGGATGGTGCGCTTGGAGGCGGAGCGCACCCGGGGGGTGGCCACCTGCGCCACAGCGGCCGCAGCGGCATCGCCGCAGCTGAGGCCAGCCCGCAAGCAGCCAGCTGCTGCGCCACGCTAGCGACAACTGGTGTGCCTGTGATGGCTGGTGCCGTTGGCGCCATGCATGCCGGTGAGGCAGGCGTGCGGCAGCGCAGGCACCACGCACCACAAAACCATCCGACACTGCGGCCGAGATGGCGGCGCAGCGCTTGCCGCTGCCAGGCTCCACCGCCCGCACCACCAGCACAAAGGGCGGCCGCTGCCCTGACAGCAGCGCCTCGCTGCTGCCTGCGCAGCAGGTGTGGGGCCGGCTGGCAGTCCTGGAAGCCGGCGCTGCGGCTTCAAAGCTGAGATTGTGACGTGCTGACTCGACACACCAAGGCATCCAAACAGGCAGTCGTGCTCACCTGTGATGCTCATTTCCGGCAGCGTGGCGCAGCCCTTGGTCAGCGGGACCACCAGGCGCCCCTCACCGTCGGCGCCGGCCTGCTTGGACGACAGCAGCGGCTGGCCCTGCAGGCGGGGCAGGCAGGAAAGGAAAAGCGTGCGGCAGACGTCATGCAGGCTGCCCGGCACTCTGCACAGCGACTGCATGGCAGCCTGCACCCGAGCAGTCCCGAGTCCGTTGGCGGTGCCCCAATGGTGCTGCCGGCCGGCCAGCCTGCATAGTTGCGGCCGCAGCCTGGCTGGCTGCGCAGTCCACCTGCTGGTTGGCCAGGAGCGTGATGCGGTCCAGCTCGGCGTCAGTCGGCGCCGCGCCGCCCTCCGCCAGGCCCTCGTACGCCTTGCCGTCCACCACACAGATCTGCTTGGGGAGAGAGGCGCAGGTGGCAGCTATGGAGGTGAAGTGCGTGGCACATTCGCGTGGGTGGGTGCATGCTGGGGTCTGAGGGAGGGAGAGGTGACCCACCTGCAGCTGCATGGGCGGGTGGGCGGCCGCCACCCTGCCGGTGGCGCGATCCACAAGCTCTACCCTGCAGGGGGCATTGTAGTCCAGCACTAGGGTAGCACATGCAGGAATGGGATCTTCCTTTTCACCTGCCACCTCAAACTTCAAATTTCCAAAACCAGCCCCAAGCGATCTCGCTCCTGCCAGTGGCGCAGGCGCGCACCTGATGGCGGCGCCACACGCCGCCTTGAGCGGGTCGCCTGCCAGGTACTTGGGGCAGAAGGCCTGAGGGCAGCGCCGCAACTGGTTCTGCGCGCACAGCTGGCAGTGGGCGTCGGCGCAGCCCAGGTGCCTGCAGCAGGGCACATTTTGAGGAGTGCTGATCAGCCTGTGAGCCAGCGCAGCCGCCCTGGCCGGCAGACGAGCGGGCACCCCACCCCCGCCGCGGCTGGGGTCACCTGCAGTCGTGCTTGAACACTAGAGCCAGCTCCGGGGCAGCATCAGGCCGCGGAGCGCCGCTTGCAGCCACACCTAGGCCGTCGCCGGCGGCATGGCCGGCCAGCAGCAGCTGGCGGGTGGCCTCCTGCAGGCCCGCCGCCGCCTGCGCGCCCAGCCAGTGCGCCAGGATGGGCTGCGCGTTGAACTGCTGGATGCGGCGGCGCACATAGCCCTGCAAGTTGAGGGAAGGCAAGTTGAGGGAATGTTGCCAATCGGACTGGTCGGCGTGTTAGGGACGCTGTGGGCGGCCAGCGAGGGAAGCTATGGGCGGCCAGTGGGACCGCAGAGGCCGCCGCCGGCGCTGGTACCTCGAGCGCCACCGGCGGGCAAGCGAGCAGCTCATCGGGGAGCTCCTCTGAGTCATCCATGGCTGCCTGCGGGTGCTGGTCAGGCGTAGAAGGCTGAGGGAGGTGCCAGCGCGGGGCGGGCGTGCAAAACGCGTCAGAACTTCCGCAGGTGGTGGAGGTGCGCCCAGAGCCTCGGGGCGTACCCAGCAACACCCTGAGTAAGGAGGAGGGCAGGGAGCTGGCAGACGCAGCCTTGGACCACCCAACCAGCGCTGACTGGGCCGGGACTAAACTGCCCCGGCTCCCACTTCTATTGCTTTGTCTTGTTATTGTGGCTTCAGCTCTCCCTGCAGAGCATCATCGCACGCCCACGCCGCAGGCGTTTGCAGCGACGGCAGGCGGGCACCGGTGCTCGCAGGTATGTGGCAGGCGGCGAGCCTGCGACGGACTTCAGGCGAGACAAGCATGGCTGCTTTGACGTGTTCATGCTAACATGCGGTGGTTGGCCGGGTGCGAGATGGTTGTATGGCCCTGGAATTTTGGCACCGCTGCGGCCGCTGCCGCCGCCAGCCAGGTGGCAGGCGGGAGCAGCAGCAGGTAACATCGACAGAGCCGTCGGCATCACGCTTGCTCCTCCCAGCCTCCCAGATCGCTTCTGCACTCGTTCAGGCCCTGCTCTCGCCGTCTGCCAACAGCTGGTATCGGGCTCATCCCTTGGGCCGCCCTTGGCTGTCTCGCAGCAGGCGGGCGAGATGGCGCAGGCGATCAACCAGCTGCTCAAGGGCCGGGTGGCTCTCGTGACGGGTTAGTGGTGACCGTCGGGACGCTGGCGCGGCGACCTGGCCGCTCCCAGCCCGCTGATTGGCGCCCCGGGAGCCAGGCAGCGCCCTGGGATGCGCCCTGTCCAGCGCCCTTGTTGGCCGCCGTGCTTGCCGCCGCCTGGCGCCGCCAAACCCTCCCACCCGCCGCCGCCCGCTCCCCTACCCCGCAGGCAGCACCACGGGAATCGGGATGGGCATCCTGAAGCAGCTGGCCGCGGGGGGCGCCATCACGGTGATGCACGGGCTGGAGACGGAGGAGAACATCCTGCAGAAGGCGGCAGCGGTACAGGCGAAGTACGGCAACACCGTGGGCACCTCCACCGCCAACCTGCTCAACCCTCAAGAGATCAGGTGGGGGGCTCTCCAGGCTGCACCTGCTGCACTGACGCGGCTGTAGCAGCATGAGGTGCTCGCCGTGGTGGCACAGTGCGCCGTGTGAACCCAACGCCAGCATGCCCAACTGCCGCTGCTCGCCCGCCACGCAGGGACATGGTGGCTCGGGTGCAGGAGGAGTTTGGGAAGCTGGACATCCTGGTCAACAAGTGAGGCCAGCTCTCGTCGTCGGCCGGACGGGCTGCCGAGCGCGGCGCTGCGCGAGCCTGGCAAGCCCGCCTGCGCTGGCCAGCGCCAGCGCCAGCTTTTCGGGGAGCGGTTGAGCTGGTTGGGGCTGGAGAGCCTGCCTGGCTCACCCGCCGTGCTGCTTCTTGTGCCCTGCCTCACCTGCCTGCGTGCCTGCGTGCCCGCAGCGCGGGCATCCAGTATGTGGCGCCGGTGCATGAGTTCCCAGAGGAGAAGTGGAACGCGGTGGGTGGCAGCGGTGGAGTAGGTGGCGGGCTGCGGCAGAGCGTGCGGTGTGGTGGCCAGCTGAGGCCCTGCTGTATACTTTGTATACAAGCTGCGTTCCTGAGGCCGCCCACTGTGTTTCTGCTCCTGAATTCCTCATCACTGAGAGCCAGCGCTGCCCCTGCCCTCGCCTCCCGCTGCCCCGCGCCCCAGATCATCGACGTCATCCTGAACGCGCCCTTCCACGCCACCAAAGCGGCGCTGCCGGCCATGATCGACGCGGGGTGGGGGCGCGTGGTGAACACAGGCACGCCGCCGCCGCCGCACCTCTGCAGGCGCTACCCTGGCCGTGTCCCAGACCCCGTTAGGCCAGCTGCTGCATGCGTGGATTCTCTGCAGCTGCGCGGTGAGGCTGCGCTGCACTTCTTCCCGCCGCCGCCCTGCAGGCTCCATGCATGCGCTGGTGGCATCGCCCTTCAAGAGTGCCTACAACGCTGCCAAGCATGGCATCGCGGGTTTCACAAAGACTGTGGCGCTGGAGGTGGGTGGGTGGCCAGATGCCCGCAAGGCACCGGCAAGCATGGACACAGCTTGCCGCTGAGCAGCGAGGCTGGGAAGCACGCCCCGCATGCCGCGCCTTGTCCGGCTGTCTGGCAGCCCGCCGCGTCCAACGCCGCCCTTGTCCTTCATCCTTCCTCTCCCCCTGCCTCGCCCCTGCCGCCGTTCTTGGATGCCTGCCAGGTGGCCACCAAGGGGGTGACGTGCAACGCCGTCTGCCCCGGCTACGTCATGACGGAGCTCATCGAGAAGCAGCTGGCCAACCAGGCCAAGACGAGAGGCATACCCAAGGCGTGCGCACGTGCCCTTCTTTCTTCCGCAGCCATGCGAGCGGGAGCCTGCCTGTGTGCAGGTTGCGTGTGCCTGTGCGCGGTCATGTAGGAGAGGAGCGGTGCGTGGCCCCCAGCCGTGATCCGTGCTTTCTTTATTGTCTTTTTTTATTGCTTCTGCAGGAGAAGGTGATCACCGATGTGCTGCTGGTAGACCAGCCCATCAAGCGCTTTGTGAAGCCAGAGGAGGTGCGCCCCGCCTTGCCGCAGCAGCTGCCTTGCTGCTGCATGCTGGTCCAGTCGCTGCGCTTGCCGCGCGTGTTGCGCCGATGCCCGGTGCTGCACGTGACTGCCAGCTGCGAGCAGCAGGGGCTCCTCCATGTGCTGAGCGGCTTGCTGGGGCTGTTGCGGGCGGTGCAGGTGGGGTCCCTGGTGCGGCACCTGTGCACCGACGACGCGGCAGCCATCACAGGTGCCTGCCTGTCAATTGACGGCGGCTGGACGGCGCGGTAGCTGGGGCAGTGCCAGCGGCCGCAGCAGCAGCAGCACCGCCACCACCAGCTTGCAGGCGGACGGCTGCACCACTCGGGGCCAGGGAGCCGCGCGCCGCTGTGCCTCCCCGTCTCCCTCCCTGTACATCGTGCCTCTCCCCGCATGTTCTGTCACATGCGTGTAACACACGGTCTGTACAAGTCTATCTGGCAGGTACATAAGTGCAGTTGAGACCCGTGGTGTCGGCTGCCGGCGTGCGCCGCCGCCTGCCGACGCCAGGCGTGCAGCAGCTCAGCCCACGGCCTGCTCCAGCTTGGACTTCTTGTGTGGCGGCGATGCGCTGGGGCTGGCAGAGGGGCTGGGGGCAGCGGCAGCGCCCTCCTGGCCTGCCCAGGCCATGCTGCCCATGCTGGGGCGGTCGGCAAAGGGTGGGATGTTTGCCACAATCCCGATCGCGCAGTAGAACTCCTCCACAAAGGTCGGGCAGTTTGCTGCAGCAAGGCGCAGCCAACGGGTGGCCCCTTGCCACGCCATGGAAGGATGTCGGCGGGCCTGTCGGGAATGCAGAGCAGCGCAGCAGCAGGCGGGCTTGCCGCCCCACCTCTAATGAATCTGTGCGTCGCCCCCATGGTCCAATCGGGGAAGGACTCCTCTCCACCCAGCCAGATGGTGCTGCACGGCAGGCGCTCGGAAATGCTTAATCCTTAATGCTTAATGCCCCTGCTACGCTGCTGCCGCCGAAGGGGAAGGACGCGGTGCAGCCCACAGGCAGGAGGCCCCTGGGCTGGCCGCCACGACACATGCACTGCGCCCAGCGGAAGCTGGCAGCCCAGCGCCTCACTCGGTGTCGAAGCGGGCTCCCATGGTGCACTCCAGCCAACCGGTGGGGTCATCATGCGCCCACCCCATCTTGTCGTCGCCAGGCGCGCTCAGGATGCTGGGCCCGATCCTGGAGACCCGCAACGCCTTGAAGGCGGGGTCATACTTGCCGCGGGGCGGCCACTCGTCTTCGTCCGAGTCCACGCCGCACATCTCGTCCTCCGGCTGTGGGCAGGGAGGGAGCACGGCCAGGACTCAAACGGAGTGTACAGACATGCATGGCAGGGGACAGCCGGAAGGGCAGCCGAGGCAGAGGCCCGCGTTGCGCCAGACTGGCCAAGCGTGCCCACTCACCTCCTGCCACACGCGCACCAGCCTGTACAGCACGCCCACCGCATTCAGCGCGTGCAACAGCGTCGCATCCTCGCCCTTGAGCATCGCCGGCACGTCCTGCCGGCAGAGCAGCGTCCCGTGAAGTGCCAGTTGGGCGGGGCATGCAGGCTGCCTGCCAGCTGGCCTGACGGCTGGCCTGACGGCCTGAGCTCCTGGCAGCCTGCCTGCCAGTCAGCCCCAGGCGGTCATCCTGCTCACCTTGGCCTTCACATCAGCCAGCAGGGACTTGGGGTAGGCGTGCTGCAGGCAGGGACGGACAAGAAGGGCGTGCCATGCACCGCTCGGCATCACCTGACACATGCCGGCAGACGCGCCAGCGGCCTTGCCACGGCGCTGCCGCCCACGCCCATGTGGCACCTGGCAGGCAAAGCCCAGGGCGCCGCCGTTGACCAGGAAGTCTTTTGAGTCGAGCGCCGCCCGCAGCGCCTGCACCAGCCGCCCCGCGCCGCCCGACAGGCTGGCCAGGTGCGCCGGCATCCGAGCCACCGCGTCGGCTGCAGGCGCGGGCCGCGCCGTGAGGATGTGCACCGAATGGCAGGCTTGGGCTGGGCATGGGAGCAGCGCAGGGCGTCCCTGGGGGCCATGCCGGCTGGGCAGGGCTTGTGGCGCTGCCCAGGACCCCATCAGGCAGCAGCAGCGGGGCACACCAGGGGCTGCCACCCACCCGGGTGCGCAAACAGCTCCCAGGACAGCGTCACCCGCGCGCCGCTCTCCACAGGTAGCACCTCATGCAGGCAGTCCGAGAAGAAAGCGGCCCACTGCACCTCGCCCGCCGCGGCGCCGGCACCCCACTCGTACACCACGCTCCTGCCGCCGTGCCGCACCCGCAGGCCGCCACCCATGTGCGCCACGGGCAGGCACAGCACCAGGGAGCCCACAAACCGCGGGTTGCCGCGCGGCGTGTCCCTGTGGCCCCTGAAGAAGCCGCCTGGGCCGTAGACGTTGAGAGTGTGCAGCTGGACGGTCAGCAGCGCGGCGTCGGGCAGCAGCAGGCGGCGCACCGCCTCCAGCACGCCGCCGTGTGCCGCCAGGTCGAGCTGCGTGAAGAGGCGGCTGGCGGGCACAGCCAGGGCCTGGCGGTAGGATTCATCCAGCACTGCAGACGGGGACGGCATGGTGGCGGGAAGGGCAAAGGAAGTTGGGAAGGAGCAGCGAAGCGAGGGGAGCTTGGCAGCTGGGCAGGCAGGGAGGCGTGCGGGCCCCGTGCCGGGCGTCCTCGCCCACCCTAGCTGCCGCCCACCTTCTTCCGTCCCCCTTCCAAAGGTGGCGGGCACGCAAGCCTCCTGCAGCGCCTCCACATCGGCCTGGCCGCCGTCTGGGAAGGTCACCACCACCGCCTGCCTGGCTCTGCTGCTGGTGCTGCTGCCCGAGGCCCCGGGCGTCCCCGCCTCGGTCTCGCCTGCCGCACCCGGCAGCGGCGGCGCCACCGCCAGCGAGATGGGCAGGCGTCCCAGGCTGCCTCCCACGCAGAAGGCAGCCCCCATGTTGGTGGAGGCCTCGTGGATGCTCTTCAGCACCTGCCTCTGCGATATGAGCAGCAGAGAGTCGGGCCCATCCTCCTCCTCTGAGCCATAGCCCTCGGTCTCCTCCTCCTCCTCGCTGCCCTCCTCCTGGCTGTCCCCCAAGCCCGCTGCACCCTCTGCATCGTCAGGTGCACCGCTGGCCTGCTGCGGCGGCGGCGGGGCCGCTGCCTCAGCCTGGCCTGCTGCTGGCTCCTCTGGCCCTGCGGCTGCACCTGGCTGCTGGTCTGGCTCCATGGCCTCTGTGCTGGAGATGAGAGGGGCTGCCACTCCCTGCAGACCCGAGCCTTGGCTGTTTCCCGCCTTTTCCTCTGCCTTCCTCCCTCGTCGATTGCGGGGCCCAGGGCGCTCTCCAAGACTGCCCACTGCCAACCATGCGCCCATCAGTTCCCCTCCAAGGCTGCCCTGGCAAGCGCAGCGGCGGCCGGGCCTGCGTGCGGCGGCGATTCTACCAGCAAAGCGCTCCCTAAGTACGACGCTTGTTGGAGTGCGCAGCTCTGTTGCGAGCGTCACGCCTCGTGGGTGGGAGCCCTGGCAAGCGTGTTGCAGGCAGACAGAGTCTGCAGGTGGCAGGGCCTGCCCGCAGGCTGGGGTGCCCGCTGAGCTTCCATCCTGACCGCCGCTCCCGTTACCTGCCGCCACCTGCCCATCAAACGATCTTACACTCGCAACCCGGCACGCAGCATGCCACAGCCCAAAACATGCAGCCGATAAAATCCAAGATGGCACCCCGCCCGCTTCACTCATGCTGCCACACAAAGGGCTCAAAGCAGTATGCACCGCTCTTGGAGGCCAGCTTGCTGACGGTGGTCAGGCAGCTCAGCACGTCGTAGCCCAGGCGCAGGTCTGGGTCGGGCTCCGCCTCCTCCTCGCTGTGCGCCAGCGTGTTGTTCACCTGCAGTACCGGCGGTACAGGCAGTACCGGCGGGGGATTGCAACCGCGTTGGGTGTGTATCAAGGTACCAAGAAGTTGAGGCCGGTGGTAGCAGCAAAGGGAAGTTGGCAGACGCCTGTAACCACGCGGCCAGCCAGGCCAGCCAGCCAAGCATTGTTCCAGCAGCTGAGCCGGCAAGCAGGCAGCCGGCGGCCAGCCAGGGTCGGCGACACACCATGATCAGGCCCAGCTGGTGCAGCCGGCTCCAGTCGAATGTGATGTAGCGCTGCGCCGCCGTGCGCACATCCGCCTGCGACTGCGCCTTGGTGAGCCGGCTCATGCCCGGCTGCTGCAGGGGCGGGAGACGGGCAGCGGCGGGGCCGGTCAGTGCCCGCGCTGGCGTTTGTGTGTGCCGGGAAGCTTGAACAGCAGGGGTGCACTGGCGGCCAGGTCCGCGAGACGGCGGCATGCAGCAGCCGGAGACCAGGCACCTCCCGGCGCCTCCCTGGCCGCCCGCGGGCACGCGCCGCTGGCGCGCGTGCCAGCCCGCTGGCGTCCTCAGGATCCGCAGGCTGGGGTGCCACAAACCTCCTTCAGGAGCCTCCACGCCACCACCACGCCGTCAGCGTCGTTGCAGTATGCCTCGGCCATAGCCTCGAGGCGCGGGCGCAGCCTGCAGGGCGCGGAGAGGGCTGTGGGCCGGGGCAGGCGGGTGGCCGCGCGAGGCCAAGCGCTGAACCTCCTCCCAACCGGCACACACAGGACGAACAGCGGCACGGCGCCCACCTTGCAAAGGCCTCCACGATGCCCTTCTGCTGCTGCATGTCCCGCACAAACTGGGCGCCTTGGAAGGCGCAGGCCGCGGGGTTGAGCGACACGTGCAGCGCCCAGCGCTCCATGCGCTGCTGGGGCGTGGCATCCTCGGGCAGCCTCGGCTCCACAGGGTACACCACGTCCTGTCCCCAAGGCACGCCGGAGCAGGTGCACAGCAGCAGCGTGCTGCCGCAGCGCGCGCAGTGGGGCAGCGGGATGTCGGGGTTCATGTGTAGCGGCGGCGGCGGCGGCGGATTGGCGGCGGCGGAATGGCGGCGGCCGCGGGGGTCCCTGTCCTTGAGACTGCGTGCAGCCTGTGAGGTGCCGGATGAGGGCTTGTGTTGCGCCTCGCAGAGGCAGATGCGGAGGAGGGAGCTGGTTCCTCGAGGGAGGCGAGCGGGCAGCTTTGAGGAACCCTAGAGGAACGCAGGGCGGGGTGAGTGCAAGGAGGTGAGGTGTGTGCTGTCTCAGCACATACTTGGGCCTGTCTCTGCAGGGTTTGGCGTCCAGCTGCCAGCGGCGCGCAGCAGGCACATCACTCGGCACGAAGGTACAGATTATGGTTCGAGGAGAGCAGTTTTACAACGTACACGATGCCCCGATGCCCCGAGGCCCGTTCACTGCCTGTCAAAGAGCTCGAAGCAGTAGCTGTCCCGCTGCGAGGCCAGCTTGCTGACGGCTTGCAGGCAGCTCAGCGCGTCGTAGCCCAGGCGCAGGTCTGGGTCTTCCAGCGGGTAGCAGGCTGGGTCTGACCCCTGGTACACATTGTTGACCTGCCGTACAGGAGCAGTACAGGGCAGGTCTGCCGCTGTGGCGGCCTAATCTGGTGGTTGTTTTCAGCGAGGGCTGGCGTCCACACACCCTCCAACGCTCCTGGCGAGTGCAGGCTAGGCGCAGCATGCCGCACAGCCCTGCCAGCGCACCAGCATCTGTCCCAGCCTGTCCAGCCGGCTCCAATCAAACGTGACAAAGCGCAGCACCGCCGTGCGCACGTCCGCCTGAGGCTGCTTCTTGGTGTAGCCGCTCATGCCAGGTTACTACAAAGGGCAAGGGAAGCACGGAGCTCGCATAAGTGGAGAGGCTTGCAGGGTGAGAGGAAGGGCATCAAGGCAGGGGAACAGAAGCAAGCCACGCTTTGCTGGCCAGCCAGGCAGCGGCATGCGGCTGGCGGGCCCTTCCCCTCCATGCTGCCCCCTTCCCCTCCAGGCGACTAGCAGCCCTGGCGCACCGCCCCGCCACCAACCTTCTTCAGTGTTTTCCACTCGACCACCAACCATCCTTCGCAGTGCAGTAATCATCGGCCATGGCCTCGAGGCGTGGGCGCAGCCTGCAGGGGCCGCAGAAGGGCAGCACAAAGGAGGGTGCTGGCAACAGCGCAAGTCTGCTGGCAGCCCGGCGTTCCAGCCCTTAGCGTCCTCCCCGCAGCCATCCACAAGAAGCCATGGAACCCACCTTGCAAACGCCTCCACGATGCCCTTCTGCTGCATGTCGATGACAAACTGGTCGCTGAGGAAAGCGCATGCTGAGGGGTTCCGCATCACGTGCCATGACCAGCGCTCCATGCGCTGCGCCGGAGTCGCATCCTCGGGCAGCTTCGGCATCAAAGGAAAGACCAGGTCCTGGCCGTGCAGCACGGCCTTTCAGCCGCACAGCATCAGCGCGGTGCCGCACCGCGCGCAGTGCGGCATCGGCCCGCTGAGGCCCATCGCGGCGGCGGTGGCGGCGGCGGCGGCGGGTTGGCAGCAGAGGGTGGCGGCAGCCTTGCAGATGCCAGTGGGCTCGTCCCGCGTGATGTCAAGCTGCAGGGCGCAAGAGAGAAGGTAGGCCGTCGGGCAGCCCACCCAGGTTTACGCTTGAAATTGTGCTCAAGCCGCTGGATGGAAGAAGCTGGGTTGATGATACAGAGGGCGCTGGACCACTTGTGTGGAGCAATAGAAGGCGATTGGAGGGCCTCTGCAAAGGGCTATGCATTGCCGCCGACCACGCAGCGCGCCCAGCAGGGCGCAGCAATTTTGACCTTTTGAGGCGAAACGCAGGCCTGGGACCTTTCGTAAGATTTTGGGGCATACAAAACCTCATCCAGCATCAAGTGAATCACGCGGAGACGTGTTCTGTATCATCTGCAGACAGGCTTGCGCACTCCAGGCAAGCTTACGACAGCAGCGCCGTTCGCCAGGTTACTGGCGCCTGCGCGCACGACTTGCCAGCAATCCGCGCTTGCATCTGCGCTGCACACGTGGTGCCGGGCGTCCACCCGCCTTGCCGCCCTCGGCTGCCGCACAGGGCTGTCCCAACTCGTTTGGCTTGGTCGTTCGTGCGCCATAGACAATGGAGGCGGCAGCTGAACTCCACCGTGCAGCTTCTGCCGGCAACGAGGCGGAAGTGCGGCGTTTGCTGGCAGCAGGTGCTCGAGCCGACGTGCCCGACGCAGATGGCGACCTGGCGCTGCACCGAGCCTGCTTATGCCACCACGCGGGAGTAGTGCAGCTGCTGCTGGAGGCTGCGCCAGCCACGGCTTCAGCGCCTGGCAGATTTGGATGGACGCCACTGCACAGCGTTGTGGCAAACTTACAATTCGATGGCACGACTGCGGTTGTGCGCCAGCTGTTGGCAGCTGACCCAGCCACGGCCTTGGCAGTAGACAGGCATGGTTTCACACAGCTGCACCGTGCGGCTATCATCGGGCACAGCTCAGCCATGAAGCTGCTGCTGGAGGCAGCCCCGGCCGCAGCTGCGATGCTGGATTCGGACCAGCGGGCGCCCATCCACTTTGCCGCTGCTGCGGGCGACACTGCTGCAGTGCACCTCCTGCTGGAGGCAGCGCCGGCGCTGGGTTTCGCCCCGGATGCAGCTGGCCGCACACCTCTGCATATGCTGCTGCACCGCACAGATCGCACGCTCCAGGGCATCATGGAGACGGCACGCTGCCTGGTGCGGGCGGCGCCGGCGGTGCAGCCCACCCTGTCGCTTCTCACCCGCAATGGTCTGTTGCTGTCGGGCCTCTGCGCCGACCTGGTGGCGCACCTGCCGCTGACCCAAGAGCAGTGGCAGTCGATTCCTGCGCCCTGCCCCGACCTGGCGCGCGCTCTGCCTGCCGTCCAGGACCGATCGGCCGCCGAGGCTGGCTGGCTGGTGGGGCGGCTGGCGGAAGACCAGCGTGCGCTGCTGCAGACCGCGACGCTCAGCCTGGGACGGGCGCAGCAGCAGGGCCAGCGCAGCATGCCGGCAGAGCTGATGCAGCGCATCCTGGCGCTGTGCCTGCTGGACTCCTGAGCCCCGTGCTGCCTGGCTGAGGAGCTGCCAAGCTGAGTTCGCGCACCTAATCCATCGTCATTTCCACCGAAAACGTTTCAGCATTACAAAGTACACCCATAACAACATGAACATTCTGAATTCCAGCAAGGCATGCTTGCCAAGGAATGCGGTGTCGAGGAATGCGGTGGTAGAGATCGTTGAATTGGGACGAATTCGTTTGGTGGAAAATGAGTAGAACAGCTCTGGCTCAGAAACAATCAGGAACAGTTTGCTGAGTTAATACTACTGAAGATCATTTGTTCAAATGTAGGAGCAAATGGGTCGGCAGCTGCACTGCAGCTCTGCACAAGGAGCTGCAGGGTTACCAGCAGGACAAGGGGTATCTCTTCGGTGCGACAGACAGTCCCGCCCCTCACGGGTTGGTCACCACGATTTTCACTGGGCCGCTCGGATAGGTTCCTGCGGGCAGCACTGACGATTCAGGCAAGCGCTAATGGCAACGGCCTGCCACCTTTGGCATCCCTCTGCGTAGCCTTTCAGCACCTCCCCATCCTCTTGCGCTGCCGGGGGGCCTGGCGGCGGAAGCCAGTACGTGAACTGCGAGGCAGGCGCTGGGGCCTCCTGTGCCGCCATAAGGCGGTTGACCTGCGGTTGCAGGCCACAGGAGGCACGCGCCAAGCCGACTTTTGGTGATGCACATCAAACATACAACTGCGCATTCATTCATTCAGCACACAGCCCGGCCGCCTCTTGCTCGAGGGCGGCCCACTTTGGCCTGGGCAGCCCGGGCCGCCCTCCCCCCCGGGCGCATGTTCGGTGTTGGAGGGGTGTGCCCAGCGATAGGGGGCCCCTGAAGGCATGCGCCGAGGCCGGGAAGCGTGGTTCGGCGCTGCTGCACGCTTGGCGATTTGACCAGAACCACGTGCCGCCGAGTGGCGGCCGCAGTTTCCGGCCCACGGTCTACGGTCGCAGCCACGGGACTCGGCGGCACGGCGTTTGGGCCCAAGCTTGCTGCCGCCGCCGCCGTGCCCGGGGGGCAGCGCGGCGGCGGCGGGGGCACGCTGCGACGCCCCCGTGCTGCCGAGCTGCGGCCGTAGTTTCCTGCCAGAAGCCCACGGCCACAGCCACGGGACTCGGCGGCACGGGGTTTCGGTCCACGGCTTGCTGCCGCCGCCGTCGCAGGGGTGCTGCCTGCGGCGGCGGCGGCACGGCGTTTGGGTCCACGGCTTGCTGCCGCTGCCGCCGCCGCAGGGGTGCTGCCTGCGGCGGCGGCGGTAGCGCACATGGCAACCCCCCGCGTTTCCTTGCCTCCCATCCACCGGACCCCGTCCTGCGCTTCACTTTGTTTAGGGAGGGGCTGCTCACTGCTCATTGCTCATTGCTCATCGCACACTGCTCAACGCTCATTGCCCTATATCCCACCCAGCCGCAGGACTCCACTGCCGCCCGCGCCCCGCCCCATCTGGCCGCTTGCGCGCCCCATCCCCCCTCGATGGGGCCCGCCCACACCGGGGCCTCCCCCCTCCCGCCCACTGCTTTCTCAACGGCCCCGAGCCGGGGCTGCCCTCATTGCATACATAGTGCGCCTTTCCCTGCTTTTCTAGTGACCTAGCGTTCCGCACTGCCGTTTGGCCAGCCCATGCTCCCGTACCGTTGCGTTTCTCCCCAATGCGCCATGCCACTTTGCCAGTCATACACACGTTTCGATGCGTGCCCTGTCAGCTGCTTGCGTTGCATGTCGCCTTGCTCCACCCCTGTTTTATTGCTTTCTCTGCTTTCGCCCGGTTCCCGTCCCGTTTCGGCGGGGAGTCTATGTTGCAAGCTAGTTCTTGCTTTACCAGACTTTAAGCCCACACAAGCACAAGCAAGCAACTACAGTGAAAATGTAAGCACGGATAGGCAGGAAGGCGATGCATGGCATGAGCAGGGGGGAGGGGGGGGGCACAGTACCACCACAGCGCAGCACAGCAGGCCTGCCGCTGCCCAGAGACCAGCGCTGTGGCCCCACCTTTGCCCAGCGGCATGTGGAGGGGCCGTGTGTCCGGGTAGGAAAAGTTCTGCGTGTGGCACAGGAAGAGAAAGATCATGCGGTTACCAGTGCTAGTCGCGGCCTGATGCGCTTCCGACCGGCAGCTTGCAACCGCCCCACATGTTACCCTGTGTTACAGTCACCCCGCTATGATAGGCCGCGTGAGCAGACCTTGGGCAGGGGGCACACGTGATCAAGGGGCATCAAGAGAGGGGGTGGACCATGGAGCACCCTCTCCATGGCTCCGACCACCCTCCCCCCAGCTGAGCGTCCCAGGGTCACCCCACCCTGGCCCCGCTCCCCGTCCTGCCGGACACGCAACCCCCACAACGTGGTGGGGGACGTGGGGATCCTTAGCAGCTTAGGCCTGCCAGGCCGACGGGTGCCGATGCTGGTGCGGGCTCCCGGCGGCAGGCAGCGCCGCCGCCGGGCACTCAAATGGCATGGGGCACATGGGCCCCCATGCCCGCACATCTCCCAGGCACATGAAAATACCAGAAGGCTGCACATGTAAGGGTGCATGCATTGCAGGCAGGAGTGCAAAGTGGCCTGCCGCGGCGGTCGGCTGTGCCATTACTCAGTCAGCCGCCGCTACCGTGCCGGGCTTGGCGTTCCCATGCCAACATGCCGGCGTGCCATCGCGCAAGGGGCCAGTGAGTGTGTGAGGTGGAGGTGGGGGTGGTGGGGCTGCCGCTGACCGTTGCTTGCTGACGCTGACGCTGCTCTTACCTGCGGGGGGAGGGGGTGGGTCGGGAGCCAAGGCCGGGCAAAAGATGCCTGGGCCCTACTCAAGGGAACCGGGGGAGTCACTGTGCCAGGGCAGCAGCATGCTCCTCATGGC